>NC_143395.1:390375061-390681331 GCF_052110815.1 Crocodylus siamensis | reverse complement strand
GATTAAAACACCCAACAAATCCTCTGATAAAAACCCCAAAATCCATGATTAATCTGAAATCTCACTATATCTATAGGTATCAATTGAAGAAAATATATATGTTTTATTGATATATTTAATTTTAAAGCAATTTGGAAGCCTATGAGTGCCTCAATCACTATAATAAAATAAATTCTAAATATCTATACATTTTGTATTTGGGTTTTTTATCAAGGAAAATCAGAGATTCCCCTGCTCCCACTACTCACCAGGACACCTGTCCAGGCCCCTCACTCCCCACCCACATTCCCCCAGCCCTGTTGGTAAACCTCGCCCCCTTACACACATCCCCCTTACCCACCCAACCCTGCTGGAGGGGACCCCCCAGCTGCCAGGGACTATGGGGCCAGGGTCTGCAGCCCCTCTGCCCTACTGAAGCAGCACTTGAACCCTGACTGCCACCTGCAGGAGGTGGCAGATGCTGCAGCCCAAGCGGGGAGCAGAGTACAGAGCCTGGCTCTCCCTTCCCCGGTAGGTGACATGGCCAGAGCAGAGCCCATGGGGGGCAGATGCAGGCTGCCTGCTGCAGGCTTGGGCTCCCCATCCTGCTGCCCTCTCCCTCCACAGCCCAATGGGTGGGACCCAATATGACAGGGCAGAGTGAGACAGGGCAGGGAAGCTACTTGACACCACTGTGAGCCCCATGCTGCCCTGGCAAAGTGCCCCCTGCCCGCCCAGCAGCAGCAAGGGGCACAACTCTGCATTGCCACCCCTGTTGCTGTCAGGTAGGCAGCAGGCACTTCACCAGGGCAACACGAGACTTGCAATGGCAGCATCAAGTTTCCCCACCTGGTCCTGCTCTGCCCTGCCCTGCCATGACAAGCTGTGGAGGCCCTGGGGCGAAGAGCAGGAGGGTGGGGAGTGCCAAGCTGGCAGCTTACAGTCTGCCTTGGGAGAAGCATCTGGACACCTTCTCAAAAGAAGTAAGCATTCTGTTCCCTCCGTTCCCCACTCCCCATACACCTCTTCTACCTCTTGCTCTTTCTTCTATCCCCACTATCTACACTGTCCTGGGGGCAAGGGGAGCACCTGTCCCCAAGGCATGGGCTTAGCCTGCAATGGTGGCAGCAGCAGTAGGAAGGCAGTTCCCCTCCCCAGTGCCTATTCCTAGATAGGCGGAAAATGCCTTGGGGAGAGGAGACAGGGAGGGGAGTGCGTGCAGCAGTGGAAGACAGCAACTCCCCCCGCCCCCTGGACAAGCCATCCACAGCTTCATCCCATCCCATCCTCCGCCGGGCCCTGCAGCCAGACATCTTGGCCCCAAGCCCCACACACTGCCTGGATAAGCAACAGCTGCCCTCCTCCCGCTCCCCCCAACCCCTTGCAGGCTGGAACTTTGCCAGCCTGCAGAGGGCTCTTTGCAGAAGTGGAAAATCCATGTGTTTCTCTGTTAAAATGAGAAATCTACATTTTTCTTGGTTGAAAGGGAAAATCTGCAGTTTTTTCCATGGGACATAGGAAACCGAGATCCCCGATCATCACTACAGAGGAGGCTCAGAAGTCATAGAAAAGATGGATAAACTTGGGGACTGCAGCAATAGAAATAGGATGAAACTTAATAGGACAAATACAAGGTCATGCTTTGTAGAACTATAGTAGAAAGTCTTGTAAAAGCCGGGTGCAGATTCATTAGAAATGAATGAGCAAAAGAGACCTGGATGTACCAGTGAGTTACAAAATGCACACCAGCCACCAATGTGATGCAACCAGGAAAGAGGCAAATGTAATCTTAGGATAAACCAACCAAAGTTTTTCCATTATAGATAGGGATATTTTAATATCATTATACACAACTGATAAATACAAACTAATGTACAAAGGAAGGGAAATGTACTTTTGTTTATACAGTTAATTTAGAAACTTGTAAGGTAGACCAACTGTGAAAAGGAACCTGCTCATTACACACTGTTCACTAGAAACCTCTGCTCAATGGCCCAGTACAGAAAAAAAAAAACAACAGAGAAATTAGCCTGCATAAAGAACGCAATGGAGAATAATGCAGGAGAAAAAGGAATACGTTTATACCAAAATATTGCAGTGGACTGACTGCATCTATCTGGAGAAGGCCATAGCAGTATTTGAGTGAGTGCAAAGAAGGGCAGTGACAATTGAGAGCACAGAAAAAATATTTGAAGAAAGATAGAAAACACTTGAGTTTGTTTACCTTAGAAAAAGGATAAGAAGGTCATGACAAAAGTATATAAAACATGTGCATGGGAAAAATAAATTCTGTTTTCCCTGCTTTATAGCAAGAACAATGGAACATGA
Organism: Crocodylus siamensis; assembly: GCF_052110815.1. Lineage (NCBI taxonomy): Eukaryota > Metazoa > Chordata > Crocodylia > Crocodylidae > Crocodylus > Crocodylus siamensis. The sequence continues at coordinate 390,679,024 of NC_143395.1, read as the reverse complement.
AATGAAACTAAAAGTTGTAACATTTTAAATTGATAAACGGAGGTACAGTCTCCCACAATCTATGGCTAGATTATTGATCTCATTGCTACAGGCTATCTTGAAGATATCAGGCTGTCAAGAACTTCAGAAGCCTCAAAGAAAGATTGAATGATTATATGAACAATGACAATAATCAGCAGTGTAACAAGTAATGGCAACATAAATACTGGATGAAAGAGAAAACCTGTTTCTAGACTAAAATCAACCTCTTAACCATCAAGGTTTAAGAGAAGACCATCTTTACAGAGGGCAAGGCACATGTGCAGTTTCAGACTCCAGGCCCCCTTCCCCCTCAGCAATGTGGAAAGGTTTTTGCAGAAGTAAAGCAAAACCCTGAGTCCACTCTGTGCCCTTTGAGGGGAGGAGGGGAGCTTTGTCCTGTGGCAGGGAAAGGCATTACACTTCACTCAGGGTGTAAAAATGTAAAGCTAGGGCTCTGCAATTAATTTGATAGGAAGTGAGGCCTTCAGTTACTCAGCTGCACCTGAGGAAATGGCAGTGTGCAGCAGTTTGCCCCTCCTGCCTCCCCCAAATCTGTATCCCAGATCTGAAGCATCCAGAACTGGCCTCTGCTGGAGACAGTACTGGACTATAGAAACTACATGTCAGATCCAGTTTGGCACAGTCTGTGTTCTCCTTGAGTCTGTTATTGAACTGGTGTTGTTAATGTAGCCTGGGTGTACACGGGTTTCTAATCCCCTCTCCAATTGAGGGAATTATTGGCAGGGCAGTGTGCTGTGGAGGGACACAACAGCCCAGTGGCCTTCTCTGTCCCCTATAGAGTCAGGCCCAGTCAATCAATTACTTAACTATATACAAATATATTATTACAACAAAACATTAAAGAGTAAGGACATAGATTATATATATATGTAAAAATTTACAAAACAATAAATCCTATACCATATATAGATATACACATACACACCCAATTGTTATTCAAAAATACAGATGAACAATAAAACAACCCAGAACAAAGGATATTGATTGGGCAACCTTGTAACTCTATTAATATACAAACGATTACTTCAACTTATAAACTATAAGGCACTGTCTACAAATATAACAAGCAATCCTTAGACTACCTGGGTGCCCTCCAAGGCAGGAGATCTACTCCCACGGTACCACTACAGGAAAGGAGATTGGGGGAAAAAAAAGGAGAGGGAGACCCTAAAGACTCCTAAGCTCCCCCACTATCACCCAGGAGCAGCCCATGTGTTACCCCTTCACAACCTGGGGTGGGGGGTGTCCCGCTGGGGGGACCCCCTCTCCAGGGTAACTTACTAGTCCCCAGTCCCCGAGAGTTACCTCCCATTCTCCAGGTCAAGCTCTGCTCCCTGCTGGGCTTCCCTGTGACCCGACTCTGCTACCGCCGGCCTGGCTTAGGGGCACATGCACCTCTGTGTGTAGTAGATGATTCGCCTTGTGCTAGGGTTTGGAGGCCTAGACAGCTTTGTGCAGCACTGGGCTCAGTCTGCTCCCAGACACTCTGGGCAGTGTCGTCTGCACTGAGCTGCTACCCCGTGCCAGCAGCTGTAGACCAATGCCACATCTAGCAGCTCCCAGGGTTACTCACTCTCTGTGCAGCACTTCCTGCACCAAGTTCCTGGCCTCATGTGGAGGTTGGGGACCTGAGCCACCCAAGCGGCTCCAAAAATCCTGTTCCATGCACTAGTCTATGTACTGCATCTCTGGCCTCATGCCAAAGGTTGCAGACTTGAGCCACCTCACACAGCTCCCAGGTTCCAGATGCCGTACACCATGTTGTGCACTGAGAGCCTAACCTCTGGAGCCGTCTGCAGCTCCCTGCCAACGGAAGTCTTCAGAGGCTCTTCTGAGCTACTGCTTCACCTTGCTGAGCAGCTCTCCATAGCTCTTCTAAGCCTCACTCTTCTCTCTTTTCCATCCCCAACGCATCTCCCTCGTGCTGGGCACACAGCTCCTTTTATACGCTCTAGGGCTCCGCCCCGAAGTCTTCCAGACCTCACAGTGTTGCAGTCTACAATCAGGTCTGGGAGAGCTCTCCTCCCCTTCCCCTCAGGAAACGGTCATGACTTTATTTCTCTTGCTGCCTCCTGATTGGTGGATAGGCTCCACCAACCAAAACAGCAGAATCTCAAGCCTGGGACTCAACCCAAGGTCTGAAAGGTAAGCCTGCTACACTAAGTTTCCCACACCATGACTGAAGGAATTTCTAATGTAGACACATTTTACAAGGATGTTCCTACTGAATTTTGGATGACAGAAATGCACATGAGACAAATGCCTATATCCAAAACATAGCCCAGGAATCACCTTCATTTCCAAACTCCATATATGATGAATCATGCCCCTCCCACCAGTAGAAGTCATTGTGCCAACTTCCCATTCTCTGGAAGTGCCGAACATGTCTTTATAGGAAATGCTCTTGCAGCAGAGTCCTTTTCTGTGCATTTCAGGCTTAAGCTTCACCTCAACTTCATACTTAACCTCAACTTTGCATATTATTTCAAAGAATCTGGGGGATAACTGATCAGTCCCTGGAAAAAAATCATGGAGCAGGTCCTCAAACAATCCATTTCTAAGCACTTGGATGAGAAGAAGGTGATTAGGAATAGTCAGCATGGTTTCACCAAAGACAAGTCATGTCTGACCAACCTGATCGCCTTCTATAATGAGATAGCTAACTCTGTGGATGTGCGGAGATCCTCTCCCTTGGCCCCTCCTGGATGCTGCTTGACCTCTGGTAACCGCAGGCTGAAGGCAGCCTTGCTCCCTGCCAGTGCAGCTGCCCCCAGGGCTGCTTTCAGCATCTTTTACTGTCCTCCCTGCTGATCCACGTGGCCATCTCTTCCTCATTTGCCACACATGGGTTATCTCCCTTGCCGGGAAGCTCAGTGGCAGGGCCAGATTAACACACAGGCAAACTAGGCATATGCCTAGGGCCCTGAGCTGCAGGGGGGGCGGGGGCTGGTTCTTCTCTCCACAGCGGCAACACAAATAGTCCCATCTGCCTCCCTTCCTTTTCCCCTCTTCCTCTCTGCTGGCCTCACCACCATGGTGGCTGCTTCCTAGCAGTGGCTCTGAGCCCTGCTCCCTGTGGGCAGCAGTGCCGGGGTGGGGAGGGGGGTCTTGACCAACCCAGGGCCCAGAAGTTTGTTTGCTTAGGGCCCACTAAGGGGTTAATCCAGCCCTGCTCACTGGATCCCTGGACCTGGATCCTCAGCCTTTACTGAGTTCTTCCAGGTCTGGGGTGAACATGGGGAAGTGATCCCAGTGTGTGGGGCTGTTCAGACTCCCCCACACCCATAGTAACAAGGCCCTGCCCTGTTACAGTTAGCCAAAGAAGCTGTGAAATCTTCATCCTTAGGGGTTTCTAAGACCTGGGTAGACAAAGCCTTGGCTGGGATGATTTAATTGGGGCTGATCCTGCTTTGAGTAGAAGCTGGACTAGATGACCTCCTAAGGTCCCTTCCACTCCTTATTCTCTATGATTCTATATCATGTGTCCACACCCCTAAACACTTTTGAAAATATTACTGCAACTACAATAATAAATATAAAAATAATAATTATAATATACAACTTGTCTCTAGGGAGTTACTGTTATGTTAAACAGGCTGATTTTTGTAACACATGGGTTAGTCAGTAATTAGCAAGAATATGAAAGTGTATTATCTTTCTTTCCCAGAGATGCAAGAAACAAACCATAGCTCCATGCACATCAAACTGGAAAACAGCACACAGCTTGCCAAAAATAGGAAGGTTTCTTAATATAAAATAATTAAAAAGAACTCCAACCTGACCATCAAGGTTAATGGAAATAACTATAAAATATTTATCACTTCCTGTTCCTATTGTGCATTCTGAACAAATGCAAGAAAGACAGAGAAGCCTACCTGTAACAGAAGCTGCTATGACAGTCCCTAGGGAGTCACAGTCCCTCCTGAAAATATTAATTAACTAGAAATAGTGATCTGCATTGCTTACACTGGAGGCAGGAGGGTACTCATTTAGCAAATACAATTAATCAAAGGAAAGGAAAGCTACTTTTTAAAAAAAGCAGCTACTAAATGAAACATGATAGATCAGTTAATCTAGATCCATCTTGAAGCCTGCTGCAAAGCCCCTGGAAGTCACTGAGAGATTTTCCAAAGAGTCAATAAGCTCTGGATCACTTATTTTCACTACTGTATATTAAGCGTAACTCCCTTAAGAAGAACAAATTTGGCCCATGAACGGGGATTCTGGTTTTCTCTGATTTGAAAAAAAATCCCCAATTTTCAGATTTAAAAAGCTAACCACAGATCCACATTTTTCTGTGATTAAAATAAAGCACCATTGACGAACGCACAGTCACATGGGGGGCAAACTGGCTCCAGGGGCGCACCCAGAGGGTGGTGGTGGATGGGTCGATGTCGACCTGAGAGGGTGTAGGCAGCGGAGTCCCCCAGGGCTCGGTTCTTGGGCCAGTGCTGTTCAATATCTTCATTAGCGACCTGGATGAGGGTGCGGAGTGCACCCTGTTCAAGTTCACTAATGACACCAAGCTGTGGGGTAAAGTAAATACACCAGCAGGCAGGGACCGCATCCAGGCAGACCTGGATAGGTTAGAGAAGTGGGCGGATCTGAACAGGATGCGGTTCAACAAGGACAAGTGCAGAGTGCTGCACCTGGGGAGAGGGAACCAGCATTATGGTTATAGGTTAGGGGCTGACCCTCTCTGCAGCACAGAGGCAGAGAGGGACCTTGGAGTCATGATTGACTCCAGGATGAATATGAGTCGCCAATGCGATGAAGCAGTTGGCAGAGCCAACCGCACCCTGTCATGCATCAACAGGAGCATTACTAACAGGTCCAGAGAGGTCTTGCTTCCCCTCTATGCGGCACTGGTCAGGCCACAGCTGAAGTACTGTGTCCAGTTCTGGGCGCTGCACTTCAAGAAGGACGTGGAGAACCTGGAGAGGGTCCAGAGGAGGCCACTTGTATGGTTGGGGGCCTCTGTGGCCAGCCCTATGAGGAGAGGCTGAGGGACCTGAATCTTCTCCCAGTGCCACTTCATCTTTCAGTAGTCAATGTTTTTAACATAACATGTCAATGTTTATTGCTGGTGATAATGAAATAATGTGAAACAATTGATACTTAAAACACAAGGTAATATTTTAGTATGGACTCATTGTATCCATTATATATGAACACTACATCTGCCAGTTTGTACTCTTCAAAATGAACTTAAAACAGCTACTATTAATCCCCTCTAGAGAAATAATCCAAGATTTGGCTACTAGGTATTAATAGCAAAAACAAGCTTCAGAGAGATGTATCTCAGTAAAGAAGGATTTTCACAATTTATATTTCACTTGTATTCTTTCATGAAGAACATCTGGCAATTTGCTGCATCTCTAGACTGAAAATTATATATTTAGGAATTCTAAAGCATAGCCCCACATAACAAGATTTATGAGCTCTCCTATGTACTTAGTCTAAGGCTCTGTCTATATTTTAAATGGTTTGCAAATATAGCTATACTAAAAGACTACCCCACAAACAGTGCCAGTGAACATCCATACCAGGGAGTGGTCTCATTTTCTCACCCTAAGGGACAAGTAAGGTCCTTTAAAGCTCAGTCTCCTAATCCACCAGTCCATACCAGATACCTTTCAATACCTATATTGTAATCTACTGAAATCCTGACAACATGAGCCTTAAAATGTCCGGTTTTCTTCTTGTAGAGATTCTGCTATTAGCAGTCGCTTAGTCAGCTTACCCCAGTTATTGAATTTCTGACTGTTTCCTATGCAGCTTCTTGTCATATAGCTAAGGACCTCCTTAGGATATAGGAAAGTAGGGCTGGAAGGGACCTCTAGAGGTCATCTAGTCCAGTCCCCTGCTCAAGGCAGAATCATTCCTTACTAAACCATCTTACCTAAGTGTCTGAACAACCTGATCTTGAAATTTTCCAAACTTGATCAATGGGCACATCCACACACAGTGATTTAAGGTGCATTAGCCATTTTTAAAGTGCATGAGTCTGTTAGGATAATGATATGGATTTTGTGTGTTGGGGTAACAATATGGAATCTGGGAGTGCTGTGTGTGCAGCTGATTAAAAGTTTTTTCCTGTGTCTCAGCACAAGCCACTAGTCACGAGTCTAGATGATATACTAAAAGCAACTAACTTGAGTAATGCTTAAGTAAATGGATTCTTAACAGGAGGGTAGGGTGCAAAGTGCATGATTTGTTAAGTAAAATAGAATAGCCCACCAACTAGTGTCAGGAGACAAAAGCAGAAATATGGCCTTGGAAATGGTGCTGAAGTCAGCAAGAAAACCAGCAAGAACTGGCGAGAAACCACAAGTGACCGAAAGAAGATGGGGGTTGGAGTCTTACACATGCGCTCTTAGCAGAAAGGCATGTAAATGAAGGAAATGTATAGGCAATACCATGCTAAGGAAGCAAACATGAAACAGAAGTGGAGCTTGAGATTGGAGGAGAAATGGGTGGAAACAAAGGCGGGATGAAGGCAGAATAAATGCTAATATGTATGAACCAAGGTGTATAAATGTTGGAAAGAACTGTTAGTCAGGGTGGCTCCCCAGTTTGTTGTTTTTTGGGAGCTAGTCCAAAGCTGTCTCCATTCTGAATAAAGCTGTTGTGAGCAATGTGTGCTGGTGTTTGCTCCCTGCTTGATCTGGCTAATGAGTAACAAGATCCATGGGCAATTGGACCGTTGTCTCCCTAGTTGTTGGGCGCCGTATGCAGTCGGGGTCTAACAGGGTCTACATGTGTGCACCCTTATTGCATGTTAAAAATGGTGATTTTAGGCTAATTGTGCCTAAATTTAATACCTGCATAAAGAAAGTATCACATTTTGGAGCAATTAGTTAAGCCAGATGCTTGCCTAGGACAGAGGTGAGTGGAGCAGGAAAAGTCATGTTGGGCTCTGGGGGCCCACCTGCTGTCCCAGGCAGGAGCCCCAGCTTGGGCTTCTAAGGCACCTGAATCCCAGATGGGTAGCAAGGCATCCCAGCTGCATTGCCAGGCCAGCAAACCTGCCCTGAGGAAGAGGTGCAGGGGAGCCAGTAGCAAAGGCCTTGCCCATGCTGTCCTATCCCCTTCCCCTGCAGAGAGTCACAGGGGGGTGGGTGGGTCTGTCCCTTGTGCTTTGACAGGAGCCACATCTTCTTCTTGGCAGCATGGGGCTCTGCGAGCTCAGCTCCAGCCCACTCTCATCTAATGCTGAGGAGGCAGGAATACAAGGAAGGGGTTAGAGCCAGGGCCAGGGCTGGGGCTCAGGCAAGGGCCTGGCCAACCACATCTAGGGGGACTGGAGGCTCCTACCCGCTTGGCTGGTGCTGGGCTACACCGCCTGGCTATGCTACTGTGGGCTTCTGGGGGCTGTCCAGGGTGCTGACCAGGGCAGGCTACCCAGTAGGTATGTTAAGTTGCCTTAAGGCATAGATGCACACCTAAATTACCTTAATGCACCATAAGTTAAAGCACATTAAGTTTAGACGAATGTAAATTCATCTGTAGACATGCCCAATGTAGCCTATTCCAATGCCTGACCACTCTCATCGTTAGAAAGCTCCAACCCAAATTTACTCTGCTGAAGCTTGAGCCCATTACTCTTAGTCCTATCCTATATAGCCACAGAGAAAAGCCCATTTCTGTCCTCTCTATAATCACCCCTTAGGTATTTGAGGACTGTTATCAAATCTTCCCTTAGTCTTCTCTTCTCCAGACTAAATCAACTTAGTTCTTTCAGCCTTTCCTCATACATTTTGCTTCCCAGGTCCCTAATCATTTTTCTTGCTCTACATGATTCTTTCCAATCTATCCACATCCTTCTTGGAATCTCAGGCCTAAGACTGGACACACTACTACAGGTGAGGCCTCCCCAATACTGAAGACAGTGGTTGATTTACTTCCTCTGATTTGCAAGTGACATTCCTCTTAATACAAGCCAGTATTCTGCTGGCCTTTTTTTGCAACAAGAGCACCATGTTGGCTTGTATTCTGCTTATGATCCACTGTAACCATCAGATCCATCTCTGCAGTACTACAGACTAACCACTCATTCTTCAGTCTTGAATAATGGTGAATTTGTCATTATCATTTGTATTACATTAGCACTTAACAATCCCAAATGTGATCCAGGCTCCAGTGTGCAAAAGCCCATATAATAAGAGACAGTCTCTTTCCTGAAGATCTTTGTGCAAATGCAGGTAGCTTAAGTTAATTTGATTTGCTGTGAAGCCTGCAGCAAATCTAATGAATTTTAGTGAGGATTTCAGTTCTGTTTGCTGGAGCAAAGGAATCCTTTTAATCAGACTTTATAGTAGGGAACTGAAATTTGGAGTGATAAAAATAATGACATCAACAGTACAATAGAGAGTAGTTAGCTGTGTTAGTCAGACATGTGGTAGGGGAGGGTGGCATCTTAGGGTACTGACAGATGTGAAAAAATAAAACAGCACTTTACCTGTGTCAAAGATCAAAGTCTTTGATTTCAGATGCTGATGGCAAAAGGTCAAATGGCAAAAGGTCAGAGGCTAACACAGCAAACTCTGTAATTGTAGTCTCACACTATTATTTTTTAGATTGTAACAGTGCTGCATATACACACCCCTATCTGTGCCTCATTTTAAATAACCTGAGCTTTTCATACAAGAGAGAGAAACTGACCTTGACAGCCCAGCACGAAAGATAAAGTACCTATAGTAACGAGATTAGCTGACTTTAGTGAAGTTGTAAAATTAATTAAATATACTATGCGCGCCATCCTGTGACCAAACAGAACCAGTACCACCCAAGTAAAAATAACCCCCCTTTTTTATGAAACCTGAGCAAACAAAGAAAGCACAAGTGCCAACTCATTAATTATTTATGACTGGCGTATAATAATTGGACACTTTCCCCAAATATAACTTTGAAAGAACTTCTGCCCAAAGCAGAGAACAGAGAACTGTGTATACACTCAAGAAGAACAGATTGTGCACAACAAATGTTATCTATTCGCTTACGTATTTTTTTTTTCTGGCGTATCCTCATCTTGCCGGCCCATCTATCTCTCTATCTCTGGTGTTATCTTTCTTAGCAAGAGCTCCCGGTAATCTGCAGACTGCAACGGCTTATGTGAATCGCTCGGAATCTGTAACAAGCAACTCTCTTACCCACCCTGTAAATGCTGGGTAACATGATATCTGCATGCTGTAATTGAATAAATCAACTCCTCTGCCTACGCTGCAGCACATCCGTAGCGTAAAATAAACCTTTTGTATAACCAATACACCGTGTTTAAATCATACTGACTCCTGCTCACCGTTATCACCCACCTGCCCGGTCATAAATCCCCCTCCTCGCGCCAAGCCGGTTGTGCCAACCCAGGCTTGCAGGTCAAGGGTGCACCGGCATTAGGGGCGCGACAACCTGAAGAAACAGTGTGTTGGTTTGACCCAGCCCCATAGTATCTGTATAGATTAGGCACTTCAGCAGGCCCTCTTGGTAGTTTTATCTAGTAGCTGATTGAATCAGCTGTTACATAAAAGTGCCAGAAAGCCCTGCTGAAGTACCCAATCTATACAGACATTGGGCAAGCTGGGTCAAACTAACATGATGCCTCTTCTGGGTATGCACTGCATTCAGAATGGGGATGCACTGAACTTAAAGTAAAACACCATTTTTTAATGTATGTAAGGAACCTTAGAGACTAACTGATTTGGAAAGGCATGAACTTTCATGGGCCACAGAATACTTTATCAGGCCAGGCACAGACTTGCAGAAAACAGTTTCTATTGATAACACCATCTTTTTGGAAATCCATTCATAGTATCTGACAAAGTAGGCTCTCACCTACAAAAGTTCATGCTTGTCCTAACAGGTCTGAACCTATTAGTCTGTAAGGTACCTCCTGTCCTACCTTCAACAGGACATTAAGGGGATAATGTGGGTTGCACCAATAGAAGTTAGAGTGAGATAAGCTAAGTTGATATGGGCATGTTCTTCAAAGACTTGAGGACTATATTGCAATGGCAGTAGGAAGATGAGCATGGGAGAGAAAAAATGCATGGTACACGAACATAATATTAGTAGACCTCAGAGATCAAGTAAGGCCAAATGTCTGTCCCACCTGCTCTTAAAAATGTCTGGGGATGGAGATTCCACAACTTCACTGTAGCCTGTTCCAATGCCTGATCACCTTCATAGCTAGAAAGTTCTTCCTAATATCGAACCTAAATTTCTTATGCTGCAGCTTGAGGCCATTGCTTTAGTCCTGTCCCCTGCAGCCATCAAGAAAAGTCCCTCTCCATGCTCTCCATAACCACCCTTTGGGTACTGAAGACAATTATCAAATCATCCTACAATCTTCCCTTCTCCAGACTAAATAATCTTAACTTTCAGCTTTCCTCATATATCTTGCATCCCAGGTCTCTAATAATTTCTGTTGCTCTGTGCTGGACTCTTTCCACATTCTTCTTGGAGTGTTGGGCCAAAAACTAGACACAGCACTCCATGTGATTTCTCAGCAGTGCTGAAGAGAGTATAAAAATTACTTGCCCTGACTTGCAAATGATGCTTGTCTTAATACAAGCCAGTATACTGTTGTCCTTTTGTTGTAACAAACACAATGTTGACTCATATTCAGCGTACTGTCCACTGTAAACCCCATGTCATTCTCTGCAGTATTGCAGCCTAGCCAGTCATTCCCGAGTCTGTATTTGTGCATACAATAATTCCATTCCAGGATTCAGCGATGTCAAGCTGCATGTGGCCTAGCACACGAAGACCGCAAATGTTGCTGACTTCAGATAAAGAATGGCAAGAAAAAAGACTCAGCCCAAGGTTCCACTGATTGCTGTCAGCATTTCCCCAGTGCCTGAGCCCCAGTACTGAGACGTCTGCCAAATGTTTGCTTGGTCAAAATGATCATAGGTTTTGCAAAAGATTGTTGCTTCTGCTCTTTAGAATCCCTGCTGGGGTGCACCAAGTCAGGCAGCAACATCATAGAGCAAAAAAGTGAATTTGGCCATGTTAATTAATGGGTTAATTAATACCTATGTGGAATTCTTAGAAGACCTGGATCAGATACATGCTTATGTTTCAACATGACTTGAAACAAGCAGTGCCATTAACATACTTAAACCTGACATCTGCTTGAATTACTTTACTGAAAAGGGATAAAAATGAACAAAAGGAGCATGACCTCCTCAGATCAAGCTAGGCATGGTAAACAGCAGGAACAATTCCCTGAGGTCAAACTATTTTTAATTGATAAATGCCCCCGTGATTCTTCTGGACTGGAGAAGAAGAAGGGCTTTATGTGCCCAAAAATCTTGTCTAACATGTCTCCCAACTATACTGTTGGTCCAATAAAAGATATCACCAAAGAAAGCTTGCTTCTTTAGAAAGAATGTCATTTAGAGGTTCTATATGATTTTTAAATTTGTGTCTTTTAGATTATTATTACATTTCTCTAGAACTCTGTTGGGTCATCACTAGTAAATTCTTTACAACTTCTTCACAAAGCTTTTGTTTCTTTACAAGTGCTTATAAGAGACTCATCATAATGGTATCCAGTAAGTTGCCTTATAACAGTGCATCATTTCAAAAGAAAAATGCTGCACTCTGCTTCCCATTGAATACAGTAAATCCATTACTGGTTCCTTGAGTCTGATAACAGCTGCTGATCCCCATCACACATTGTTGTATATTATACATTTAAAATAGTGTTTCACTTCTACCCACTCATTATGCTCCAGTTTCTTAAGTTTCTCTGCATTTTGTTGTTATGAAATGGAGATGAAGATCGTAACATGTCAATTGCCTGCTGTTATCAGATGTAGCTGTGGATAGCAGGTACTTATCTGAATGGATGCAAAGCCAAACAAAATAACAATCTTTCAACATCTATCTATCAAAATAAAAATCTATCAACTCCAGCAGCAGCCAGAGGTAAGCAGGGCCCCGTGGTGGGATGGACTGCGGGGAGGTGGCTAGGCCAGAGCTGAGGCGGGTCTCACCCTGCCTGTCACCTGCTTGGCCCAGCCGCCCCAGGGAGAGAGTAAGGGAGGAGATGGGGTACTTACCGACCCCTCGCCAGTGAGACAGAGTCCCCCCAAATCCCAGGCAGGGCCCTCCTTGCCTGGGAATAATTTGGACTCAGCAGCGGGCCCACTGCATATGCATGCAGTTTAAAAAGTCCTGCCAACAGGAAAAAAACCTGAGTTTGATCCCGGAAGCAGCACGAGACACTCAGGTGACAGCCTGCTGAGTCCCCGCACCCTGAAGTCCCCCAGTGATTCCCAACTGCTGTGTAGCACCCCCGCCAACCCCCAGCAGCAGCCAGAGGTAAGCAGGGCCCCGTGATGGGAGGGATTAGCCCAGCCCAGCCACAGGGAGGTGGTTAGGCCAGAGCCAAGGAGGGTATCGCCCCACCTCGGCCCCTGCTTTGCCCAGCCCCCCAGGGAGCCACGCGACAAGAGCTGCACGAACAGGCTGCGCAAACAGGCATGTTTGTTTGCCCAGTGAGCAAGTTACTGCAGGAGTTTGCACAGGAGGGTGAGCGGGAGGGCCTGAGGCCCTGCCAGTACAACCCCTAGGGAAGCCAGTCCCAGCAACAGCCAGCCCACCAGCGGCATGACAAGGATGGGCATACACCGTACACTGAGGGTCCCCTCGAGGCCTGCAGCCTCCCTCTCTAGCTCCTCAGAGGCCTCCACCCAGATGGAGCCCATGGTTCTCGGCTCCATGCAGGCAGAGCCTCTGGTTCTTGGCTGCAGGAGCTACCTGTCACTTTTTCAGGCTTGGGGGTCCAGGAGCATGGCCACCTCCCATTGTGAGGTCTGCTCCCTCTTGGGGTCTTTGGTGTGCCAGCTAGAGCTGCTCCAGGCTGCAGTCCAGAGACTGCATGCCATCAGGGACTGATTAACTCCTACTGCCAGCCCCTTCACCCCTTGGAGGTGGAGGTTCAACTAAGGTCACCTCCCAGGGCAAGGGAGGATTCAGGGACCTCCCTTTCTGTCCAGCCATGGGATTGGACCAAGGTGGTCAAGGGTCCCAAGGCCTGCCACACCAGGGTCCCTGTCCCGCTGGAGCTTTGCAACAGGTTCAAACCTCTTGCAGCCCCAGCAGAGCCTGCCAAGCTGCCAGCTCCCGCAGGCAACACAGGCTCAACTGCAGCTACTGCCCTCGCTCTCCCCAAGACAAAACTCAAAGTCCTTGTCGTGGGAGACTCCATCCTGAGGGGGGCTGAGGGGGCAATCTGCCACCCTGACCCTTTAGCCAGGGAAGTCTGCTGCTTCCTGGGAGCCTATATCCGAGACATTGCGGAGAAGATCCCTGGGCTTCTCTGGCCCACAGACCACTACCCTATGCTTCTTATCCATGTGGGCACCAATGACATGGCTTGGAGCAATCCCAGACAGGTCATGAAGTGCTACAGGGATTTGGGATTGGGGCTTAAGGGGCAGGTGGTGTTCTCTTTGATCCTCCCAGTCTCAGGCTATGGGTTGTGGAGGAAGAAGAGGATCAAGGTAGTGAACCAAAGACTGTGGTGCTGGTGTCATCGAGAAGGCTTCGGGTTCCATGACCACAATCCACTCTTTGGTGAGAGTCAGTGAGCTGCTGGGAAGGGACAGCCTCCACCTCTCTCTGCTGGGGAGGAGGCATTTCTCACCCAGACTGGCTGACCTGCTCCACCGGGCTTCAAACTAAGCCCGCCAGGGGATGGTGGCACTACTGTCACTGCTGGCCCACTGAGCAACCCTTGCAAAGCCAACAGGCCAAGGCACTCTAGGGAGCCCACCCCTGCCCTAGTCCTGGAATGCTCTGCGGGCACAGCAGGGTCCCCCAAAAGGACACTCGCCTGCCTGTACACGAATGCCAGGAACTTGGGGAATAAAAAGGAGGAACTTGTTCTCCTGCTTAACACAAATAAATCTGATGTCATAAGGATAATGGAGACCTGGTGGGACTCCACCCATGACTGGGCCACAGGTATAGATGGCTATACCATGTACAGAAGAGATCATGTGGACAAGAGGGGATGGGGTATAGCTCTCTATGTAAAGGAAAGCTATGCATTCCTGCAAGCTGACAATGGTGCCCAGGGTGGACAACTGGAGACCCCCTGGATGAAAATCCATGGGGAACATGGCACAGGGGACACAATGTTGGGAGTCTATTACAGACCTCCCACCCAGGATCAAGAGTTTGACCAGGAGTTTGCCAGAGAATTGGTTGAGGCCGCATGCTCCCTGCCCATGGTTGTCATGGGAGACGAACTACCCGGATATCTCGTGGGAAGAGCACTCCGCCACATCTGAATGGTCACAAAGTTTTCTCACATGTGTGGATGACCTCTATCTGACGCAAGAAGTCTACGAGCTGATGAGAGGTAAACCACTGCTCGACCTGGTACTGCAACAAGGGATAACCTTATCAGCGACCTAGTGATAGAGGGGAAGCTGGGTGACAGTGACCATGAGCTTTTCACCTTCACCATCCACCATAAAGCTTCCAAGTCAGTTAGCAATATAGAAGTCCTTGACTTCAAGAAAGCTGACTTTGACAAGCTCAGGAGGCTTGTCAGTGAGGCCCTAAAGGGCCTCAGCCCAAAGGGGAGGGGAGTTCAGGATGAGTGGTTGCTCCTCAAGGGAGTGATCCTCAATGCACAAGCTAAGTCTTTCCCATCTCTGAGGAAAGGCAGCAGAAGGGCACAGCAGCCCCCTTGGCTCTCCAGGGAATTAGCAGACCTCTTGCATCTAAAATGAAAGGCCTACAAAGGATGGAGGATAGGATCCACCTCTAAGGAGGAATATTCTGCACTGGTCTGGACCTGCAGAGACCAAACCAGGAAAGCCATGGCTGCAACTGAACTCTAACTGGCTACAAGTATCAAGGACAATAAAAAGTCCTTTTTAGATATGTAGGGAGCTAGAGGAAAAGCAAGGGCAACACTGGACCCCTGCTAAACCAGATGGGACAACCAATGCCCATGAAAAAGCCAACTTGCTGAATGGGTACTTTGCGTCGGTCTTTCACCAGTCCCAAGGGACGCCCCTGCCCATTACAGGACAGGAAGGCCTGGATGAGGGACATTTCTTACCCTCCCATCCATGCTGACCTTGTGAAGGAACACCTTGAGAGGCTGGATACCTTCAAGTCAGCCGGCCCTGACAGCTTACACCCCAGAGTACTCAAGTAGCTGGCAAGCATCATAGCCCAGCCCCTGGTATGGATTTTCGAGAACTCCTGGTGCTCCGGTGTAGAGCCCGATAATTGGAAGAAGGCCAATGTGGTGCCTATCTTCAAGAAGGGGAGGAAAGTGGATCCAGCAAACTACAGGCCCATCAGCCTGACCTCTATCCCAGGGAAGGTCTTAGAAAAGATTATCGAAGAGACCATTCTCAACAGACTAGCTCATAGCAAAATCCTGAGGGATAGCCAGCAGGGGTTTGTTGCAGGTAGGTCTTGCTTGACCAATATAATCTTTTTATGACCTGGTGACCTATCACCTGGACAAAGGGGAAGAGATTGATATCATATATCTTGACTTTTAAAAAGCCTTCGATCTGGTATCCCATGATCAGCTCTTGGCAAAACTGGACAGCTGTGGCCTCAGCTTCTCCACGATCTGCTGGCTGGGGAATTGGCTATGTGGTCGGACCCAGAGAGTGGTGGTTCATGGAAGTCAATTGTTGTGGTGCCCTATGACCAGTGGGGTCCCTCAAGGCTTGTTCCTTGGGCTTATAGTGTTCAACATCTTCATTAATGATGTGGACACTGGTGTCAGAAGTGGACTGGGTAAGTTCGTCAATGACACTAAACTCTGGGGAAAAGCGTCTACACCTGAGGACAGGAAGGCAATCCAGGTTGACCTTGACAGGCTCAGCAAATGGGCAGACCAGAACATGATGACATTTAACACCGAAAAATGCAAGGTTCTCCACCTTGGGAGGACAAACCCGTAGCATGCTTATAGGCTCAGCAGTGCTACACTGGCTAGTACAGTGGACGAAAGGGACTCAGGGGGCATGACTGACCACAAGATGAACATGAGCCTGCAATGTGATGCTGCAGCTAGTAAAGCAAGCAAAATGCTGGCTTGCATCCATAGCTGCTTCTCAAGCAAATTCCAGGATGTCATTCTCCCATTGTACTCGGCCTTGGTGAGGCTGCAGTTGGAGTACTATGTCCACTTTTGGGCTCCACAATACAAAAAGGTTGTGGAGAAGCTTGAGAGAGTCCAGAGGAGAGCCACACACATGATCAGAGGTCAGGAAAATAGACCTTACAATGAGAGGCAGAGAGCTATGGGACTCTTCAACCTGGAAAAGCACAGATTCAGGGGTGATCTGGTGGTCACCTATAAGTTCATCAGGGTGCTCATCAGGATCTGGGGGAATGTCTGTTCACCAGAGCACCCCAAGGGATGACAAGATCAAATGGTCACAAACTCCTCCATGACCATTTCAAGCTGGACATAAGGAAGAACTTCTTTACTGTCCAAGCCCCCAAGGTTTGGAATAAACTGCCACCGAAGGTGGTTCAAGCACCTACTTTGAACGCCTTCAAGAGACATTTGGATGTCTATCTTGCTGGGATCCTATGACCCCTGCTGACCTCCTGCCCTTTGGGCAGGGGGTTGGACTTGATGATCTTCCAAGGTCCCTTCCAGCCCTAATGTCTATGAAATCTATGAAACTTTCATTATCATTTAAAATGTCATGCATCTCTCTGCATACAAGAACATTTTCCCTCCCATTTTTCTCATATCTTTTATTCTATGGCCCATAATTTTACACTTGAATAATTTCTTGACAACTAGAATTTTGCCCATAAGCTTAAACAATAAAGACAAACCACTTGAAGAACCTACATCTGAAGAAGGACATTGAATGGAACAGGTCCTGGTTTATGCCTATTGGGTTTTCTCCTTCACAGCCCATTGAGAAGTTACTGTATTCCTAATTACAAGGTTAGTGGTTACAAAAGAGTTAAAAATTCCACAAAGACAAAAGGAAGGGCATAAAGGATTTAAGGAGTTTTCATGGTATGTACTGAGTGGGCACATTTACACAAGATGTCTACTGTTTCTGGTTGTTTAAATATGCAGGGCTATTAGGCTGGAGTAAACTAATAAACTCCACAGCAGGGTAGTACTTGTCAGTAGTATCCTATTGCTATACTTGGAAATATAAGTACTTGTAAACACAAATACAAGCTGGGTAACCTGCCAGCTAGCTCCACAGTGGAGCACCCTCATGCCCCAGCCAGCTTCTCTGTAGCACAGTGCACTGGCCCTGAGCAGCCCTGGGCTGGCAGGCTGACACCCTAGACCCTCTGCCAGCCAGGGATGCTCTGACCTGGCTCAATGTGCTGTGGTCCCCAGTGCAGTGCCTGGGAACAATATTGTATTGCATTAATATGCATATGTAGGTGTGCCCAGTATGCCCTTTAAAAGGTACCAAGATATTTGAATAAGTTTTTTTCTTGCTGTTCTGCAAGTAGCAATTTTGCTTTGCTTCTGTTCTCTCACCCCTCTGGCTTACCAAGTGCATGCTGCACTTCGGTCATGCCACAAGGAATAACGTGATGTCTTCACCCAATTAAATAATGCCACTGATGGCATGCAAACTTTCCTGACTACTGAGAGTATATACAAGCATTACATTTACATCACCCTAACCAAAGTTAGGGCAATACAGGTGGCTTGGTGTAAAAGCACTCACAGGGCTTAGGTGACCTTAAAGAATGGTGTGCCCAATCTAAAGTTAGTTCACCTCAGGGTTGAACTAACTTTAGCTCAGTAATGGGTTAGCCCAGTCTAGCAATGGTTAACATGAACTAGTTAACACTTGTGTGTTCACACCACAGTGTTGGAGCTGGGAAAGCTCAGTCATTTGCTATAGCCCCAGGACTGTGCTGTTCTTTCCCTCCTTGACAGTGACCAGGCTATTTCCTCCCCCCACCTCCAACCCCCTTCTTTGGACTGAGCAGCCTACCCCTCACCCACAAACTTGCCAGTCTCCTACCAATCCTTGAATACTTGTTCATACCTTCAGAATTTCTGGTAGTAATACAGCTTAAGGGAAAAAATTAAGGTACAGAGTTTGAGGAAATAATTGCTTGGAGTTCTGTTCACTTCTGCCACAGGCTCCTTTGATCCTCAGAAAGTCACTTAGAGCCTGATTCAAAGCCTAGTGAAGTTAACCAGCATCATATGGAGATGTATTGGCACTAGGCTACTGAATCATAAGACAAACAGACATAGAGCATGAGCAGGTCTCTCAAAATGATTGTTGCTACAGGTACTAGGGATACTGGAACAGTTATACATGCACTATGCTGTCATCAGAAGCAGCAATCAGAGTGGAGGACCACATTGTTGTGAATCAAATGTGAGGGTTTGGCAGTAGCAGCAAAGTTCAGATAGAAGCTAGTACAAGCTGTGAGTTAGGAGCATTTCATTATTGGCTCAGTCTGGATCACTTTTTCCCAATGAAAGAATGCATTCATGTTGGGTGGGCCTGTACTGCTGTAAATAAGCCAATGGCTCACACATGTCCATCATGCTGGAGGAAGCATGAAGCTGTGGTGCAGTGGTGAACATCACCATTTAAACCACAACAAAATGGAACCTGTCGTGCAGCCTTGTGCAGATCTGTGTTTAACTTCATTATTGTAAAATTGAAACAACGTATTTCAATATGCATGTAGGCAATTTGCACAGAGGGATGGATACTCAGAGGAGCATGTCTGGAATGTCAAATAACTGTTGTGTCCAAGGCAGGATTGTATTTACTGCTGCTTGGTGGGGGCGTTGGTTAAGGGAAGTTTTAGCGTTGATATAGAATGCAGGTAATGAACCAAGTAAGCAACAGAAGGACATACTTACTTAGTCTGTGTTTTTAAATGGTTTGGCTAATGTTATGTATCCCATTCAAGACTGTATTCCTCACTTTGCCCAAATGTGAATTTAGTGTAACAATAAGTAGCTCTTTATCAGCTCAAGATTGTACGATCTCAGACACCCAAGTTTACTTGCCAGAACTACAGACAGGTACAGGAATGTTGCCAACAGGTGTTTAATATTTGAGCGACTTAGACTGCAAAGTGCATCTGTTGGGAGACTTTGCTACCAGATCATCCTGCAGAGCTGTGTAGGTGCCCTCAGTGCATTCCAGCAGGCTGTCACAGTGAGGGTGGCTAGAAACAAAAGTGTAAATCAGGTCCTGTGAACACTACTGTGTAATACAGCATAGGGAATAGGACACCAGGTTACGAAGGCACATTCCTGATGAGCAATAAGGAGCTAAGATAAGAGATAAAATCTTTCTGAAATTCAGTAAGTAGCTAAAAGACTTCTACAAGATGCATACAGCAATTTCCTGCTGTTGATAGAGTGCAGCTGCTATACTGCTGAAACAAGATGAGAATGTACAGTACCACCTCATGCTCCATTTGTGTATAGGTCATATTATTAGAAAATAGCTCATGTGAGGAGATGTGCAACCTGATACTGTGGAAGCAATTAAGTTTATTGGCTCTGACCCTGTGTTGATGAGAAGCATACACTGCAGAATCCATATCTTGCCAGCAGAGTAACAAAAGCATCACTGCCATTATTGCAGTTGTTGTACCAATTAAAGCAAAGGGGCATCTAGGGAAAGTTATTGGCTATATTAATAGTGATGCCTGGTACATGCATTTATTATTCCATTATTTATTATTTTCATTGACTACAACAAAAGCCCTAAGGTTCTATCATTGGAGGCTGTGTGTGGGATTATTAAAATCATTTGAAGTATTGAACCAAGCAGAATTAACACTTGACAGACTTCTGAATTCTCTCTCATATTCTAAATGCAGTTGGATATTTCAAAGAACTAGCACTATTTACAGTTGAAGGACTACAGAACAGCATTACTGTTGGTCATCTTTGTGACGGCTGCAAAGAGTATTAACACAATTAGGGTAGCTCCTGGCACGGTAAATACAATTTACCCTGAGGAGTTTCTTGCCAACAGCTATTACAAGTCAAAGAAAGCATTGGAATGGACCGCATCTAGACAGAGGAAGAGCAATCCAATGTGACATATGTATTGTGTATTATAGGGAAGAATTCTATTTCATTTAGTGGGTAACCAAAGTGCAACTTGACACTAACTCTAAGTTACCCAGGTATTTTGTAGAAGTGTGTCTATTGCCCCTTCCAGGCACCTAACTGCCTCCATTACAAGAGTAGGATCACCCTCTGGAGATGCACATACATCTCCCTATTCTCAAAAAGGAGGCATTAACATGCCCAGAGAGGATTATAAAACAGCTCCTGCAAAACAGTTGGGTAACTCAGAGTTAGTCTCAAGCTACAACTTTGTCATCTTCTACTATAAACCAGGGTGTCTTGGTGCCCTAGATCCATGGCATCCTTTTGAACAACATGATAGGAAGAGAGGAAATAAGCAAGACAAGTGCAGGCTCCAGTGAGGTGGAGGATTTCTTCTTGCCGTTCCTCTGTCCCACACACACTGGAGGGCAAACTCTTCCCTGCCTTCTGCTCCTCCTCTTTCCTGCCCCACCTCCAGGCAAGGAAGCACTATATAAAATACATTAGTTTTTGAAGAGGGGTGCCACACAATTCATAAAAGTTATAAAGGCTTGCCTTGAGTCTGCAAACCACTACTGTAGATTGAGAATTATTGGTCTAGGTGAATTAGCCATCTGTGATACACAGCAGAATTCTATAAAAGGTTATTACTTTGTGTACTATGCAAATATAACTATTTATAGTCTGTGCCTGCTGAACATTGGATATCAGCCATGCTTTATGGACATTTTTCAAGATAAATATGTTGACCTTGAAGGTATAACATTTCTGGATCTTCTGGGGTCTCTTCCAAAATGATGCTGATAGTTTGGAAAGGATTCAGAGGAGTGCAATAAAAATGATTGCAGGTCTAGAAAACTGCCTTGAAGTAAAAGACTACAGAGCCCCAATTAGTTCATTTATGCACTAGAAGATTTAGAGGCAACTAGATCATAGGCTAAAAGTAACTACATGGGGAAGAGATTCCTGGTGTTATATTGCTCTTTAATTTACCTAAAAAAGATGTAATGGCTAGAGACAGAAGTTACACATTAACCCGTTTAAGTGATCAGAAACTGGTTTAAATCTGTACAAGAACAGGTTTATGTGCTCAGTGCACATAAACCAGTTTCAAAATGGCTGAAAAGGGTTCAAGATAAACCTGGGTGAATGTAGTATCAGACTTAGCTGATTTAACTTCTGTCCTAGACCCCTTCCAGGTTCAAGTTAAATCACAGTCCCACAGCATGCTTTTCAGCCCTGGGCTGTTCCTATTCTGTCTTCTCCAGAGAGCATGGCTAGTCCTCCCCACTGCTCCCTGGCTGGAGCAGTGAGGTCTGGCTGACAAAGGGGTGGGGGTGACCAAGCCCAACTGGAGATGCAGCCCAGTCTATAGAGGAAAGGCTGCCCCCCACCCCAGCAAACCTCAGCTGGGGTCTGAGGCCAGGGAGGGGGGTTAGATACCCCTTCCCCCACGCAAACTTACCGGTGGCTTCAACTGTGGGCTACAAATCCCCGAGGCACCTGGAAGCAGGAAAAGGAAGTGATGAGCAACTCCACAGAATCCTGCTGCTGTAATTCTGGACTGCAAATCCCAGAGACTTTGGGGGAAGCATGAAAAGGAAGAGAACACACAGCCAGAGATCCATGCCCTAGTGCCCCCAGGCTTCTGGCCTGAGCCACTGCAGTCATATGGCTGCATTTCCTGAATCAAAGATAAATTTCTGTTCACTTCTGTTTATATTTAATCTGTGCATCTTAAATGAACCTGCAAAGACTGAAACAATTCAGCCTCAGACTTTTTGACTGTCTGTACTTAGCCCAGGAGATCCAGTGCTTGGAAGCTAAAGCTAGACAAATTCAAACAAGAAATGAGGCACATACTATTAACAATGACGATAGCTAGTCATTGGAAGTCGTTTCTGAGGAGCATCATCTTGCAGTCTTTAAATTAAGACCAAATCTCTTTCTCAAAGACACTCTGTGTCTGAAAAAGAAGTTTTGAAATTACTGATAAGAACCTCTGGCTTCTGCTATGCAAAAGTTCAGACTCAATGACTGTAATATTCCCTTCTGGCCCTAAAAATCTATCTTCTTCTTTGGCAGTCCATCACAGCTGATGATGATTTTCTTCCATGAGTGTCTTATTTGTGTGTCCAAACATGGCTGATAAGGCCTATCCAAGATCAACAGAATCTACTGCAGCTCAGACATGTATTTTCATGTAGGGTAGATTCTTGATTTGGTCCCCAACAAGCTGTTTCTGCCACTCCTGCTTTTCCATCTCTTGTTGTCAGGAGATTTCAAAGTACTGAGATCCCTGCCACAGGCTGTTCCCCCATTTTGGGTGGCTCTGGGCAATAGCTTCCCACAACTTGACATAGATGCCACATTTTTTATATATTGGCCTTGACGATGTCCATGAAGCTCTTTCTGTGCTCTCCTCTTGATCATACACCTTGGCTGAACTGGGAGAATAAAACTTGCTTTTGGGAGGACATCCGGATGATATGGCCGGCCCAAGAAAGTTGACGTCAAATGTTCATCACCCCACTACACATGGTGTTTGCTTGCAGGAGGATACTAATGTTGATGTGTCTATCTTCCCACTGGATTTGGAGGATCTTCCACAGGCAGTATTGATGGTACTTCTCCAACAACATTAGATGACACCTGTATGTTGTTCATGTCTCAACTCCATACAGCAAGGTGGGGATCATGAGCTAGGTGGCGGATCTGATGTTACAATCTTCAAACACCCATTTCTTCAAACATCCAAAGGCTGCACTTGCACATCTGAGATGATGTTCTATTTCTTTGTCAATGTTAGTCTTCTGTAAGAGATGCTGCTGCTGCTTGATCCATGGCTACTTACCCCTGCTTATATCACAGCCAACCTTCCCTGATGTTCATTCTACTATCCATCACCTGTGAACACACTGGGTAGCAGTACAGCTCTGCCCCACAGCTCAAATTCTATAAGAATGTCAAGGAGTACAACCTATTTGGCCATACTCTGTCTGATGATAAAGTTAGTATCTGAACAGTACCTGTAACTAAATAGTAGAAAAACTCAGCAGAATAGCTGTGGAATACATGGAACCAGTGGGCAATGGATAGGATTTTACCTAAACTGAGCATTGAAAGACATTATATTGATATAGCTCAGTTTAAATTTATAGAAGTTACCCTGTAGAGTTTTGATAATTGGAACACTACTTAAAAGGTTATTGTTTGGGGCTTGTTTTCCTGTTCTGCTTAGAAAAATGTTTAACATTCCCTAAGCCTGTTTATCTATGCTGTCTTCCTTTCTTGGATAAAAATGAAACTGAATATCAAGTGGATAAATGATTTTTCAGTATTTCTGATAGAAAGAACTTCATATATTCAGAGAAATATTCCTTCTGTTTACAAAAATTGCTGTCACCCAATCAGAGGACAGGAACAGTATCACTCAACATAGGTGACCAAACACAATTCAGATTATTAATTCCAGATACTGCACTTGCAACAGACTGTGAGTCATCCATGTGTTCAAAAGAAATACATTTTAATCAAAGAAAATTAAGTCATATACTTGAAAGTAAAAATTACCCTACATCCAAACTTTTGGTATCATGGTTGGATACCATAATGATAATGACACAAAACAAATTCTAATGGGCATGTTTAGATAAAAAGCTATTAAAAATAGTTATTCTTTATTAACTATTCTTGATTATCTCTCGTTTGGACCCCTTTATTCCAGAATAAGAATGTCTTATTCTGAATTAGTTTAATCTGTTTTGGAAGTGGATCAAGAACACGTGTAAAAAAGAAACACTTACTTCAAAACAAGGGCATCCAAACAGGATTAATAAGGAATGGATATTCCAGTCAAATCATATTTTCTCCCATCCATCAGCAACAATGGGGATAAATGTTTTAGTATTAATAGAATGTTGATCATAACTCCTTTGCTTGAATCTACAATATCTGGATTCCAATTTGTTCTTCTAGCCAAGTGCCATCAAGCTCGGGCCTGTTTATGTAAACACAAAAGGAATTAGGTGTTTTCAGTCCAGGCTGGTCACTCAAATATATACCTTACATTAACCATAATTAACTTTCCTTTACAACTAAGCCTTAGGATAGGCAGTAGTACAAGATTATTCCCCACAAGAAATTTGTATAATCATTTATTAGGAATTGACATTACAATGCATGAACTTTTAACTAACTAACGTCCCTTTTGTGGTAGTTTGAACATTTACATGCTAAATGAAAAAAAACAGAAATAACTTTATCTTCCACCATTTCAATTGAAAGAAGACTTGATGGCCTGTTAGACATTGTAAACGAAACCTTCTCTATTCATGGGTTCAGCATTTGCGGTTCCAAATATTCATGAATGCCAAACCTGCATCTTAAATACACTTACAGGTTCCTGCCACTGCCACCAGGCTGCCACCATCGCTAGTGCAGCTATGCGCCCCCATCACCAGGGGCACTGTGTTCATGAATGCAGATGATGTTCATGAGCACAGTGCCTTATTCACGGATCTCTCCGTTCATGGGAATCTCTAGAATGTATCCCCTGCAAATGGCGAGGGTCGCCTGTAGTCATATTTAGACATGCTGAACTTAGTAGTAGTTCTACTGAGTTTACAGGAAATGTATGTAATAAGAATACCCAATATTAGAAATAGTTTCCTAATCATGACTATATATTTCCACTTTACAGTATGATTCCTAGTTACACCCCATTAAAAAACCTCAAATTAACTGTATTTTTGTAGTTTAATAGTTTCATACATCAGCTAACCTCTTCATTCTTGCTCA
Organism: Crocodylus siamensis; assembly: GCF_052110815.1. NCBI lineage: Eukaryota > Metazoa > Chordata > Crocodylia > Crocodylidae > Crocodylus > Crocodylus siamensis. Next base: position 390,654,093 of record NC_143395.1, on the reverse strand, counting down.
ATACTTTGTCATTATGCAGATTTGTTCTTTAAATCTGTCCTTACAGACTACCCTTGCTATATATTTTTTGGCAGATGAAGTCTTGTACTGTAGGTTTAGAAAAGGGATTGGGAAAGGCTTCAACCATAATCCAATCTATGAGACTGAACAGTTTACAGAAATGTTACAAAAACTAAGTCATGGCCAGATCTTGGTGCATAGTAAATGATACCAAGTGTTATGCTATTAAGATAAGGTAGTTTTCTGGATGCAGGTTGGGTTGTTTTCTTTTCTGCTAAGACATCACATTGCAAATGAAGCCCATGTCTAATTCATGACCATTATCACCCAAAAGTATTTTTCAGCATTGCTGATTTTCAACTCACTTCCACTGGTTTTAATGGAGGTGAATTAGCTTGAAACTGAATCTCATTTGAGGCTAAAAATAGCAAAACCACAGTCGACAATGAGCTGTAGTGCCTCTCCAGAGCCCCCTGAGGAAGGGGCATTGCTGCTTGAAGCACTCTCATTCCCTGCTAACTATGTTATAGGAGCAATAAATTGTAGGGTGTCACTGTAGTGCATACCCTGACCATCCCCATTCCCTCTCCACTCAGCCTGAACCATTCTGCTGCTGTCCATTAGTCTATATTGCCCTGTGTGGAGAAACAGCTTATTTCATCCCCTTATATCTGGCTGCATTTCTAAATTTACCAGGGGCTTTTGTATTGTTTTATTGTATTGTATTGTCATTGTATAAAGTTAGAGAAGGCAAACCATCTGTGGGGCTGCTGACTAGCAAGGCAGTGGTTGGGCAGAGCCTAGCTTTATGATAAGCAAAAAAAACCCCAAACTTTTCTTCTGAAACAAAGGAGAAGCCACTGCCAGAAATGAATCTGCTTCTGTCCCTTTCTACTCTCAGCTAACAAACCTCTCAGTCTTATCCGTAATGTATTCAGTCCTCCAGCCACTATTTTCAACATATGTTTGGTGAAAATTTTTGTTCATGTCTCTCGAAATGTCCAGAAATTCTAAATCAAGTGTATTATCTGCATGTATTAATTTGTAAAATGATGCCTGGCACAATTTTTTCTTTACAAGGCCATGCTGTTTACTGATTATTGGTGTCTTATTTCTATGAAGTTACAGAATATATCTCTTTAGCAGATGTAGATCTCATGTTCTAACTGTAACTCCCTTTGCCAGGTCTTCACTAACCTAGTCTCCTTATGTTTCATCCATACAGCCTCTAATTACAGTACTGCAGGAAGCTTTAGACTTTCACCTCAATAAGTAGTTAAGGTGTCTTGTTGCAGAGGCATCAGTTTGAACCTCATTCCAGATTTATATCGAAGGCTCCTCCGAGGCATGGGCACCTGACCTTTCAAACTACAGTCAGAGGTGGCCAGGAATGATGCGAGCCCCAAAGCTATCTTGTGTACTCTCCTTTTAACAGAAATTGGTATTCCTTTATTACATCAAGTCAATGATCTGCAAGGCTTGGATAAACAAGCAGGCATCTAGATTTGTTGCCTGGTGCCTCAGTGAGAATGTGATAGCCTGTTGCTTGAGAGAGATAATCTAAGGTTGGGGGGGCTGCCTGTAAGCCTGGGCAGGTTGGTCTCTGATGGCTTCCTTGAAATGGCTGTTCCTCTCCAGAAAGCATTGGAGGTCATTAATGTTGTGTCTAAGGTGTTCAGATGGGGACTATAGAGGACAACCAGTGGGATGCTGTTGTTCTTGTTCTAGTGATAGTGTATTCTAGCAGGTCAGAGTGAGATCTGGCTTTGCTGATTTGAGTGGCTACTGTTTTGAGATTGTATTGTAACTGTAAAAATCCTTCTTCCAGATCATTAGTGTGTACATCCCAGGTGGCCATAGCAATGTGGTGACCATGTGGCTATTGCAAACCTTTGCTGTAATATGTAGGAAATTAAACTCTGGAATACTCCACCCAGAAAACTGTTAGATGGAGGAGTGGAATTTGTTAAAGTTCTGGTGAAATTTCCCTAGAGAGTCCTTTTCATGTGTCCATATTATGAAGTTGTTATTGATATACTTTATGTATGTTAGGGAGATGAGAGAGGAAATGGACTTTAGGGTCGTCATATTGGAGGGGCAATATATTTAGGGCATATTGGAGGGGCCATGGCAGCACCATTCAGTTGAAACCTGAAATAGTTTTGTGTAAGGAGAAAGCAGGAGAATTATAAACCTATAAAATTTATGCCAGTAGATCCAGTCTGCCCTCCCACCACCAGAAATATTCTAGACAGAATTTTGAGGTCCTCAGCTATTTTCTTCTAGTAGTATTTTAAAGACTTTATTAATGACCCAGTTGCTTCGCATAAATGATAAACAGATTTTGCCCTTTTCTTCTCACTAAAAATATCATAATTATAAATTTGGCATGTGCTTCAGTACAGTAGTTGTGCTATATTTATTTTTAGGTCAAAAGGGATTGCTCGAGACAAAGAAATGATATCTCCTAGCTTTAGAATTTGTCTGTGTTGCACTCCACGGTAAGAAGGGCATTCCAGGTTCTGTGAAAACTGCTAATTTTCTAGGAGATACATTAACATCATTCTTTCTGTGCTAGTGAAGAATTTAGAATTCCTCTACTTATTAAATATGAGGATAAGTCTTGCAGAATAGCATAAGAAAAAAGGATAAGCCTTTTTAAAACAATGTTATCTGTTCTAGAATAAAATGCAAAATCTTCCTTTGCCTGGCAGCACAGTCATTAAGTTTCACCTCTCAAGCTAATTGTATAACCCTCTGCCTATCTTGGAAATTCATGATTATCATCATCACTGAGATGCTGCAACAGGCACATACTCACTCATATGGATGTGCCCACTGAGCAGCCTTAGGCCCACTATTCCGATACAGACTTGAAAACATAGGACTGTAAGGGGCCTCCTTGGCTATTGTGAGTGGCACATTTATTTATAATTGTTCTCATAAACTGATTGAACATCATATTCAAATTGTAACCCTGGGCACCACACAACATGCGCCCTCACCCGAATAGTGGGATCCTGGGGTACCCGGTAGCCTCAGTAGCCCTGCCCAGGCCCCCTGGGAAGCTGCTGCAGTGCCCCCGAGCGGAGAGCCTCCCCTTACAATCAAGCACCCTTGCAGGCAAAAATATTCTCAAAATATTTACAAGTTTTAATTATTTACAACATAACAAATAACCATTAAATAAACACAATGATATACCAACTAATAAACCCTCAATAAATTATTTGCAGTCTCTCACTTGCACACAGTGTACGGGGGATGCCCATGTGCACTGCCCTGGCGGGGTGTCTCAGGGAGTGGGACTGTCTGTGTCCCTGCACATGGTCTGTGGATGCTCCCTGGTGCTGATGTCCGCCTCCATGCTCCTGGGGGTCTCGGCAGCAAGGGTCTCTGGGCATCAGGCAGTGGCTCCTCCTTTGGCAGTCCCTGCAAAGACAGCCTTCCCCTGCTTTTGACACTCTTCCCCCCGCTCAGCAGGGAGCAGTGTCTGAGCTGCAGGCTGTAACAACTCTCCTGTCCCTGCACAGCCCTGGCAAACGCAGGCCCTCCCCTGGGCTTTTCCTGCCGCTGGAGCCCCTTACCCCTAAGGGAAAACCTGGGGCAGACTCCAGCAGCTCCCCACCCTGGCTCTGCTGTGCCCACCCAGCCGGTCACCAGGGTGCAGGCAGGTTTTTCCTGGCTTGGAGTCTCCACAGAATCAGCCCCTCTCTGACCCTGCCTCTGCAGGCTCCCGGGCTGGAGAGAGGAACTGAATACTGCATCTCTCCCATGGCAGCCTTCTCTGCTGCTCCTCAGGGCACTCCTAGGGGCTCTTTGAGGAACCTCTGTGCTGAGACTCTGTCTCCAGTCTGGCCCTCTGGTCCCCTGCCTCTGCCTCTCTCTCTCTCTCTCTCTCTCTCTCCTCTTCTCTCTCTCTCTCTCTCTCTCTCTCTCTCTCTCTCTCTCTATTTCTCTCTCTCTCTCTCTCTCTCTCTCTCTCTCATCTCTCTCTCTCTCGCTCTCTCTCTCTCTCTCTCTTCTCTCTCTCTCTCTCTCTCTCTCTCTCTCTCTCTCTCTCTCTCTTCTCTCTCTCTCTCTCTCTCCCTCCCTCCCTCCCTCCCTCCCTCCCTCCCTCCCCTCCCTCCCTCCTCTGGGAAAACTGCTCCCCCCCTTTTATCCAAGCCTCTGAGCCAATCCTAGCCCTGAGCTCTTCCAGGGCTTTTGCTAACGGCTCTCTTTCAAAACTTTGCTGGGGGTTACGTCACCCCTCCCACATCCAACAGGGCTGCCTCCAAAAGAGCTTCACTTGCCCTCAGAGCCTACAGTGTCCCCACTGGGACAAACTCTGTCTCTCTGCTGGGCAGCCCTTTCCATTCTTTCAGGTAGGTCCATTTTTTAAATGCTGCTACAAAATTATTTAGGGAACCTAAATTTCTTTAATTGTTAAAAAACCTTTCTTCTAATTTTCAGCTTAGATTTACTCAGACTCAGGGTGGGACATCTGTTCTTGTGCCATAGGTGTCCTTCAGCATATATAGTTAATACAATCATAAAGTATTTATAGGCAGCAATCATATCCCCTCCCAGCCTTTGTTTTGTTAGGTTAATCAAGCCAAGTTCTCTTACTCTCATCTCATACTAAAATGGACTCTTCATTACCTTGATCATCTTAAGAGATGGTACATTTTGAGTTGGCCTAGGTGACCACAGCTGCCCATGATATGACATATGAAGTCTCACAAGTGTCTTGAGCAATGGAATTAGTATTTCCCCTGTTTCTATTGAAACCACCTTCCCTAATGCATTCTGTGATCACAGTTACCATTTTTACAGCTATATCACATTGGTGACAGTCATCCTGTAGCCACTAAACACACCTGCAGTCTGTATTCTGTGCTGTAATTTCATAATAATGAGGCCCAACTTTTAACAGAAATGCTTGTTGTTAGTCCTTAAGTTCAGAACCTTATACTTTATAATATTTCTTTACATTTTGTAAACACCAGTTCTCAGTATCATCTACTTCTTCCTCTATGATATTCTAGTATTGTCAGCTTCAACTAGTTGTGATACATTCCTGGGGGTTTTTTCCCTTAATAAAAATATCAATAAGGCCAGTATTCTTCCATTTTTGTGTCACCCTATAATTCTGTAATTCTGTTTGATGTCCTTTACCAGTAGTTCTAGTTCCACCATTTGGTTACCCAGGCTCCTTTTTTTTTTGTCCCCTGATTTCTAGTTAGGTGCAGATTTGCTGCAAAGTCCTTTCACCAGTTACATCAGCTTTTCTCTTCAATATTAGTACTTTCTTTCCTTGCCATTCATATTTGTTTACCTTCAAATATAACTTTATCTTCTGTTGTATTCTTATTTTCCTGTGTTGTAAAATCAGATGTTGAAATTACACAATAATTGAATAGTTGAAATATTTCTGAATTTAATGTTTTCTTATCAGTCGTGCCAAATATATTCCCAGAAACTCATTCCTCCAGTTACGTCTTGAAAAAAATGTTGTTTTTTTCTTGAATGCCTCCCAAAAATTCTCACAACTTTTATGCTAGTGGCACCAATCCTTGAGACATTAATTGATCTGCATTATCTTGAGCACATCTACATGTGCTTTAATGTGGATTAGCCTATTTTAATGTGCATTGAAGTGTCACCAAAAATGTGCTATTTAGGTAACACACATTAAAATAAGCTAATGTGTATTAAGCATCAGTTAAAAACCATACTCTTCACGTTTTCCTGGTACTAGGTGGAGGTACTAGATTTAATGGAGGTACTAGATTTAATGTGCATTAATTGAAGCATGTTAATGCATGTGTAGATGAACCCCTTGTGATGGCTTTATCTTCCTTTTCTGGGAACTGGAAGAATTCCACTGACAATCATTTAAGTCTCTACTTCCTTCAGCATCTTTTCTAGCTTGGCATAAGGCTCCTAAACACATTCCAGCAGGAATCTGGCAGTTTCATGTGTTATTAGGTTACCACAGGATTGGAGAAGGTGGAGGGGGTAGAGGGATATGGACTGAGAACTGGTTAATAGGTAGGAAGAAAAGGGTGGGGCTATGGTTACTTTTCAGCATGCAGGTCAAAAGTGGGATCCTACAGGGATCTGTGCTGGGCTCAGTTTTATTCCACATTTTCATCAGCGTTGGTACACAATGAAAATGCAGGAACCCAGTGAAATCTCTGAGCTTGCAGGTAATATAATAGGATGTATTGTGTATTGGTCATTATGTATGGTATTGTTGCTTAAAATTTTGATATACTGTGTGCCTCCTTAGGCACCATGTTTGATTTAAGTTTTGGTTCCTGTTGAGAAAAATGTTCCTGCTGAGAAAAATAAATTGACTAGCTATGTAAGCTGTGTGGTGTTCTCTCTCCTGGGTTAGTCTAATCATGTGAAGAATAAAACAATACCAAATTATTCTTATTAGTCAAGTCCCAATCTGAAGGAGAGGTGCTGCAGAAAGATCTCACACCAAGCTAAGTGAGTGGGCAAAAAAAATGACAGATGAACTTCAGTGTTGACAAATCATCTCAACTAAATGTGGGAAAAATCACCAAAACTGTATGTACAAAGTGTTGGGTTCTGAATTTGCTGTTATGACTCAGGACAGAGATGCTGGAGTCATTCTAGATCTCTAAAAACATCAGCTTAATGTAAAGTGGTAATAAAAGGAGCCAATAAAATGATCTGCATCATTAAGAAGGGATTTAAGAACAAAACAAAGATCATGCTGAATCCATTATGCACCCACATCTTGACTACGGTGTGCAAGTTCTGGTTTCCACATCTCAAAAAGGATGTAGTAGAATTAGAAAAGGTATAGAGAAGGGCAATCAAAATGATCAGAGACTTGGACCAGTTGCTCTGCTAGGAGAGCCTAAAAAGGCTAGGATTCTTCAGTTTGGAAAGGAGAAGGCTGAAGAGGGATAGGTTAGACTTCTATAAAATCACGAAAGATGTAGACCAGATGAACAGGAAACTATTGTTCATCAAGTCCCAGAATACTAGAACTGGGGAGTACACACTGAAATTTGTAGGAGACAGGTTTAAAACTAACAAGAGAAAGTCCTTTACATATAGCATATGGAATACACTGCCAGAGGAGGTGGTAGAGGCAGATAGCATTGCCAGGTTCAAAAAGGGACTAGACAAATTCATGAATAATAGACGTATTAATAGATCTATTTCTGTTGCATAGAATGGTTGGAAATGTTTCCTCTGGCAACTCTATAGCAATAATTATGGATGCCAGAGAGGATAATGTATAAGGCATCGCTCACTCTAGCTCTATCAAGTTCAGTGCTCTCCCTCTAGCATCCATTTTTGACACTGTTGGAGGCAGGATACTGGGATAGATAAACCATTTGTTTGGTCCAGTATGGAACTTCTTGGGCATGTCTACATGAAATGAATTAAAGCACATTAATTTAGGCTAATTGCACCTAAATTTGCAAATGCAGGTATCAAATTTAGACATGATTAGTTAATGTGCATTAATGCACATATAGACATGACCCGGCACCAAATGGGTGGTGGGGCAGGTGGGCTGGAACAGGGAATGCAGGAGGAGGGGATTAACAGGGTCTCCCACAGCCAGTACCCTGACCCCCACTGGTGGGTGTATGGCTGTCCTGGGGCCCGGGTGGGGTGGGTCTTCTGGGGCCAGCACCATGGCCAGAAGGAACGTGGGGTGCTGGTCATTGCTGGCATGGTCTGGGCTGGAGCAGCAGGGCACTGAACATTGCTGGCAGGGGCAGAGGTAGAGGCAGGGGCAGCCCTCATGCAGGGAGGCAGGGTGGGCAAGGAGAGAGCTGCTGTGACTGGCCAGGCATCAGAGTTTCCCAGATGGCTGCCAAGTGCTGGCAGCTGGCTCTGGCTTCTACATAGCTGCTAGATGCTTGAGAGCCATGTGGCGGGAAGCTGGAGCTTTGCCCAGTGGCCACAGGAGCACACGGCAGGGCTGCAGATACTTGGGACTAACCTTAGTGACGAGTCTGGGGACTTGGGACTAAGTTTAGTGCCAAATCCCTGCACATGTAATCAGCTGCTAAAAATCACTTAATGTGCATTAGCTTAATGCACATTAAATTTAGTCACACTTAAACGCACGTGTGGACACACCCCTTATGTTCTTAAGTAAAATCAGTGAATTCTTCCCTGCCCTTATCAGGATCTTTTTCAACCTCAAGCCTCAAAATCTTTGCTTTTGGCTGACAGCACACTCTTCTTTTCTCTCCACTATGACAGTAGGCTTATCTGTTCCTCCTTGCTTGTAGTCCCCAGTCATATGCACCTGTCTCTTTCTGCAACTCTTAGGAAACTCAGGTCCTCTCCATTCCATTCTTCCCCCATGTGCAGATGGTGAGTCCATTCTTTCCCATGTTCTCCTCTATAATTTCCTCACTTCTCCTTGGGCTCTGGTCCCATGCTATCTCTATCTTCCTTTCCTCTTTCCCCTTGAGATTGTCCTTTCTTGTCACATTGCTTTTGTTTCTTCTTCTCAGTTTTTCAGTGCAGCAAGGTCTTATATGAACCTGTTTCTCCTCTCCTAGTCAGTCTCTTCCCCTTCCTTGTTTTTGTGGTCATGTGATTCCATGGGCTACCCACCTCATTTACAAGCTTGTCTTTCAGATCCTCTAGGTCAGCAGGTGCCTGCAAATTTTGAATTGTCCATCCAGTTTCCTCTCTATTCTCATCCATCATATCTTCAGATCCTTGTCCGAACTCCAAGATATTCTCTAGCTTCATCCCTAGTCCTCAGATATTCTCTTTCACAAGGTCTATTAGGTGCATCTTATGAAGTAATAGTTTTTGGCAGGCATCCACTCTGTGATAATATATGTTCTGATGAGTCTAAAGCAGGCTGGAGAGCTGGCTGAAGCTGCAGTCCTTCCTGGTCTAACTCTACATGGTATCGCCCAGAAACAGAGGGGCAAATGGAACTACCCTGTGTGCATCTGTTTCAAGGAGGAGTGTGTGGGGACAGGACTGGGAAGGGCTGCAGCACAAGCAGGTTCTCTTGCCTGCTTTAAGCTTATCAGAGAGCCCTAACAAGGCAGAAGACCAGATAGGTCTTCAGCCCTTCCCATTCTCCTTGTGCACCAGCCATGTGGGGCACCTTTACCTGACATTTGTATCTGTGTAGGGGTGGCAGTCATCCCTCAGTATCTCAGAAAGGGGTTCATGGCACCTAAGGGTGTTGGGGCACCCTGATTTAGAACCAGTGGCCAAAAAGAACTAGAAGCATTAGCTGTTTGTTCTCATCCACTTCATAGAATCATTGAAAATTATGGTTGGTAGGGACCTGAGGAGGTCATCTAGTCCAATCCCTGCTCAAAGCTCAAATTGGACTAGATGACCTCATCGAGTCCACCTGAGTCCCTGTCCCTTTCACCCTTACACCCAGAGCCCTGTAGGCACTTTTGATCTGATAAGGGTCTCTTCTGGCAGTATCATTGGTGCCCACATGGATGAGCAGTTTGGGGTATCAGGCAGAGGGCTGGATGAGTCTTGGTAGTCCCTCCATTACATCTTGGATCTGGACTCAGGGCAAGTAGCGGACTTCCCAAGACAATAGGTCATGTCAGCTGGTAGATCCCTCCATCCCACACAGAAGGGTATCTCCAACCACCACCACCCATTGCTTCTTGGTGGCAGTGGTCTCAGTCCTTCCCACCTTGGGGGTGCCTGGCCTGTCCTTCTCCACCAATTCAATGTGCTCCTTACCCTCTCTTGCTAGGGCTCCATATCTGTTCTCCAAATGAACTGCTGTAGGTGGAGATGAAGATTTTTGCTTGCTGACAGAGGTCACAAGCTTCCAGCTTCCACCTTCCTGGGAGTCTATGTCTTCTCCCTTCAACTTTGGATCGGGTTATCTTTGCCATGCACATATGGAGTTTTGTTAGTAGTCAGCAAAATATGTAAGCATATATTAAAGAATGGAACTACCTGTCATTAATCTGTATGCTCATCTTTCCAGCCCTGCTGCTAAGTTGGTAACAAGGCTTTTGGTGGGGGTTAAGTGCCTTCTGGAAAAAAGGTTCTGAGGTATTTTTACCCTGTCAGTCAACATCTCTTACCTTTACCAGAGATGTTTACATTTTCTGAAGCATATTCTAGATTGAAATACATATATTTATTAACTTGTACCCTTTGACCCAAGACATTTTCACTATTTCACTTGGGCATCTTTCCTGTAAATACCATCCCTTTTTGTTGATGATTCATGGTTGTCCAAGTGGTAACTTATGAACATCCTAAATAAAATGATTTGCTGAGAGATGGAATGTTCTTTTTGACTGGAAAATGAAAATTCACAGCTTCAGTTTCCTTATTTCTATGAATGTAACTAACAATTACAAATCCTCTATTTTCTGTTTGCATTAATTTACTTCCCATTAAAAAAGGATGTAAGAAGCCTTGAGTATCGTTTATTTAACAATTCAAGAAATCAAACTCTATTTGCACTATTAATATCACATCATGGGTAAGAGGGAAGGCTCTAGTGTCAAATGCCAAGATAAACATGTTAGTTCATGATTTTAATTCCTAAAGAATATTCCCCATGGACAATGTGGCACTAGGTCCTGGGATCTTTTTATTCAATTTGACAATGCACTGTACTCTTGAACCAATAATTTCCTTCACCATTTAAGGCTTAAGCTATCTTTCTCATAGGCTGCATATGTGGATTCATTTTCCTTAACATGTAATGTGTACCAGAACTGACTCTGAGGTACTTAAGCTAGAGACCCTCATTCTAAATTGCTTTTCCTCAGTAGTTTTGAATAAAGAATGAGGAAACTCTTTGATCTTTTCATTTTTTCTTAGAGCCAGGTGCCTTACCTGAAACCATATGTGGCAATGGAAGTCTAATGAGCTTAAATCATTTCAGTTTTAACTCCATCAGTCATACCACTAAATTCATTTGTCACACTGTGAATACATTTGGTACATTTATCCTGAAGATAAGCACCTCTTTATGAAACTGTAGCAGGCTGGGGTCCCAAGGGTGGCTGTGATGCCCCCCACCCCCCCAGTGGCTCTGCGACCACTCCTCCCCGAGGGCACCTTCCCTTCTCACTTTCCATGCCGTGATGGAAGTATAATAATAATAATACAGAGGCTGCCCACAGGCCTTCATGTGGCCCCAATCCAAGTGGACTCCCACTGGGATTCCTAGGCCCTTCACCGGGCCCTGCTATGGCTATGCTGCTGCAGAGTACCTAAAGCCTTAGGGGCTAATTGCATGGCTCCAAATCCTGCCCTACACCATGCCCCAAGCCTCATGGATGCTACAGTATATTTGTTGTTTCCCGTTGGGGCTTTAGTCTCCCCAGCTTCCACCCCTTTACTCTGGCTAGGCCTTGTAGCCCAGACCCACTGTGTCAGACCTGGCTTTGAGGTACAAGCTCTGGTTCATCCCTTCTGTTCACTGGGCTCCTGGCCCTTGTCTGCCAGGCCCCAGGCTCCTGTGTGGCTGCACCCCTCTTGAGAACTGGGCCTCTGGCCCCTGTCTGGCTCTTTAGCCTCATACTTTGCCCCTCTCCAGGCTCAATACTCACTTGAGCCTTGATCCTGCCCCTGGCTTAACTCAAAGTTTGCATGCCTCTTGGCCACTAATGGGACCATCGTATACCACCCTTTTAGTCCCAACCCAAACTACCATTATAACTGTAACATAACATAGGCCCTAGGCTATAACATAAACAACAGCAAAAGCAGCCCTCTGCACCTTTAAGAAGGCAAGTCCCTCAGCCCTTGTGCTGGCATACCTCCCAAAATGGGCTCTTTCTGAGCTCCTTAAGCTCCACTGTTTCTGCAGGCAGCAAAGCAGTCAGTCTAGGGTCCCTGTGCAGGAGCTCCTAATCCTGTGGCTAGCATGGCTAAACAGCTTGCCAGCCCAAGACCCAGGTTTATATCCTCCCAAGACCCTGCCCCTTCCTAGTCAGCAGACTGCCTGAGCTGCCTGCAGGTGTCTGTCTGCTAATTGCCTCATTTATCCTGTTCCTCTGGCAACCTGCAGTTGCTGCACCCTGCCTAGCCTACATTGCTCCCTGGCTGGGTTGCTTTTATCTTAAAAGAACTGGGAGCCCCAGGCTCTCTGTTACAGAAATGATGTTGGCCTTTTCTTGTTGGCATTTCCTCCACTCAGATTGTAAAAATGAAGAGTCCTTCTGGCACTTAAAAACATTACTGTTTTGTAGATGCAAATAAAACAGTATTGGGGAATACTCCAATACTTTCTGTGAAAATAACAGGGCATTAATTATCAATATAGATATGTCTAGATTTTAGAAAACATCTCTTTACTTCACATACTTTAAGTTTATATTATCCCTACCAGCATCACTGGCAATTTATTTCCTTTGAAGCATCTCTGTGACCACTTGCTGAGGGCCATATTTACTCAATACAAGATGAGGTTTTTTTCCCCCAAACAGCATGGGGAAAGAAGTCTCTCATCTTACATTTACACACAAGGAAACTGGGCTTCCATAGTTGTCGAGCTTTCCTTCTGTAACCCATACTTGCGTAGAAACTCGTTCAGGATCCTGTAGAATCAGGGCTGGTCATGGTCTCCCATTGGTTGGTATATATACCCCCCACCATCTCAGAAGGTGAACTACAAAAATCTTTACTAGACAGGCTGTTTTGGTCTCTGGCCCAGTCACCAGCTTGCAAATCTTGCTTGTGTACCATGCTTGCAGGAACAAGTGGATGTCTGGCATCCTCCTGACCATTTCTTTTTGTACAGGGTCTTCCTTGCCACCTTCTCCATTCAGAATCCCTAGAAGAAGATGCTCACAGCTCTCTGGGTTTTATGGATGACACGCTTTGTGGGGGAAGACCAGTGTGGTGTACAGCAGCACTGGTAGCAACACTGCCTTTATTAGTGCCACGTGCCCACCCATGGAGAGATGACACCAGTGCCACATACTCAACCTCTGCTTCACCTTGGCCTCCTTCTCCCAGGCCTTCCTTCCACTCAGCTCCAGGTCAAATTTCACCCCAAGGATCTTGACCTACTCGTGAGGGACCAAGACCCCCAGGGACGCCAGGTCCCTAAGCTCGCCTATCACCAGGCAGGTGCTTTTGCTCACATTGAGCTTGGCCCCGGCTGCCGCTTCGTAAATCTGTGTGTGCTATAGGACATTTTCTACTGCACAGGATTCTTGCACAGGACGTTCAAATCATCCATGGAGGCCAGGACTTTGGCTTGTTCCTCACTTCCCCTGGGGATCTGAACTCCAGGCTCCTGCCTGATGTGCTGAGCCAGGGGTTCAGTGGTGCAGATGAAGAGGATCAAGGAGAGTGGGAAGCCCTGATGGACCCCCAACTCTATCATGATCCACTCACTTAGGAAACAGTTTACCAGCACCTCACTGCTTATGTCCAAATACAGCATCCTTATCTAGCTGGTGAAAGTCAGAGGGATGCCCATCCCCTGCAGGGGCTCAAAGAGGAACCAATGTGAAATTCTGTCAGAGGCTTTTTCCAGATCCAGGTTCAGCACCACCATCTTCTGTCCACAGTCTCATTCCGGCTGAAGCATGTCTCTCAATTGCAGCAGAGCTCTGTGGATCTGGCATCCTGGTACTACACAACTTGTCCTCACAGATGACAGATTTAAATCATGGAGCCAAGACCTTGGTCATCAATTTGTTGTCAAAGTTCAGGAGGGTAATGGGCTTCCAGTTCTTCAAACCCTCCCTCAGACCCTTCTTGTACAGGAGAGTCACAAGGCCCCTGTTCATTCCAGCCCCCAGGTGCCCTTCCTGCAGTCACTCCTGAGAAAGTGGGTCAAGATACAAGGGGGCCGTGGGGAGAGGGATCTAACGGTGGGGATCTACTACAGACCCCCCAACCAAGGGGAGGAGCTGGACCAGGAATTTTCGGGCCAGCTTGCAGAGGCACTTAAGGCAAGGGATGTAGTTTTCATGGGGGATTTAAATTACCCAGACATCTGCTGGGAGGAACAGTCAGCCAGGTCAGACTGTTCCAAGAGGTTCCTAGTCAAGATACATGACCTCCACTTATTTCAGGAGGTGCACAATCCCACCAGAGGAAATGCCCTGTTGGACCTGGTCCTTGCTACAGGTGATGACCTGGTAAGGGGCCTCCAGGTCCTTGACCACCTGGGTGACAGTGATCATCACTTGCTGGAATTCACCATCCAGCTCAGGGTGTCAAGGGCCAGCAGCAAGGCAGTAGCCCTAGACTTCAAGAGGACCAACTTCAACGAGTTGAGATTAGTGGGAGAGGTGCTGAGGTTCTCAAGGGCAGAGGAACTCAGTGCCCAAGATGAGTGGTCATTCCTTAAGGAAACGATACTCAGGGCCCAAGGGGTGACCATCCCAACAAAAAGTAAGGGGGGCAGGAGTGCCCAAAAGCCTCCCTGGCTCACCACGGGTGTATGGAAATGCCTGACTGCCAAAAAGGCGGCAGCACCCCGCTTTCACCAGGTGTATATCTCCAAAGAGGAGTATACCTCCTCTGCTCGGGCCTGTAGGGGGGCTGTCAGGAAAGCTAAGGCGGACATAGAGCTAGGACTAGTGTCCAAAATCAAAGATAACAAAAAGTCCTTTTTCAAATATATAGGGAGGATGAAGAAAGCACCAGGAAATGTGGGGCCCATGGAAGATCCTCTGGGCAATCTGGTAGTTGCGCCAGAGGAGAAAGCAGACCTCTTTAACCAATTCTTCACCTCCGTTTTCTTGGGCAGGGACCGGGACTTCCCCACCGTGATGTAAGACAGACTTGAGGGGAACGCCTCCAGACCTCAGGTTGGGGAGGACCGGGTTAGAAATCTTCTGGAGGGGCTGGACATGTTCATATCAGTGGGTCCAGATGCTCCCCATCCCAGGGTGTTGAGGGAGTTAGCAGGAGTTATTGCAGGGCCCTTGGCACAGCTTTACAAGCGCTCATGGTGCTCCGGCCAGGTGTCAGATGATTGGAAGATAGCCAACGTGGTCCCCATCTTTAAAAAAGGGAGGAGGGAGGACCCGGGCAACTATAGGCCCGTCAGTCTTACCTCAATCCTAGGGAAACTCTTTGAGAAGATCATCATGGAGCACATCTGCAATGGGCCGGGCTCAGAGATGATGCTCAAGGGCAACCAGCACGGTTTCATTAGGGGCAGGTCATGTCAGACCAACCTGATTGCCTTTTATGATCAGATCACAAAAGCCTTGGATGCAGGTGTTGCCATGGATGTAGTCTTTCTGGACTTCAGCAAGGCCTTTGACATCGTCTCCCACCCCACTCTCATTAAAAAATTGGGTGACTGTGGCATTGATGCCTACACAGTCAGATGGATTGCAGATTGGCTGAAGGGTCACACTCAGAGGGTGGTGGTGGATAGGTCATATTCAACCTGGGGGGAAGTGGGCAGTGGAGTCCCCCAGGGCTCAGTTTTTCGGCCCATGCTGTTCAATCTCTTTATCAGTGATTTGGATGACGGGGTGAAAAGCACCCTGTTTAAATTTGCTGATGTTACCAAAATTTGTGGTGAGGAGAGCACACTAGTAGGGAGGGAAAGACTGCAGCAAGACTTGGATAGGTTGCAGGGGTGGGCTAGCAAAAACAGGATGCGCTTCAACACTGACAAGTCCAGGGTGCTGCACTTGGGCAGTAGTAACCAGCAGCACACTTACAAGATGGGAAACGCACTTCTTGAAAGCACGGAAGCAGAAAGGGATCTTGGAGTCATTACTGACTCCAAGATGAACATGAGCCGACAATGCGAGGTCACAGTTGGCAGGGCTAACCGGACCTTGTCATGCATCCACAGGTGCATCTCTAGCAGGGCCAAGGAGGTGATCCTCCCCCTCTGTGCAACACTGGTCAGGCCACAGCTGGAGTACTGGTGTCCAGTTCTGTGCACCCCACTTCAGGAGGGATGTGGACAACATTGAGAGGGTCCAGAGGAGGGCCACCCACATGATCCGGGGACACCAGGGCAGATCCTACAATGAGAGACTGCGGGACCTGAACCTGTTCAGCCTTCACAAGAGAAGGCTGAGGGGGGACCTGGTGACAGTCTATAAACTCACTAGGGGGGACTGGAAGGGTTTGGGAGAGACCTTGTTTCCCCTAGCGCCCCCTGGCATAACAAGGAATAACAGCCATAAGTTGTTGGAGAGTAGGTTTAGATTAGACATCCATAAGAACTACTTCACAGTTAGGGCAGCTAGGATCTGGAACCAACTTCCAAGGGAAGTGGTGCTGGCTCCTACCCTGGGGATCTTTAAGAGGAGGCTTGATGCCTACCTAGCTGGGATCATTTGAGCCCAGTTTTTTCTCCTGCCCAGGCAGGGGGTTGGACTTGAAGATCTACAAGGTCCCTTCCGACCCTACTTCTATGATTCTATGAGAGCTCCAGTAGGTCGGAGCCCACCAGGAGTATATCATGTAAAACTCCTTGGGTAGGCCATCTGACACAGGAGTCTTACCATTCTTCAATCCTTGGAAGGTTTTTCTCAATCTCCTCCAGTGTCCACTCTTGCTCCAGCTGTTGCTGCTCCTCCTCTCTGAGGGCTTGGGTAAGCCCCTGCAGGCACTGCTGCCTGGCCCCTCAGTCCTCCAGTCATTTAGTGTAGAGCTCCTGGTAGAAAGCAGCGTCCGTGTTAGCATGCCCTCCTTTGAGCAGTGCTCCACTCCTGCTCTGTCTCTCAGGAACATCATGGGCTTTTCTCTCCTCTTCATTAGCCTGGTGAAGTAAGCAAACCACTCTTCCCTCTCCTCCACCCATTGAGCCCTAGCCTGGAAGATCTTTTTCCTGGCCTCCTCTCAGTACCAGGCACCAATCTGGGCCTTTGCCTCCCATGTCCTCCCTCACATTCCAGCCCACTTCTGCCTGCCTATGCAAGGCCTACAACTGACAGGTAGGGCACTAATGCTGTCTTCTGTGGAAGAAAGCTTGCCACTTGCCAGCCTGCTGGAAAAAGCCTTTGGTCTTGTCTTTGATGCTGGCCCATCACTCTGTTTGGTTTGGGCACAGGGCCTTCAGTGTCCACCAGCCTGTATATTGCTCTCTGAACCTGTGCTGGGTCTTCTCATCTTCCAAAAGACTGGTGTTTAGTTTCCACACCCCTCTGTTCCTTTCCAGCTGTCCTTCCATTTCAGCCTGGATCATGAGGATGCAGTGGTCTGAGAAACAGATGGGTGTGGAGCGGGCTTCTTTGCTCTCCACTCCTTGGGGAGGAAGACAAAGTCTATCCAGGTCTTATATTTCCTGTGGGGTCTACCTAGGTGAAGTTCCCCACAGGACCTTGGGCTTCTTTACCAGAATCTACTAGGCTATGGTTCTGGATCAGTTGTTTCAGTTGCCTGAAGGATCTATCCATGCCTAACTTCTGGGTACCACTGACTCTGTCATTCTTGATGATGACACAGTTGTTATTATTACCAGCCGGCTGCTTAGCATTGTTCTGGCCATGTTTTCTAGACACTCACACCTTGCCTTGGGGTGGGCTGGCACATATGACATAAGACATCAAAAGTTATCCTATTTGCTTCCATACTAACCTTACCACAAGAATACATTAGTGCAGTCTGTTTGAATAAGGCATATGGTAGGGCCCATTGTGCACAGTACCCCTCAGGGATGACTCTTTTCTGAGTCATGGTGAGCCACTATAGTGAATACATTTTTACTTCCTCTTCATTCCCACAGTTAAGCTGCACCTTTCTTAGCATTTTAAATTATTCGTGTTTGTTTAGCAGCCTTAAATGTCTGGCAGAGGTCACCAAACAGTTCACTCAGAATCCCTCTGTCACCCCTTTCTCAGCCTGAAGCATACAATCAGACCTAGACAGGTTACAAGGGTGGGCGGATGTGAATAGAATGGGATTCAACACAGACAAGTGCAAGGTGATGCACCTGGGGAGGAACAACTGGCACCATACCTACAGGATAGGGAACTCCCCTCTTGTCAGCACGGAGGCGGAGAAGGATCTTGGAGTCATAATTGACTCCAAGATGAACATGGGCCGGCAGTGTGGAGAGGCAGTAAGGAAGGCCAACTGCACCTTGTCATGCATCCACAGATGCATCTTGAGCAGGTCCAAAGAGGTGATCCTCCCCCTCTATGCGGCACTGGTCAGGCCGCAGTTGGAGTACTGCATCCAGTTCTGGGCGCTGCATTTCAAGAGGGATGTGGACAGCATGGAGAGAGTCCAGAGGAGGGCCACTCGCATGATCAGGGGACAGCAGGGCAGGCCCTATGAGGAGAGGCTACGGGACCTGAACCTGTTCAGCCTTCACAACAGAAGGCTGAGGGGGGATCTAGTGGCCTGTTATAAACTAGTCAGGGGGGATCAGCAGGCACTGGGGGAGTCACTATTCCCTCATGCACTGCCAGAAGTGATGAGGAATAACGGTCGCAAGCTGGCAGAGGGCAGGTTTAGGTTAGATATCAGGAAGCGCTACTTCACAGTCAGGGCGGCTAGGGTCTGGAACCAACTTCCAAGAGAAGTGGTGCTGGCTCCTACCCTGGGGGTTTTTAAGAGGAGGTTAGATGAACATCTTGCTGGGGTCGTTTGACCCCAGTATTATTTCCTGCCATGGCAGGGGGTCGGACTAGATGATCTACTCAGGTCCCTTCCGACCCTAGAAACTATGAAACTATCAAAATATATGACTAGTGGCCCTGACCTCCATAAGGTGGAACCAAACCAGGTTGCCCTGTGCCTCAACTGCATATACATTTTGGGGGGATCCCAGGACTCCTGCCAAGAACATTCAGTTCTATTTATGAGTGGGAAGGTAATTAGCACATGTGCTAAAACTTGCAGCAGCTTCAAAAAATATCAAATGAATCAATTCCAGATATGCTAAGTCTATGGGTAATGGTAGTAAATTGCCTATATGTCAATTACTACAGGTATGATTATTTCAATGTCAGTGTTTTCAGGTTTGCTCCTCACTTTCACATGCTTAAGGAGAAAAAGGTCTGATAGTAAGGAGCGGGGAATGGCATGCAGGGGGGAGAAGTTGGGAGGGTCAGGGGGCTACCTAACCTCCCAGATTTAATTTCCTTGCTGTAGCAGTGGGAGGAAGAAAAAGTCAAGACAAACCTTCAATAATTATATTCTATACCTGGAGAATTATAACAAATTTATACATTTTCTGTATATAAGAATCTAATTATTGGGGGTCATTTTATATTTGAGTAAATTCAGTTTTACATCAAATAAGTACTTATTGAATATATGTACCATGTATTATGCTATTAAAGAAGGTTGGAAAAGGAAAATTTTATCCTGTGGGAAATATCTCCATTTTAAAATTTGTTTTCACCAAAATTGAGACAGAAGGTAAAAATGTGGGAGTTTTCAGAGGAACTAGAAGCTGAAAATAGTGGTATTCAAAAGAATCAAGATAATTCACAATGGAAACAGTATATTTTATTTTGTGTGATTTGATATCAAAGTAAAAATAAATCGTCATATTTGGCTTTGGTTTAAATTTTAATCTCAAATGTTAAAATTCACATTCTCACAAAACATTTTGATTTCAATGAAATCTAATAGCAGCCATGTCTAGTTACTGTGTATTCTTTTAAAAATGGTGTGACATGCTGAATGGAAAAAGAAAAGTATTGTGTTTTATTACTGTAGATAGAAGGCAGGGTAGATTTGCATCTTTATAGATGAACTAAATCAGAGCTATATAGCATAAGGTTCCCTAAGAGTGTTTGCTTCATCAGACGCTGTGAAGGGATTCTTGGGAGTGGCGCTGCTAAATAGAGAGCAGTGATTAGAATATAAAGGGGATGGACGTGGAGAGGAAAAAAGAGGGGGAGCTGCTAGGATAGCAAGGTGTGTAGGACAGTTAACCCATTTAAGGGCTTAGGCAGGGTGACCATATGGGACCATGTGAAATCCAGAACACTGTGAAACCCAGGACACTGCTTCCCCCACCCCCTCCTGCCACACCTCTCTCTGCCTCTCAAGTCAGCTGCACTGCTGCAAGCAGATGTGGGGTTGGAGGGGTGCTGTGCAACTCTGGTTTTACTGTTCAGGCAGCTAAAGAGTCAATGGCCTGTTCATGACCAATTGGTCTTTACTTCACAGGTGTTACCGATCATCTCCCCATTTTAATGATCATTCCATTAATAGTCAATCATGTTAACCTATTTTAGAGCAATTTTGCTCTCTGCTATGGCTTTCTATTTAATAGCTTATGCCGCTCTGCCTCCTTGCCCTACGCTTGGGATGCTCATTTTAATTTTTGCTGGCTGACCAGGACTGGCCTCCAGGTGTCACAGCCAGACTGAGCCCTATGGTCACCCTAGGTATAGGGCTTATAAAAGCTAATCCGAGTTCAGCAAATGGGCAGATGAGAACCTCATGGTGTTTAACACCGAAAAATGCAAGGTTCTCCACCTTGGGAGGAAAAACCTGCAGCACTCTTATAGGCTCGGCAGTGCTACGTTGGTTAGCACTACAGAAGAAAGAGACTTCATGACCACAAGATGAACATGAGCCTGCAATGCGATGCTGCGACTAATAAAGCGACCAAAATGTTGGCTTGCATCCATAGATGCTTATCAAGCAAATCCTGGGACGTCATTCTGCCCTTGTACTCGGCCTTGGTGAGGCCGCAGCCGGAGTACTGCGTCCAGTTTTGGGCTCCACAATTCAAAAAGGATGTGGAGAAGCTTGAGAGAGTCCAGAGGAGAGCCACGCGCATGATCAGAGGTCAGGAAAACAGACCTTACGATGACAGGCTGAGAGCCATGGGACTCTTTAGCCTGGAAAAGCGTAGGCTCAGGGGTGATCTGATGGCCACCTATAAGTTTATCAGGGGTGACCACCAGGATCTGGGGGAACGTCTGTTCACCAGAGTGCCCCAAGGGATGACGAGGTCGAATGGTCACAAACTCCTGCAAGACCGTTTCAGGCTGGACATAAGGAAGAATTTCTTTACTGTCCGAGCCCCCAAGGTCTGAAACAGTCTGCCATTGGAGGTGGTTCAAGTACCTACATTGAACACCTTCAAGAGTAAATTGGATGCTTATCTTGCTGGGATCCTATGACCCCAGCTGACTTCCTGCCCTTTGGGCAGAGGGCTGGACTCGATGATCTCCCGAGGTCCCTTCCAGCCCTAATGTCTATGAAATCTATGAAATAACGGGATAAGAATCCATAATCTCAATTTAGACCATACTTAACATAACCTAGCCTGTAGATGATTTCTTGTTCTGCAATTCCCCATTAAAGTTGTTTTTTAAAGTGGTGTTGTCTAAGAACAGCCACTCTAAAGGCAGCAGCAGAATGTCCAGGGACAAGAAGTTTTCTGCCATGGGCTTGAATGTCTTTCTGGTACTGGTGTCAAATCAGATCAGCGTTCATTCATTCTTACATATAGGGATTATCATGCCTGTCCCGTATAAAAATGAATCAACACCAGCCTGACATCAGCACCAGAAATATTCAAACTATCCAGAATAATATTGTAAGCTTTTCCACCTCACTATTAGCTCCCTTTTCTAGATCATTAATGAATGTGTTGAACAGCATAGATCACAGCACAGAACCCTGAGGAACCCCATTTTTTTCATTCTCCCACTGGGAATAACGGCTGGTTCGTCCTACCACAGTTTGTTTCTGAGCTTTTAACTAGTTTTTGATCCAGGAGAGCACCTTCCCTCTGATCCCATGAGAGTTTAATTTCTTTAAGTACCTTAGGGGAGGGATCTTGTCAAAACCATTTGGAAGTCCAAATGCCTCAGAAGCTCCTACACTGAGGAAGGAAAAGAGAAATCCTTAATTGCTATTCTGGACCAGCTTTTACCAGAATGAATTGCTGCAAGTACAGTTTTACCTATGGATAAGGGGATATGACTATTGTCTTGGACAAAGTTATTAGCAGCGTAAGTGCCAAAGTATGGGATTTTATTTATGGGAGTTGCTTTGCTTTCATTTTAACCTCATTTTTGTAGTCTGTGGTGGTTTTCTGGTTAGTGGTATTCACTGGCTGTCTGTGCTAGCTGGAGGGTTTATTGATCTGTTTGTTTGTTTTACCTCTGCAACATTCCTATTGATTTTCTGGAATGCCTCTATCGAAATTAATATATTTTCCCTCAAACTCTGCTTTTCACAGGACCATTGACAACAGGCCAAAGGAAAACATCATGGCTTTTCATAGATTTTTGCATGATTTATTGGTGTAAATATACTGTAAATAACTGATCAGACATTAAAGGGCAAAAAAAAGTTCTTTAACAATTTGAAAATGAACAGGGTAACTAGAATACACAGTCATCACTTTATATTTTGTGTCATTCAGATCTACTGTCAGTTTTTTTCATATACAAAGTCACCTTGTTCTGTAATCATTAAATACCTAGAAATTTTGCATAATGAAACATGCTATTTACACTGTATATGACTCACAGGTAATTACAAATAAAATGTATACAAAATAATTAAAAGGCATTGTTGCATGAAAAGCAGAAAGATACACTGGATGTTTTGATTAACTATAAATACTTACATACTTGTACATGGACTTCTACTCTCAAATTGCTAGTGATAATAGACTTTATATTTGACCTTTTTGATCAGGAATGCTGGTTCCTATGCCTGTACTACTGGAGAAGGGAAAATATGTCCAGACATTATGAGTCACCATAGGAAACATTTCTGGAACTGTACAGGTTGAGATGCATTCATATTAGAAAACAAAAATAAAATATTTGTCATTGCAAAATAAGAAATTTAAGTCATGCCGTACAGACACATCTGAATAATAAACCAATACTATATATGATGGCATTGTAAATAAATGTAACATAGAGCATCTTAAAAATAAGCAATTTGCTTGGCATATCTGTATCATAAAATAGCAGTTGTACAATGTTATTTACAGAGCAAACCAAAGAGATAATACTCCCAAAAACTAGCGCAAACAAGTCAAGTAATGTTGAAAACCACAGACCTGATTCATAAATTATATATTCATGTAGTCTTCTGTAGAAGAGAGATTGGGTTTAAAAAGCAGTCTACATCTCTAACATATATCTGAAATGCTATGTTAGAAATCGAATTTCTGGTTCCCTTCCACAATCACCCAAATTGAGGTATATGTATGGAATGGCCCTGATTTTTACTGGTGTAGTCTTACTGGACCTTATCCACAGCACATTGAACTGAAATCTTCCCCTTAACTTCAGTGGACTTCAGCTGAGGCCCATAGACTTCAAAGTGTATTATGTTGTCCACAGGCTTAAATGAGCATAATAACAACATAAATGATACATGTAATGAAGTCTGAATGTCAAATATTAATGTGGAAAAGTTCCCTTCTGTTATTACCCAGAATGATTTACATATTAACCTACTTAACATTAAATAGAATTTATTTATAAGAGCAACCCCATTGAAACAATAGGTTTACTTGTGTGAGTAAATGTTACCTAGTAAATGTAGAAATTGCAGGGTCAGTTCATAATAGGTCATCTGTTCTGCTCTGCAGCATGACTGGAGTATAGTTACAAGCTCAAGCTTTAGTCAAGAGACGCCCATTAACTATAATAAAAATCATGTAGCTTTTGTTTGGTAAGGACTAAAGCTAACAGCAGGTTTAGGAGGCAGGAAGGTGAACAACATTTGCATCCCAAGATGTCTAATGTGATAGTATTTTTACTGGGCCAGCTTTTTAGAGTAGTACCCTACTGTTTGAGATTTAAACAAACAAACAACCAATTATATAGTGCTGCTCTATTAACCTAGAGTGGTGACACATGGTTCAAATCCACTAAAATTTAAATCAGTGATACTTAACCAGGGTGCCATGATTTACATACATACTTTACAAATTAAACCCAAAGGTTTTAAATAAGAATCCAGACTGTTAAAAGCATTCTGATAAGTTGTTGTCTGAGTTTTCTGCAAAATAAGAATTGCTGTATTATTTTTCTGTTGTCAAAATGTGTGAAAACTAAGCTGGCATTTTCAGAGAACTAAGAAAGCTAAGCTGGCATTTTCAGAAAACTAAGCTTGCATTTTCAGTAAGTTACTGCACAGTAAACAGTTTTTAAGCCAGCATCTACATGTGCAGGCTTTGAAGTACAGTAACGCTGTGTGTGGACTGACTTTGGACTAAAGTGTGTGGACTGATTTGGGACACACGGTGTTACTGCATAGTAAAGCATCTACACATGGTTACCGCACAATAACTAATTGGGCGTAAATTTGAAACCATCTATATAAGTCACCATAGTTACTGTCCAGTATGGGCATGCACATGTAGACACGCATCCATACTGTGCATTAATTTTTGGTTATTGTGCAGTAACCCAAATTACTGTGCAGTAAATGCACACATGTACATGAGCCTATTCAGTTTGACTAATGCATAGCAACATTCAAGACAGCTAAAGTAAAATCCTGGGGGGTGAAGTTTATCTCAGGAGCTGTGAGTTTCTGTTAATTCTACAGTGGCTGCCATTAAACACTGATTTACTGCCACTCAATAGATACTCAGAATAAAATTTAACTGTGGAATCTTGAAATACTACGAGATGGAAATAATCTGAAAATGTTAAGTCATTGTACCTGAATGGTGTTAGCTAGATGAATAGTAATGGCAGGAAGAGGGGTTAACATACAGCATTCAGTAGACAAGCTTCCCCTTTCAGCTCTTGTATTTTAAAGCTTTTTCACTTGTTCACAAGAGAGTTCCACCTGCCCTGTGTGCCTCTATTTTACTAGTTTCAAGTTTCACTTGTTTAAAAAGTTTCTCAAAAAAAATAAAAGCGAGAAATGAGGACAAGGCAGATGACCATGTGTAATGAAGCCCTGTATCTGAAACCCAGAACTATAATGAAACATGAAATTAGATAAACATTTCTCAATGAGAAGTGAGGAACATAATTTTAGTAAACATGGTCCATGAGGTTTTTGAAACACATCATACAAGAACTGAATTTGTTTTTAATCAGATAATTGTACTGTAATTTCCAGGGGACATTTAATTTAAGTGAATCCTACTTAAAATGTGTGAATATGAAACTGAGAACATTTGGATGGACCTCTCTTGACATCTTTTGGCACATGGATTATTTTGCTGAATAGTTAGGAAAAGAGATTAAATTAATTTTTGCTGTAAGTCTATTGCCTTTCAGTAAGATTACACCGGGGAGAATTGATTTTATGCTTGCAGCCATTATGAGTGTAAATAATTAAAGATTTGATAAGTGCAAATAAGTATAGCCCAAACTCAACAACATCCATGATTTGCCCCTTTTTTTACTGAATATGCACAGTGCCTGTGTCCTATATCTGTAGATGGGCTTTATCATTCCACCTTCTTTGACCAGGGAAGTTTTTGGACAGATTCTTCATGAAATAGCCTTCTGTATTGATTTAAGATTGCTTCAGAAAGTTAGATAAGAATCTAAAACCATGAGTGCTTATTCAAATTGAATCTCAGAGATTTTTTTTATGATTTTGCTCATTATTAATAACCCATAAATAAGATATTTTATGAATCAGATACTGTGTAAAGGTCATGCAATAAAATAGCTTGATTTTCCCTTCGAAATGCATTGGTGGGGAGGTCATAAACATAATGGAGCCTGTCACAAATTTAACACAAGTTGAGGAAAGAGTATTTATTGAATTAAAGTGCTCTTGTTAGTATTTAGATACGGCAAAATGTCTCTGCTTGGTCCAGTGAAGAACATTAAAACTTGTATTTCATTTATAAACATGTATATGAATACTAGGCTAAAACTAGAGGCATTGAACTAGATGATGTATAGTATATTGTATATTGCTTTCCTTATAGTGTACCTTATGCTCCTAATATGGCAACAAACAAGTAAAATTATTCAGGACAAACTAAAAGAATTTCATTGTAACAAATAGAGTTACAGAAAGTTACACAACAAAAGCAAGATGTATAATCACAACACATAGCAGGCAAGTTATTAAAAGATGATCTTGGAAGTCTCTTTATGTTTGTTGTTTTAATCATTGCATTCTCTGTTAACAACTCACTGGCATAAAGTTTGTTCTTCTTGTTTGAGGCATGAATGTTTGGGGGGGGGGGTTGTTGGGGTTTTTTGCCCCCTACTTACTCACATCTTACAGCAGACAAATTATAAGTTTTATATAACCTGTTTGGAAGGAAGTAGAAAGGGAGAAATAAAAGAATCAGCAAAAAACTGAACAGTAAGAGAGTATTAAAAGGTTCTCTGTTCTTTCTACAAAGGTCCAGACTACCATAATTGTTTCAATTTGTGAGCGAAAAGAAAGTAGTTTTTTGAAAAATTATCCACACTCCCCAGGGCAGAGATTTACTGTTCACTTCAGATACAGAATTTGCTAGTAACATCTACCCTTCCATATCCCTGATATACCCAGCAGAAAACCATACTATAGTGAGGTCTATGTAAATAAAGGCTCCCATAATGGAAGTGAAACAAGAAGAATAAGCTTCAGAATATTTTTCAGTAGTTCAAAGGGTCACAGCTATCAAAATATACATTCTACTGTTATGAAGAGCAGTACAAATGGTAAAGCTTTATAGACCATATGTAGTTCACTGCCCACACAATTTTCTCATGGCCTACACATATGGCACATTGATTTATTACAAAGATTCATGTCCCTCTTCAGGGATTAATATTGAACTCTGTTAATGCTCAACTGGTGTTGCGGCCTTGAATAATTCTTGCTCAGTGACACACATAACACAGGCATTGTTGGTATGCTCATTATGTACTTTAACTGCCACCAATTAAAGACATAATTACAAAACCAAATCTTATTAATTTTCCTTTTTTTTTCAAGTAGGTAATTAAAGTCTTTGGTTAAAGATAAATTCAGTTAGTCTAGGGAAGCAACCAGAACTGATGTAGCAATTTTAATTAAGACAAAACTCCTGTAACTTCCTGAATGCGTAGCTACTTAAATGAATTAACCAGTAAATTAACTGTATTTTATGAAATGCAATGTGAAAAACTTGGGACGGACTTCTCTTCACTTCTTTTGGCAGGTGGATCAATTTAATGAATAGTTAAAAAGTGTAGCCAAATGTTCAGTGTAACTCTATTGGCTTTAGTGGGAACTGCGCCAAGGAAGGCCATTGCCTTCACTCACCACTATGCTTTGCTGTCCAATTAAGAACTCAGTGGAAAAAACATTTTGAATACTGACCTGCCACATTCTTATTCCACTAGAGGGCAGGCTACAAATTTAAAATGATATTTGTATGATACTGTTTTAACCAGGGTGCTATTGGAAATAGAACTATGAAATTAAAATGTTCACCAGGTTGTTGAGTTTTTTATCTTAACACCCCCATAGATAATTCTGTACAGAGGAACCATTGTCTCAAACTACACAATCAAAATGCTTTAGAATTTGAGACTCACATAGATTTAAATTATTTAGTTTGATACTGAAAGGTCTTTCTTGTTGCTTTCTTATGATTCAACTTTATTTTTCAATTCTAAATGTTTGTAAGTCTTGCTGAGAAGGTTAAAGCCGCATGGGATACATTCAAATCATGGTATGGAACTATGCAGAACATTTCCAGCTGGGCGTATACATTTTTGGTGTTTTCTCTTCCTACTTTTTGTAATACAAAATACTCCCACTCAACTTTCAAAATAGACTAATTGATCTTCCTGCCAAATAAATCCCCCATGAGGATTCACAAAGCTGAGGGTGAAAAGTTCATTGTACCACAAAACCTTCCTTTGGAAAAACCACAGGCTTTGAGGGTGTTGCAAAATATTCCATAGGCCTAGAAAGTAGTATCAGTGACACAGAAGGAACTTCTCATGAATCTTAAGTCTTCATTCATAGCCAAATCCTACCTTTGGATAAATATGGACACCTCTTTTTGAAGCATGTGAGCAAACTGGGATAGGATTTAACCCTCAGGCTTCACTCTAGCAAGGGTTAAACTGGAAATAAAGGGGGAAAATGAGTCAGTGTCATCAATGAGCCCCCAGACCTGGACAAATATCCATTGAAGTCACTGACTTCAGATTTGAATCAGACCTCATGTGATGAATGAAGTGAGATGTAGGCAACTCCTTGATCATCTGCTTGGCCCACATGGATTTCCACTGGCTGGGGAGGTTGAGGTCATGGGTATAGAAAACGGGAAAAATGTTCTTGTAGCTGATAATCAAGATGTTGCATGCAAAACAGATCACTCACACAAGGGTTTAAGAACTGAACAAACTGTTCCTTGATGAAGCTCTGGTTCATGCCTTTAGTGTTAGTTCATTTTAAAAACCTTTTCATAATAACAGCATCATCCTTACACCAAAAGAAAAACAAATTATGAAAAGATATTTTCTGTGTCTCATAGCTGTTGTTCTTAAATCAGAGGCACCAGCTGAGCAACTGGGGACATAGAGCAATGAGACTATCTGTAACTGCAAAACGGAGAGTATCTACACAAGACGCTCTATCACTGTAGTGATGAGCTACATTGCCATAGCTCATTTCTATGACAACATAGCATTGGCAGGCATGAACTGTGATGCCAATGCTACTGTGCAGTAGCAACAAGCTCATAACTACTGTGCTGTAGCATGGGGGAAAAAAAACCCATGCAGCATTGAGACTATGCAGTAACGCCGGTTACTGCATAGTCAATTAGTACTTGCTTAAGCACAGTAACAACTGCGCAGTCCAGTGCACATATAGATGTGCCAACATAGAACCTGCTCTCCACTCCAATACACAAGCTTTGCATTGTTATGAAACAACATTTCAGTGTAAAATTGGAGTAACAGGGTGCATCTACATGAAACACTTCCTGTGAAGCTGCCTAATTAGCTCTGCAGTAAATGTCTCCCCATCTACATCTGTGCCTCTGTTAGGGTGCATGAAACTAATAAACTCCAGAGCAGGATAGTACTTGTATTTAAAAGTACTAGCCTTCTCCAGAGTGTTTTCATGTGCCACAGCCCATTTGTAGATGCTGCCCAGCTTGCTGAGGCACGAGGGTGCTGCAGAGTGGGGGCTGCCTGCTTGTTAGCTCCACACTGAAGCACCCCTGTCCTCAGCCAGCCCCTCAGCAGTGCACTCAGCCTGGTCAGAGCAGCTCCAGGCTGCCAGCTGGGACTGCTCTGACTGGGCTCAATGTGCTGCACACAAATAAACTGCAAAGCAACGTACTTTGGAGTTTTTGCTCCTAGGCATATATTCAAACAGCACACCTGGGAGCAAAAACTCTGGAGCTTATTGCTCCAGAATATTTGTACTTATTTGTGCTCATTAACTGCATGTGTAGTTTGCTCCAGAGTTTATTTGTGCTCATTAAACGCAAGTGTAGACGTGCCCACAGAGCAGAGAATCAAGCCTTACACTCTCCGACAGAATGCTGAATGTAACTGCTGTATTTTAGTAAGCAATGGAGAAAGGAAACAAAACAAAAACACTCTGTAATACAAAGTTATATAAAGTTGGTCCTAATACAGGAGATCAGCACACGGAAAGAAAATATCATCAATATTATTACATAATGTCTTTAAAAATTCCCTTCTATTGATTTAATAGTATTTTAATAGCCCTAAAATCCATTCTGGGTCTTGTCACGGCAGTGATTGAAGGCCAGAACAGAAGCTTTGTGAACATAAGCCTTAGATGTGGGGCCTCACTCCCATGGGCAAGCTACCCACACTAGGGATTAAAGGTTGAGTGTTTGAGCACAATACTTTTCTTCTCAGGGCAGGTCACTGGGCAGGCATGAGCAAAGCCTCCAGTAAGCACTGACTGATCTAAAATGGACCCGATTATTTGTCCACTATAACTAGAGCAAGAAAGAGGTCAGAAATTCTACTGCATTATGAACTAGTCTAGCTCTTAGACAATACCACTCTGTGGTAGAAGCAAATTCTAATTCTGTATTAAATACAAATTAAGAAAGCAAGGTTAAAATCAGCCTGGGGAGCCAAAGATCCGTATCTGACAGCAATGCATACTCTGTCAAACAACTTAGTTAGGATTTTTTATTACTAATTACTTAATGCATTTTGACCAGGAAAGGTTGAATATGCAATGCAGCCACATAATATTGATGCCTTTCCTGACATTTTGTTGGTAAAAGTTGTACAGTTTAACATTGTAATAAGTATATATAAGAGGTCAACATGTTGCTTTAATACTAATTAAATCCCCAATCTTGATACAACCTCCAGAAAATGAATGACCTCTATTAGGGCTTGATATCTATTTGCACAGTCTGACCAAAATTCACACACTATTAGTTTGCTATCTGCAGAAGAGCACTATTATATGGGATACTCTACAGGCATTGAACAAAGATTCTTTACAACTGTTTCACAGTGGTTTCACTCCAACAAATTGAACAAGTAGCATCATGCACTTTTAAAGGTTTCAGATCTGAAATGCAGAGAAAGGAAGACATTTTAGAAAGAAGAAATAATAAGTAGATGAGACTTACACAAAAAGATAGTTTCTAAGGACCTGGTGAAAGTTTTTTATGAACTAGGTAGAAAAGAATTCCTGACACTTTCATATATTCAGAAATAGTGAAGGGTAAATTACTTAGGAATGATGTGTGGTTGTATACATAAGAACTGCCCATTTATTCTTTGCTAGGGACTGAATGAAGCCAAGCCCTCTATAACTGATAGTTACGGATCTACTCAATTCGTGAATCTGGGATTTCGCGGAAACTGCAAAATCAACTGAAAAAAACCCAGTAAAATAAAATACTGGCTTCTAGGGGGAGCTAGTGATCCTTGCTCCTGCTGCAATTCAGCCTTGCAGTCCATCCCAGCAGGGCAGATGCTGACTGGCGGGACAGCACAAATGGCAGCAGACAAGATGGCTGCTACCTCTTTGTCCCTCCTCCCCTTGCTGGGGCCTCTCTGCCAATCAATGCTGAGGGGCAGGGCTGCTGGAGCACATCCACAAAATATCCACAGCATTTGATATTTATGCTGTGACCGACCTACAAAAAGTGTTTAGTGTCTCTGCGATTTAAGTAGAGTCCTACTGACAGTATGGGCCTCTCCAGCTTAAACTAACAGGGTGTGCTCCTTAACTGCAGCAGATTAATTCACTATATGTCATGCCTAGGGTAGGGGAAAAGAACCATATAAAACACTGAAGAGTAGATTACACACACCCACACATACATGCATGTGCGCACACACGCATGCGCACGAACACACACACACACTATATCGCTGCAATTGAGAGAAATATTAATACAGATTACTTTTTGCCAAAACCAACTGCCCCTACTCCACATAAACAGAAAAAAAATTACTGAAAAATAAGCACATTCTTTTATATAAAACATGATCATCTAACATGTTTGTTTATAACAAACATCTGGAAGGAGTTAAAAGGTGTTTGTTTTTCATTCACTCATTACTTTTGGCTTTTGTTTACTTCAATAGAATTGCTTTGGTGAAACGTAATCCCCCTAAATTGGAAGCTTTTAAAACAGAGCTATATTCCAGTATCTAAATAAGTGGCAGGATTTGCAAAGATGCTGACAGCTAAAGGTTATGAGAACTTAAACTCTTTGAACTCAGGCTGTTTTCTTAGTTGTCTTAACAGGGCTTTTAGTAGCCACCATTGAAATCTTTGCAGCCAAAATGATTCAGCAGATTTTAAAAAAAAGGAATCAGAATTTGCTATATCAAGGTCTAAACTTTTCAATATGTTGCTTGTTAATTCATGCTATTTTTAGTTTAAATTTCACGGGTGTCTTGCTTTCAATTGAACGTTCTGCTTTCTGTTGCTTATTTCCAGATGTTCTGACATTTTGATTTACCTTCATCCCTGTTACTGAATTTAGGCTTCTCTGCCAATTCCACAGAGTTTCTATTTTTATTCTTTTGAGCTACTAATATGCTTTCTCCTTAAAGTGAATTTGTTGCAAAAAACTCTGAGCGTTGGCTTGTCGCAAAGCTATGAAAGCCACTTGAGAAATTAGTTTCTTAGGTGACCTTTAAAATGAGTGAAAATAATGGCCGTGCAATTCAGCACAGTTTGGGTTTCATTATCACAGCAGTGCATATTAGAGAGGATACAACTATTTCAGAAGTAGTCTTTTTCTTGGTAATTATGGAAGCTATTTACTGGACATGGAAATTCTTCAAGATTTCTCAGCTCTTCAATATTTCTGAATTTTGTTTCTCTTGAGAAAATGACAATTCACAGTGTGAAGGACTACATACCACTGCCTCTATCCTTCTGCCCAAAGAGATTTTTCCCATGGCCTCTGTAACCATCATCCTTCCAACAGAATTCTCCACGGATGACTTGGAAACAGGAAGGCAATTTTAGAAGAGGAGAGATGTGCAAGCAATGTCACTTCATTTACACACCACAACCAAAATTGCAGTCCTTCCCATTACACTGCGATTCAATGTCAAGCAGAAGACTCAAGAATCACAGATTATAGATCAGATTCTTGACCTCAACACTTTGCTGCTGCTGCTCTGATTCTCATTTATTGTCAGGGAAGCAATACTGAAATGTTTACATGCCTTACTGAAGTAATGATATACATCACAGGAGTAGCGTAGGTTCCAAAACTACAGAGAAGGAGCAGACCCCAGAGGCATGCAATTTACTGCAGTGCTAATTGTTTAGTCAGGGCCTGTGAATAGGAAATATAAAACTATTCTGGAGTACAGGGGTAGGGTTTTTCAAAAGCATTTAAGGCCTTGTATAGAGTGTTATAAAAGGTGTGATGCAAGGCTACACTAGCTAGCATGTGCAAAGAATCTAGTGTAGAGAGGGAAATATATACAGGATCTTCATAAAGTCCTTGTGCACCACCTAAGTTATTAAAATTTTAAAGTGAAAAAGGACTTCATGAAGACCCTGTACATGTTTAAGCTGGGTGAGTTAGTGTTTTGGCTCCATCATGGCTTAACAAGTTTAGCACATGTTAAAGACAAAGGGAAGTACAGGCAGTCCTCAAACTTATGACACAATTGGTTCCTGAAAACAGCATCTTAAGCAGAAATGTTGTAACTCGGAAATGATTTCCCCATAGGAAACAATGTTATAAATGGGGGATTGGTTCCTGAACCAAGGCCTGATACCCTGTTTTCATCAAAAATAACCCAGAATTTTATAATTTCAGTCAATTATAGATGAGTAGTATAGCTACATTAATGTATTTATATTGTAAATAGCAATCATATTGATTTGGAAGGACTTCTTTGAGGTGACTGCTGGACTTTTTGAAGGGTTCTTGGCTGGAGTCTTCTCCGGAGTCTTGGCTGTAGGTTTTCCTGCTTTCTTAAAGAAGTATACATGGAAATATGGACAGATGTTCTCCAGGAAGATGGGTGATACAGCAACTTGTTTGCTGTCATGGCATCACATCAGATCAAGCATTGTAAAGTCAAAACTGACATCAGAAAGTTGAAACATGGTGTCAATTTAGAAACGTAAGTGTGAAATGTTGTAACTCAAAACACTGCAAGTCAAGGACTGTCTGTACAATGAAATCCTGGTTCCTTTAAAATTAACTGCAAACAACAATGGACTTCAGTGAGGTCAGGATTTAACTCTGAGTGCTTAATTTGAACTTGATTTTTTTTTTTAGTAACAGCAAATCTAATCACTGGAACACTTTGGAAAATGTCACCCACAGCACAGGTGCTGAACTGTACTATAATTTAAGTCACAGATATACTCCTCTAAATGTACTTTCATTTAGGGATCTTTCAGTGACTATCTTGTGGGTAACAGCATTTAAGAACTGATATTTAAATAAATACCATATTCCTTATGTATTTCATCACCAGTAAACTGCAAATTTCTCAAGGTGGCTCATCCAGCTTCCTTTGCTTCATATTTATTCAAGATTTTATAATAACTGGGTACCTCCAGATGTGGCACCACACATTGCGCACACCATACATGTAGGTGTTTCCCGCACTACTACTTTGCAGTGTGTGGGGGGGGGGAGGGGGGAAGGGAGTTGACTGTAGGAGATCCTCGCAGCAGCATGCAACTGGTGGCAGCATGCACCGTCCAAAACCGGAGTCTGGCTGGCCAAGCCACACTGGCTGCTGACCAGGCTCCCTGCTGCAGAAGCACTATGGCTGCAATTTCTGGAGGCCCCAGGACCTTACATAAGGCTGCTGGGGCTAGCGCAGTTCCCCGGGGGCAAGTAGCAGTGACACATTGGCCCAGCCTCTCCTACCCCACCTGGGGCAATGTGTCACTGCTACTTGTCCCAGGGGAAATGCATGTTCCCACTCATAGGGACACACCAATTAAGTAGGAGCATTAAAAAACTCATGAAATGTACCTCCCTAAAATCGGTTACTATTAAAAACAACACATGCAGGATATGTTTTCCTCTCCCTTTATTTTTGATCCTTTGGGTTTTATTTGTTCCCTCAAATTTTCTGCTTCAAACAAAAACTTGTCTGTCACAAGAAAGATTCCTACTTAGTCCCATGACTTCAGGAGGCTGTAAAACAAGTAGAAAGCAAGCTCAAATTCATGATAACCTGGGATCCTGGTTCTCCTTGATTTAAGAGAATCCCCAATTTTCAGTTCATAAAAAGTAACCCCAAATCCACATTTTTCCACAATTTAAATGAAACATATATATTAGTGGTGTGTGTTTATTAATGGTGTTTCATTTAAATCATATGAAAATGTGGATTTGGGGTTATTTTTTTTTAACTGAAAATTGAGGATTTTTTAAATCAGAGAAAACCAGGATCCCTGATGATAACCTCTCAAGTGTCAGCAACACTATGTGTAACTGTACGGAGTTTATAATCTGTGCATTCTACTAACTACAATCTCTTTTCTCTGATGCAACTTATATTTGTGAGAGGCTACAGCAACTGACTACTCAGGGAAAAAGAAACTTACACAGCCTGTTTAAATCCTTCCCTTAGGCAGTGATCAAATAATACATAGCATATAGTGTATAAAACCTGGGACAACCAGGATCTAAATCAATTAAAACATTATCCTTTTTAAAGTGCCAGTGGTATCTCCCATTACAGAAACACTTAATCTTGCCATCTCCTCCAGAACACTTCTTCCCTGTTTGCTTCATAGCCAGTCTGGTTATGTCCCTACATGCCAGCTACACTTAGTCTTGCAAATGATCTAGGGTTTCTTGATTAGCATCCTAACAAACTTGGCAGTTGTGGGGAATCTGTCTACCTGAATGGATTTTTACCCCCCAGTGCTGTCCAAGGCCTACCTATCCCAACACATTCCAAACATTAACACACTCTCATTCCATACTTGAAATGACCTGATGAATAGAGTTCCCAAATGTACTTCACACTATACAGAACTTTTCCTCTGAGGAATTTACAGCATTTTCAGAGGAGGGTAAATAGTATTATCTTCAACATGAGGCAGCAAATGAGCAACAGAGCCTGGGAGTACAAGTACGTCAACAGCATATAACCACATTTCCTGATGGCATCTCCTTTGTTCTAACCATAATACCACATGCACCCTCAAGCAATAACCATTTGCCAGGGAAAAGTATCTTTCTGGGTAACTGGAGACATTTTGTGTTTGGTTGTGCATGTCACTATGAGTGACAGACAGACTCCTAAGTCACTTTTTCAAAAGAGATGAAGAAGGTTAAGTTCCATGGAATAGCCCCTTCTAAGTGCCCATGTTTCCTTTGAAGAAGAAGTTTCAGAGCCTAAGTCTCTTAGGTGCTTTTGAAAATTTTACTCCACTTAATAACTGCAAATCATGTAGGACACTGGCGCACTTTGGTAGTTACATAAATGCAAAGGAATTTCAGCCAACCAGAAGTAGTCTTAAAAAATAACCACCATATCCATAGTTCTCATTTAACTTTTCTTTTTCTATACTATCCAGTCTCTCAAACAGTAGCTTATGTTTGAAAAATCACCACTTGCTCAGTCCCAGAAAACCACATTTTGAAGTGACACAGCATGCCCTCATCTCATTAGAGAAAAACAATGACTTGTCCGGGGATTTACAGCAAATGAACACTGAGACAGATTAAACACAACCTCTTCACTCCACCTATTAATCAATCTTAACATCCATTCACTGCTTTTTATGATACAGACGTTTCTTTACTGTTCGCCTGTTGTTTTTATTGCTGCTATACAGTATTTATTATTTCCCAGTAATGAAGCACAAAGACAAGAACGTAACACAAGAAGCAGTATTTCCATGGCAGGAGAGAGAACCTTCTTGGGGGCTTGCCCAAGATTATGAATGAACTCTGCCAGGAATCACTAACACCTCCCCACCTTCTGTTCCAAGTGCAAGGCATGTTTCTGTGACCTTAACAACACGTGCATGTAAAAAAACAACACTGAACTAAACCAAGACACTGCACTCCTCATACTTCTCCCCTTGGGGAGAAGATGAGAGAACAAATAACACAAAAACAGATGTTGTCACATTCCTTAATGCACTGCTACAAGGTGCTCTGATATGCAGTAAGTGCTGTACTAACATAGAGTAGAATAGCATGGCTTAACTTATTGCTTTAAGAGTAATTTTACTAAGGTATTGCTAGAGAGTAGTGCTCAAAAGTGTATATACAATTCAATGCAATACACTAAGTTAGTACAATGTTAACTTGAAATGCATAAAACCCCAGAAATGTAAAGGATTATCCAACAATCAGACCTCAGCCCCTACAGCTTATAAAATTTATTAACATCTCTTATTATAGATGCATCTGATAATGACATTTAAACACAGTTTGGAAGTACTTCAGAAAAGGGTTACATAAAAATTGTGCATTCTATGAAGATGGGTCAGTCCCTGGATCTCCAGCATGTGTTCAAGCACTTGCTAATTTGTAGCCTTAACAGATACATTTAGGAACTCTTGTTATTGGGCAGCCCTGGCATCCTCTATAAAGGTTGCAGACACCAGAAGGAAGAGACTGATACATAATCACCATCTCCAAAATTGCAAAAGGCCCCATCCTTTGAAAACTGTTGTGGCTCCCTCCCATATTATAACTGCATTTGCCCCAAGATATATTTATGCATCTTCCAGTTTTTGTTTTACTCTTCGCAATGCAATTTTATGAGGAGCAGCATGGATGAAAAGTTAAGATGCATCATTGTGGCTGGAAAAGTACCCTGAATATGGCTCACTATAAGTTCAGTTTCTGAGCTGTGTGGAGAGAATATGCATATACTGTCTTAACGCTTTTATTCAAATATAAACTCTCTTTTCTCTTTCTTTTTTCCCTCCCTTTCTTCAGGAAACTGAAAAAAAATCTTTTCTCAAGAAAACTTAACTCTTCTCTTTGTCCAGGAAAAAAAGACAAGTTTCCCACATTCTGTTTCTAGTCATAGGGCATCTATAAATGTGCTACAGGACAGAGCAGGGGTACTTTAATTAGGCTCTGAGAGCTGCTCTAATTAAAGTGTCCACAGCATCATATGTATTCAGCATCCCGCACTTCAAAATGGTGGTAGGGGAGCTTTAACTAAAGTTCAGTTGATAAGCTTTAGCTAAAGCACCCCTTCCACCATTTTGAAACACACAGACACTAAATACACATGATGCAGAGGCTGTCTGCTCTGATGCATGCTACTTAGCAGACATCCAGCACATGTATAGGTGCCCATAGAGAACAAATTCCTGGAGTAACAAGCTGGTTTAGCATCTGTCCATGTGGAATCCCTTGGACTTTCTACTGAGACTGCTAACAAGTGCTGTTTTGTGTTGCTTACTTTATTTGTCTTTGTAGTGTAAATTCTCATCCACGAGGATGAGACACAGATAGCTCAAGCCATTTCTCCAAAGGACCCTAAACAACTACAATGACCCCATGATACTAACTCAGACTGCAGGCAAACCTATGAGTGATTACAGATGTGAAAGTTCTGCATCCTACTGCTGAATTATCAAGCTTTCCCCATTCACATTGTTTATTGGATTTCTTGCATGATCTGTGGGGTGCAGACAGAAGTGACAATTTTTTCCCAATCTGGCCACAAACTGGTCTATAGCTGTGACCAAACACAAGTGTATGGCTTCAGACTGCTTAAAAAATGGCCAATCAGGTGAAAATCTGAACCCTCATTGCATGAGGGGTCAGATGAACACATTTCAAAACATAACATTTTCTGTAACTTCTGTCTGCACTGCCTGCCATCCTGCTGCTGTTTTCAAAATGAGATGAGGGAAAGAGAGAGGAGGGAATTCAGTCTGGGGTTTTTTCAGCCTGCAGTTGAGGGTGGGGAAGGTGTATTGGTGCTCCATCCCTCTCCCACCCCTCCCCAAGGTGGGGAACCCCTACAATGAGTTCCTTCTCCTCCCTTTCTCCCCTCCCATTCTGAAAAACAGGCAACAGGCTGGCAGGCAGTGCAGATAGACAGAAGTTACAGATGTTATGTTTTAAAATATCTTCATCTGACCCCTCATGCAATGAGGAGAGAGGAGGGGCCATTGCTAGGGGAAACCAGCTGCAGGCTCCCAGCCAGCAGCTAGATTCCTCTCCCCCCTGGAACCAACAGTGAGCTTCTGTTTGTTCCAGAAGATCACTGTAACTCAAGACACTTCCTGCAAAGTGCTCTTAGTTACAGCAGGGATCTGCACTTCTGTCTGTGCTCAATCTAACCTCTGCTGCTTACAGAAAACCATGTTACTTACAGCAATTCCACCTTGGGCTTTTAGAATGTCTGTACCTACTCTTAGTGTATCTCAAGGGAATTGATCTTTTTATATTATCTGTTTTACGGCTAATCAATAGAAAACTTCTCCCTCTTTTCTATTTCAAGAATGAAATAGTTGCAGAAGTCTAGGACAACAGCAACACAACAGGAACAATGAGAATATTTAGGACTAGCAGCAAGCCTGTAGAAATGTGACAGTTCAGAATTGGAAGAATTTCAGAGCAGCTTAGCAGTGATACATGCACTGAGAACTTATACAGATTTGATATTTGTACGTAGTTCAACATAGCTTTACTATCTTAAAATTCTGCAAGGGGAATTACCTGTTCAGAGGAAGAAATCTACAAAGTGAAGTTGGTTAGTAGAGCATAATGGGTCCCAATGGGACACCACAAAACTTTTCAAGTGTATGTGACCTCATGATACTGTACTGTCTGCCCTATGAAGTAACTTGGGAATAGATTTATGTCACCCTTAATATATTCTCATGCATGTGTGTTACACACATAAAAAGCATAGGGATGTTTTGAAAAATGGAGACATGTTTCAGGCACAAACAATGTTACTGCAGGACACACACAGTAACTGTTTTGGTTTGCCAGGAGAATTGCAGATCACAAACACACACTAACTGCCGTAGGACTGGATATCTTCCTCTGAACAGACAATTCCCACAGCAGATTTTATAGGTTATAAAAGCTTTGTTTTTTGTTTGTAAAAGCCTGTTTCCAGGCTCCAGCATGCCTTTCCAAGCAA
This sequence comes from Crocodylus siamensis, assembly GCF_052110815.1. Taxonomy (NCBI): domain Eukaryota; kingdom Metazoa; phylum Chordata; order Crocodylia; family Crocodylidae; genus Crocodylus; species Crocodylus siamensis. The sequence goes on along the minus strand of NC_143395.1, from coordinate 390,614,683 downwards.
ACACTCTGCTCTGGAAATGGATGTGGTAATAAGCAGTGAACCCAGAATAGCTACTATCATTAATGCCTGCAGACTCCTAGGAAACTACACAAGGCAGAAGGTTGTGGGTTTCTGCAGGACAATCACACTCTTAGAGTGCATCCAGAAGAGTGTGAATGTGCAGTATGCAGTGCCACAGACATTCCCCATGCTGATAATTTGTAGCATGGGGGATTTTTTTGACAGGGAGGCAGATGATACATGTGGCAGTAGAGTAAACTACCCAAAATTGGAGCCTGGTTGGCTGGAGCCATGCTCCAGCTGCTGGCCAGGCTCCCTGCTGCTGGATCACCAGTGCTGGAGAACTGGGAGGCCCCCAGGATCCCAGGTAAGGCTGCTGGGGCCAGGCCAAGTGCTGGTCCCAGCCTCCCCTACCCCACCCCCGCCAAAGCAACCTGCCACACAGCAGAGCACACATGCACAGGCATTCCCCAGGGACAAACAGCAGTGGCACAATATGTGTGCTGCTGCTGCTTGTCCCCTGGGGAATGTATGTGGCTGCACATCTGGATCCAGAGTACTGACACAGCAGTAATTCTCTGATGTCAGAGCCTGTGGCTCTGCATAGCAGGTATCACTACAGGGACTGGGAATCTAATTTTTGCAAACATTCTACTTTCTCTACTACTATTTTCTTCTTGCCTTTCCATGCCTTGCCAATCTTCTTGGACACTTTCCATATAATTTCACTGAAGAGCATGAGCTATTGGGAGGTTCAAATGGAAGGAAAAATCCAACTGCCTCATGATTATTTAGCCTTTGTGATGATTCCTGTCATGTAGTAAATTCACTGTCTTTACCCCAATGTCACCTGTTCTGAAGCAGAGGGAAAGCCCATAGCACCAGTTTGTGTCATATGTATTCTAATGGCCCATATAGCCTTTCCCTTACATTTCTCTGTATGCAGCACCTTCAAGGAGGATGGATTTTGTCTTTGTGGAAGCTCAAGGCAGCAGATACTGCTACTTACAGTTAGGCAAAGTAATTGTTATACAACTCTTAGTCCCTGTCCATGCAAAGAACATTTACTGTACAGGTAGAAGGAAAGTTCCAAAACCAATATTTGAATTCGGCACTCATTTAATCACTGCACAGAAATACACTCTTTTCCACTCCTTGCATATGCAGTCTGGGAACCCAAAGTCAACTCCTGCACATAAAATCATTCACACATAGAATGCAAACTTCATAGAGAAGGGTTTTTCTTTTACCAACAGGAGCCATCATTGGAGAAATCTAGTATCTTACTAAAATCCTACTGTATTCACACCACTTCTCTGGCTGAAAAATTTCCTTCACTTTATAAATGAATCAACAATATACTTGTACGATTACAGCAGGTACAAATAATAAGTTTAATAGTGTTGAAAATATGTTTATACTTTTCTCTCACATGGAGCCAGGGAATTTTTCCTAGGGACAGCAGTTGTTTTAAATCAAATTTACACACCATCGCACAAATAAACAATGCATACTTTGCATAACTACTGATATTTTGGGCATGGCAACTTTATGGAAGCTTAATTAAAAGTGGAGCCTGTATATTCTTGTACAGTGAATCTGCGCTGATTTGGAGAGCCGGCTAATTTATTTGGTGATTCTAGCAACAATTCTTAGTTTTTGCACTAATCTCCAAGATTACCTACCCATGTATCTTTTCCGTAGAAATACTATGATCAAATAAACTAAAAACTGTGCATTACGAGGGAGATAGTGGCTGCATCTACATGAGATGCTGACTGCATAGTCATTACTGCACAATCATTTAGTACTCGTTTATACACAAGACAGCAGATACTGTATAAAAAAAAGTACTAAATGACTACGCAGTAACCTGAGTAGTGTTGATGCACAGGTTTTCTGTAATGTTGACTACTCAGTAGCCTGAGACTACTGCGCAGTGGCGTCACATGGCAACAACTGCATGAGACTACTGTGCAGTATTATCATATCACAGTTGCTGCCATGTGACGCTGCTGCACAGTAGTCTTGGGCTACTGTGCAGTCAACGATCCATGTAGATGCGGCCAGTGGGATAAGATAACTTTAGATCAAACTACTGTAGAGTGAAGGTATGTCGGTAATGTCTTCACAGGTTAGAAATTCAATACATACATATTACTGGCTGCTATAATTGTTTGGATTAGGCAGCAACAGCACAGTCTCAGCTGTCCTGGACTGGAGGTGGGGTAGCTAAATTTGACCATGTCTTCATCTGGAGCTCTAGTATACATCATTAATTTTCACTGAAAAATAAATGTACTTTACATACTGTATCTATGTAAACTGATGACTATATGCTAAAGTATCCACTTCTATATAGAAAGCCATGGGGTATCTGCAATTTGTGTGAAAACTCTGCAGCCTTAAACCAAAGGGTTTTCACCAAGCGAACTTTTGAATGGGAAGAATGGCAAAAAGCTTGCAATTGCTTCCCAGCACAGTGGATGGAAGACAGACATCTGAACCTCTGAACCTAAGAATGCTCTGAGATTCGTGAGAGAAACCAGTAAGCTTAGTGTACTGACAGAAGGCTGGGACATTCACATTTAAACAATTCTTAGTGCTAGTTCCCAAGCCCCTTCTCTTCTAAGGCAGCAAGAGACTCTCATAACAAAATCAGGTGCATCTCACATAAAGAAAATCTGCAAAATTAGCTCTTCTTCACCTAGTCATTCTTACCAGAAACTGCAGACTCTATACGTTCTGCAGAGCCAGGGGTGACAATATGCTGACTCATTGCATCCTACCACAGCATGTTGGTCAAAGGAGTCAGTTTTCAGTTTTTACATGTCCTTCCTGGAAAAATTTAACAAGATAATTTAGCCAAAACACCATATTTATGTTTTGGTTTAGGGTTTTTTTTTTTGTTATAATGGGAACTTTCAGTTAGGACCTAAAGTCCACACATAACCACCCAAATAACTCATCTGATTTTAAAATTACTGATCAGATTTTTAAAAAGAGGAAAACATTCAGCAAGCTCCCAGTAAAACTGAGTCTCTTCTCTGATTTTAGTAGGCTTTGGATCTTCGTCCAGAAGCGCTGGAAAATATCAGCTAATAAACTCTTTTCCATAAGAGTAGAACAATGTTGGCCTAAGTGAGTAGGAACTCCCCCTCCCCCCGGGGTTAGGAATTGCATAAGTAATTTTACGGTCTTTGCTGACAGAAAAGGGTGAAACCAGAGAAATAAAATCTATCTGAAGCAGTGGTCTTGTTAAGAGCAGATCCTCATCAGCTGCAAACTGGCATAAATCCATTGAAGAAAATAAAGAGATGCCAATTTTCACCAGATGAAAATTGGTCTTTAATTTTGATAGACCTTAATTAATCTGAATTTTGAACAACTATTTGCATTATGCTTAGGTAAGACTTTTTCCTTTTTTATTTCTTTTCTTCTGGCTAAAAAGTGTCTTTTGTTTATTCTACATTAGATAAAGCAAGGGTATTTCAGCCACTCCAGCAACAGATTTAATTGCCAGAGTAATATCAGTAATAATGTATGGGATTTTCAAAAACTCTTAAGTGGCTTATGAATATAAGTCCTATTAAAAGTGAATAAAAAAACCCATCTGTGGTGTTTCAAAAGCGTTTTGGAGAGTTTTTTTTTTTTAATATGCTACAACATACCAGCAGTTTTTAAATAAAAGACTCCACTGGTTACTTCTATCTAAAAACTGATGGTATGAGATATGGTCCATCATGTGCAAGAGTCCTTTTTCTATCGATCAAGACACTAATCTTTTAGCCTTGGTTTTCATTGTCCTGAAAAGACTGGACACACATCACTAGTAGGACAAAGATCAAACATCATTCATATATGCAAGACAGTGCTCATCTAAAACTTACATATCAGGGAAAGAGATTTACCAAAGTATTATTTCTTCTTTTGCAAAATATTGGTATCTTTGTTGCCAAAAGTCAAAAAATGACTTCTTACCATGTGTATAACAATACACTCTGATAGAGTACATGAAATATACAGTAGATTATTCTGAAAAGCTGACTAAGCTCACTCATTTTACAGTGTGTAGAATGTAATCGTTCAGAAAGTGAAATATGTATAAAAATAGGTAAAATCCCTACAATATTGTACTGAATTATAATTCCTCCTGTCAGGAAGGTTACAGCAACTCTACAGTATATGTATGAAATGTTTGTTCATAAAGTTAAAAAACATTGTTACCTTACTGAATAACACATTAAATGTAAGAATGCATAATCAGAACTGACTCTCAATTCTGCTTAGCTGGTGCAAATCTACAGAGAACCACCACCTATTTCTGTAGAGAAAAAAATCAAGCTCAAATATTCATATTGATTTGAGTATGTGTGTGGTTTTTTGTTAGGGGCCAAATTTAAATTTATGACCAATAATTCCTCAGGAAATGGAAGTATTTTGTTTCTTTTTTTCCTTCTTTCCAGGTTGTTTAATGACAGCAGTCACCCACCTTTTAAAATAATTATTGCCTCACATTACACCAAGCTTTTACTGCTTGTTCAGAACAAGGCAGTGAAACAGAAAGAATCTCCAACTCTCCTGTCATGACCCAGTTCTGGGCTTGTGCTTTTTTGACGAGTCTTTGATCTGCAGCAGGCCTCATAGGCTAGTCTCTCGAAGGAACATAGTGCCAATGTTGTAAGAAACCTTTCTCACTCTGGCAGATGTGATGGAAGGCTTTGGCTGCTTCTGACCACTTCTGACCTCCAGGAAGTAACAGATCCCAGGAATTTCCTTTGGAAAGTTATCTGGAAGCTCTTCACGGGACCGAGGGATAAAGATAAAATTTTCTTCTTTTTTCAGAAGCCTAGGAAAAAAAACCCAGAGAGAGTGTCTAGAAGAATGTAGTAATGTTTTTGTGCAACCCATAGTCAGAAACTGGCTTAAATTACCATGCAAATATTAATAAATTCCAGACCCAGCTTCCCAGGTGATGTAAACAGGCTAGAAATTGGCTTCAAATGAGCTACTTTGATTTACGACAACTAAGAACATAGCTAGGCATACACACATTTTAAAGAAAATTTGTATTGGTTCAAGGGCATTCTGTAGTCAAGAAAAGGAGTCTAAATCCGCAAGGATTATTCTGCATAGCATAAATTTGCCTTGATCAAACAAGAAACAAGTCTAATTTGAGGAACAGTTTTTACTGCTCTCTCTTTCAGGTTATTTATTTAGCTTTTGAATGGCCTCATCCAAAGCCCACTGCAAATCAAGGGAAAAATCCTTCTTTGATTGTTTCCAAAACTTATTTTGGAAGGGGGAATATTGTTCCCAGGTGAATTTCCCTTTACCTTCATGAAGGCTTCCCACCATATTCCAATACATTTTCTTTATTTCATCATTCCCATCTTGGTGGCACACAGCCTGTACATTCTCTCAACTCCCTATCTTTGTAGGAAGGCACTTTCTTATCATCTCTTCAGTAATCAGGCAGGTTACAAATCCAATCTTCCTTTCCCCACTTTAGTTTCCACAGACCTGCTTCTTATCTGGAAGATTGTATCGTGATCAGTTTTCCAAGCCTTTAAATTTATGTTCAAAATACTGTAATCTTTTCTGAATTGCTTGAAAATTTGCACTGCCCTTTGCAGCAGAGTCCCTCTCCTTTCATCTCCTCAACATTTGTAGTAAATGTCCCTGGTTTTAAATCTGTGGATTTATTAAATCACAGTAACTCCTGTATATTGCCAGCCTAGATTTTTACAAGGAACAACTGACTTCTTTGCATATTCTCAAAGTCAAATATACAAGCTTCGTCTGCAGGTCCTTTCACTGAAGGGTTATTCATTTTGCTGAAGTTAAGGGCTCTCTCCCTTCAGGTCTATCTACCTTTGTTGTCTTTATGGGTAACTTGTATAGTCCTAGCGATGCTTTATTTTCACTTTGAAATAATAAAACTTATCTTCCTTTTTAAAAATGAGACCAAATGGGCCCAAAGCTCATCTTTTACTGGAATCATCAGAACCATTTCTCTTCTCCTCTTGGACACAGTAAACAGTAGTGGAACTTAGTAGCATAATTAAGGGTGGGCAGCTGGGGCACAAACCCTGCAGGCTTAGTAACAGGGTGCTGGAATGGAGGTGGGGGGGGCCTCAAAGCTCTGACTACATGAAGTGAAGCAGGGGCAGGAGTCTCCTCCTCAGGCTCACCCTCCCTTCTCAGCCCAACTCTTTCCTACCCCTGCAGCAGCACTACAGGTTAATTAATGGGATTTTGCACCATTGTTCAGCACATAAATCCATGGTGGCTGTAGGGTCATCGGACAGTTAACTTGGCTATTGGCCATGCCTCCCTTCACAGCAGCACTCCGCCCCTGCTCCTTTCCCACATGTCCGGACCCTCAAGCCCGTAAGTGCATCTTGAGTTTTGAAAAGGGGGTACAGATGATCAGGTGCATTACCACATATGAAATAACACATATTTTTCTCCAGTTAAAAATAAACTAGAAACTTCAATAATATGCTAGGGTCCTAGGGTATAGGTTTGTAGCCGTGTTAGTCTAAGGACATAGGCAGACAAGGTTCTTTGGTTAAATCTGATATCTTTTATTAGACCAACTCAAATAGTTGGACAAATTCTCCTTAGCAAGCTTTCAGGTATAAATACTCTTCATCAGGCTGAGGAAGCATTTGCAGTTGGTGTGTGCTCCTGAACTGATGCAGAAACAAATATAATTTCATTGGAATGAGTTAAAAATAAGCTGCAGGGCTGTAAAATAGGAGTTTCATTACTAGAAGCAGCTAACAGCAGAACTGCAAAATAAAGGTTAGTTTGCTTGGTGGAAAACTGAGACCAGTAAAAAGGAGGTCAACACCTGTGGAATGAAGAAGGAATCAGGTAGATGATAATGAGCCATGAAATCAAATGACTTCCTCAGAATGCCTCACTAGAAATGCTGCTGCCACTGGCAGGCAGTTAGTTTTAAATTTTGGATGGAGCAGGAATCAAAGGGAGGTGCGAGTGCATCAGTGCAACCCCCCACCACCCATGGATCTGCCCCCTGCTCAAGCCCCTGCCTCCATTCCAGCACCCTAGGTACAAGTGTTCTGCTCAGGGCGCAAATGTTACTAGTTACACCACTGATGTAGTTGTCCACTGCACACCTTACATTTGCCTGCTTTATACTCTGAGTTACTGTTTAGGAACAGACCTTTGCCACTGACTGTGCTGAGTGTGACTGTGATTGTGCACAGTTCAGCTCAGTTCAGGGACAGAGCTTTACACATCTACAAAGTGGGTCTGCAATGTCAAAATTTTGATGCGATAGTATTTCAGCTGCTCAGCACAGGTGGCAGAAAGTAGAAAGGATCAAGTCCCAGATATCATGTGTTGGCACAAGGTGGTGGAAATTACAGATGGAAGAGTAAAGCGAGGCAGTTAGCCATGTTAGTCTGAAGTCTGGCAGAAGGCAGGGCAGGGTTGCAATGTGGAGACTAACCAATCCAGAGAGCCATGAGCTTTCTCGGGTGACCGCTCACTTTGTCAGACAGAAGGATATGAGTAGCAGAAAGAGTGAAAAGGTAATAAGATGGTGTAAAGTAAATGGACAATGGCCTTGCCACTGAAAATTGTAGGTTTTCTCCTTAAACGCCATAGAAATTAGGCTAGATGACTTGTACAGGTGCCTATAAACCCTCTATTCCTCTCTGGCCTGGGGGACAAAGAAAGGCTGCAGTGGTCTCCACAATGCAAATTAAAACAGTAAGTTGTTCCCCAATTTCCTTAACCCTCCATTTCTGGCTAGCCACCAACCCCCCAACCATTAGATTGGGTGGCCATTTTTAACTTGATCTAAGTTCCCCCTAACACCCCCAAATGTCTGTATACAGCCTAGGCTGTTATATGTGAATAAAAGTATGGACTCTCGCTTAGTGAGGACTTTAAGAAAATCTTTAAATGTCTGTTCCTTGAAGCTTCCCAAAGTTTGTTTTTCTTCTACAGTAGGGGGAGCTGTAGTGGCAGAGTAATGATATTTGAAAGACTTTTTAGCATGAATGTAGTTATATCTTCAGCCATGAGTTCTCCTTAAAGATCCACTGAGTTGTCTACATCTAAAAAATTCTATTCAGAGTTTCTCATTGAACTTTTCAAGACTAACTATAGCACTTGGCACTCTGATTAAAATGAGAAGTATAATATACAGGGCTGCTATCAGTAACGGGCCCAAATCTGCTGTCGCTTACATGTTTTACAAATTCCCTGAAGCTGATGGGGTGTAAAGGAAAACAGAACTGAGCTTTCCACGTGAAAACAGGAATTAGTTTCTGCAATAATGATCTACTTCCTACTGACCTAAAATAATCATCGTCTGTTTGTGAGCTGTTCATTGTTTCCAGGAACAAACGTTAGCAAGTCTTTTAAGAATTCCTTGTGATTTAGGATGTACCTGGCACCCTTACTGTAATCCAAACTTCTTGGCAATCTTTTTCAAAGACTGCTGCACTGTAACTATAGCATCACCTACTGGGTATGTCGCCATGTGCCCATTTACTGTGCAGTAACTGAAATGACTGCGCAGTATGGGCACACCTCTACATGTGCACCCCCGTGCTGTGCAGTAAATATGGTGACTTACGCTGACTTGAGTGTAAATTTGATACCTACATCATGCAGGTATCAAATTTACACCCGATTAGTTACTGCACAGTAACACACATAGACACCTCACTGCACAGTAACACTGTGTGTGTGGACTGACTTGGGGCTATCTTTTGTCCCAAGTCAGTCCACACACAGCATTAATGCACTTTAATACCTGCATGTGCAGATGTTATCCTATTCCTGCTTATTACACAGTAATTTACTGCGCAGAGAATTTAAGATGGCATAAATGCACGTGCAGACATGCCTAATGTATGTGAAAAAGTTACACGTGGAACAAAATTTAGGATTTCTTTCAAAGCCTCAGCAGTTACTCCTCTCAATCACTGTGGATAATGTTCAATTCTAGAAGTCACAGCAACTGATTTATAAAATAAAAACACAGTCCTTTGATTCTATTACGGTGATTCTCAACCAGGGTGCCACAGCCCCCTGTTATGTCTTGAAATCCTTGCAAGGGTGACATAGGGTGTTATAATATTAGCACTAAGTGTATAAACATGATTCACATGACAAGCCCAGAGATTTCAAATAGAAATGCATAGTGTTAAAAACATTCTGACCTGTTGTAATCTTTTTGAGTTTTCTGCAACAGAAGATTTGCTCTAGTACCTTTCTGTAGTCATAAAATAAGTGAAAAGTAAGAGCTGTCATTTTCCAAGCAGTGCCTCAACTCTAACAAGGGGTGCCTTGAGCCAAAATAGGGATATCTTGTGTATAAAAAGTTCAAGAACCACCAGTCTATATGAACAACTTTCTGCAGTAACTGCTCACCTGGTTTAGCTCTCTGATCCATAAGAAAGCAGACAGTTTCATTACTTGGCACATACTGTCCTGATAATTGTAATTGTGTCAGAACTAGAGAAGGTTGTGTGAAATTTCAGAGCAACCTGACACAGGTAGGTGGATAAGAATCAGGATAGCAATAGCAAATAAATGCTTTCTGGAAGGTGTCGAGTATCACTGTCCCCTGTGGACCTAACAGATGCCGCCTCCCAGTTGCCTAGGATGTCATCACCTATAATTGTGGCAGGCGAAACGTACGCGTTTGAGACCCCAACTTGATATTAATGGAGTTGGTTCAGATGTCTTCAGCATGTAGTCCAATTATGAGTCTCTCCGGTGTCTCGCGAGGTCCCGAGTTTCTGAGGACTCCGCCACCCCTACACCCTCGCCCGTTCCACCGGGTGGTGGCCAGCCGGTTGGTCCGGCCACATATCCACAGTTCCTCCAGATAATCCACAAAAGAAAGGTCAATCAAAACAAACATGACAACCATGAAGGTTCCCCTGATCTGTGTAGCTGCTCCGTCTGTCTGCAGCCACCTTCCAACTCAAGCTTGACCTTCGAGGGGTCAAGCACCCCTTAGTTGGCTCTCGGAGGGCCCCGTTGTAGGGCTTAATGAGATTCCTTTTTAACAACTTAAGTTCCCTATTGAACTGTGCCCCTATTACAGGGACTATGGTACCCAAAGTCAATAGTGCCCCTCTATTAGGGTTATTAAGGTCCGCTTCTCCCGCCGGGCTCAGCCAGCTCCCGGTGGTAAACAAACAGTTCTACGCCCCGCAGGGGCCAGTCAACTGGGTTCAAAAACCCGCTGGGGTTTTGCTCTCTGCCAGAGGCTCCTACCAGCACTCAACGTTGCTTTCAGCGTTCCCTGCAGCGTGCGCCGGCGTGCTCCACCTCCACCTCCTCCACCACCACCACCACCACCACTTCCTCCTCCTCCTCCTCCTCCTCTTTCCGGTTCTGCGTTGCTCCCGCTTTCCGGTCCTGGCCTCTCCTTTATACCGGAGGGGGAAATATCGGCCCCTCCCTTCCCAACACACCTGGGTAAGGGAAATTTCTGCTGGGCTCCTTGAGGCTGCGGACCTGGGGCCGCTGGCCCTCCGCTTAGCCTGGGAGCCTGCTGGCTCCTTCTCTCTCTCACAGAAGGAATAATTTGAGATACAGAGTATGGGGACAGATTAATTTTAACGGGCATTAAATTTGACCTCCTTAGGTACTCTTAAAACTCCTACAAGAGACCTAGCTGCTTCCTTAAGTACCTAACATTTATGTAAGTCTGAACCTGGGTTCTAAAAGCGACCAGCAGGGTGAAAAAAATGATCTGGGGTGAAGCGTGCAGATGTTTAAATGTTTAAGAACCTTAAAAGGTCTGGAAAATCACTCTGTCTGCAACTTAATGGTCCCCTTATCAGCAGCTTTAGGCTCCTAAAACCTTTTAAAGAACTAGGCCTAGGTAACTAAGATATTTCCTTACCACTTTCTAGAGTGTCAGACACATTTACAGCATGCTTGTGCTGCCAACTCTTTATGCCCCAACAGCCCTGCACTGAAAATCACTTGCTGCCCAGTGCCTGCTACCAGAAGTAATTCAGCTGCGTTTATATGACATTGCACCTAGACTAATTAGCTCACCCACAACACCAAAATCATGGGGCTACACTATTTCCAGTTTAAGAAGCAGCATGCGTGGAACACCACAATGTGTTTCAGCTCAGCGCTGCCTGCATGTTAAGTAATCAGCATGGACAAGGCCTTAGGTGATAGAACCCGAAGTCCTCTTGACTTTCACTGAGATTTGGGGCATGTCTATACCACCAACTTGCTATGTTAGGCAGCAACACTTCCAAACATGCTGTGCTATTTTATGTGCACTGTCTCCTGAACCAGAAGTGGTATAACTATATTTGCCTGATGTTATTAATAGACTGTAAGGGGCTGGAAGGGACTTTGTAAGATCATCGGGTCTAGCCCACCTACACTAGGCAGAAAAGACAACTGAAGTTAGGTGACCCCAGCGAGGTGACCATCCAGTTTCCTTTTTAAGATTTCCAGGGTAGGTGATTGCACCTTTGGAGGGAGTTTATTCCACAGTCTGGACACCCTAACTGTGAAGAAGTTTTATCTAGTGTTAAGCCTGAAATGGTCTTCCAGGAGTTTGTGGCCATTACTCCTGGTTTTCCCCAAAGGTTCCCTGGTGAACAGTTGTTCACTGAGCCCTTGATGTACTCCCCTGATATAGTGGTAAGCTGCTACCAAGTCCCCTCTCAGCCTTCTCTTTTTTAGGCTGAAGAGACCCAAGTCCCTCAGCCTTTCCTTGTATGGCTTGCCTTGCAAGCCCCTGATTATATGGGTGTCTCTTCTGTGGATTCTCTCAAGCTTTTCTACATCCTTGTTCAAGTGTGGTGTCTAGAAATGGACACAGTACTCCAGCTGCAGTCTCACCAATGCTGAGTAAAGCGGAAGAATCACTTCCTTGGTTTTACTTGAGGGGTATCGGTTGATGCATGCCAGAGTATTGTTTGCCCTCCTGGCTACAGCATCGCACTGACAGCTTATATTCATACTATGGTCTATTATTTCCCCTAGGTCCCTTTTAGTCACAGTGCTAGTCAGTTTGGTGCCAACAAGCGCGTAAGTATGTTGGGGATTGTTCATCCCCAGATGGAGCACTTTACGCTTCTCAATGCTGAACTTTATCTGCTTCTGATATGCCCAACTTGCCAGCCTGTATAGGTCTGCCTGTATCTGCAGCCTGTCTTCAAGTGTGACCATGCCCCCCCATAACTTGGTGTTGTCTGCGAATTTGGCCAGTGAGCTCTTTACCCCCACATCCAAATCATTGATAAAGATGTTGAAAAGCACCAGACCAAGCCCCTGAGGGCCACCACTGGCCACTTCTCTCCAAGATAACACAGATCCAATTATTAGAGCTCTCTGAGTCCTACCCTGCATCCAGCTTCCTACCCACCTAACTATTAAGTAGTTAAGCCCATAATCCTCCAATTTTCCCATGAGAACATCATAGGATACCAGATCAAAGGCTTTTTGGATGTCTAAGTATACAATGTCGACCTCCTCTCTCTTATCCAGGTGGTGAGCTACTTGCTTGTAGATGAGATTTGTAAGACAAGACCTGGCCATAATGAAGCCATGCTGGCTGTCATTCAGAATCCTAACTTCTTCAAGCCTATTGCACATAGATTCCTTGATGAATTTTTCAAGGATTTTTCCTGGGATAGAAGTTAGTCTAATTAGCCTATAGTTTCCTGGTTCTTGGCTCCTCCCCTTCTTGAAGATGGGCACAACATTGGCCCTCTTCCAGTCTTCAGGGACCTCCCCCGAGTGCCATGGGTTTTGAAAGAGTTTCACCAGGGTTCCCATGATGACTTTGGCCAGCTTCTTTAGCACTCTCAGATGAAGTTCATCCAGTCCTGCTGACTTATAAATGTCTAACTTTTCTAACTGAACATGCACCAGTTCAACATCAAAATTAGGAAGGTGGTCATTCCCATCATGCCCATTCTGTATCCAATCTAGCATCATTTTCCCTTTAGTCCAATGAAATACTGAAGCAAAGTAGTCATTCAGGAGGAGTTCAGTTTTCTCCCGAGTGTCAGTAACCAGCTGCCCTGAATTGTTAAGCAACGGCCCCACACTTCCATTTGCTTTCCTACTTTTCCAGACCTAAATAACAACTTCTTATTATCCTCAATTTCCATTTCTAGTTTAAATTCAGTCACTGTCTTAGCCTTTCTAATCTGCTCCCTACAAGTGTGGGCTGTTGTTGTATAGTCCTCCTTGGAGACTGTCCCAAGATTCCATTGACAGTTTAATTAGCACTTCTGAAAGGCTGAGCTGATTGGCCCAAAGCTTCTGGTCTGAGAGCTAATGCACACAGTGTAGCATAGTGCATTCGAGCATGCCACTACCTGGCACAATAAATCTGCAGTGTAGACATGGTTTGAGACTAAATGTGCCTTGTGACATGACTGTAGTACAGATTGCAATATAGCACAGAGATAGCTTTAAATGAACTAGTTCAAGTATCGGCAGCCAAAAATGCTGCAGCAGCACAGAGCTAATAAATAAGGCTTAGTTTATTCCATGGCCATTTAAACCTAGTTCACATCACACTGTAGTCTGTAGCATAGGTCTTTTCTTTGTCACTTTTGAAAATGGCAGGTAGGTAGGTACTTCTGAAAAGTACTGCTTACAGCAGCAGGAGACTGACTCCATTATCACTATGAACATTTTATTCCTGGACATCACTATGAGAAGCTCAAAGAAAGCCGCCTCTATAATCACTGTAAAGCAAGCAAACACAATGCTAAGATTTATAAAAATGAAAGAGAAAATAATATTCACTGCACCTTTGTTTTGAAATACAGTGGGCATGTCTACACATGAGCTTTAATGCACAGTAGCCTCTTTTACTGCACATTAAAGAATCATGTCAAAAACCATGCTAATAGGCAGGGGTGCACCGATAAAGATTTTTGGGGGCAATACCAATGGCCAATTATTAACGAGCCATATCAACCAATACCGATCTAATTGCTAATATGCAACCCAGCAGCTTGGAGAGCCGGGTCCAGCTGGTAAGTCTTTTGGGGGCCGAGGGAAGTGGTGGGAGGAAGAAAAGGGCATGGTGGGGCAGATTGAGGCTTGGTGAGGCATGGTGAGGAAGGGAGTGGGGCTGGAGCAGGTGCTGCCCAGCCAGGGTGTGGCGTAGAACACAGCCATGAGCAGCTCATTCAAGAGGCATGACTCCTGTCACTGTGCACGCCCCTGGGGGAGGCACAGGAGGTGTGTGCCCCCCAGATCTGTGTGTGGGACAAGGGCAGGCTGCCCTGTGGGCTGGGGTCAGGGGCGGCACCAGGGTCTTTCTGGTGGAGGGGTTGGGCCAGGGCTGTACTTGGGGTGGGCGGCAGTGGCACTAGAAGGAGAGCTATGGGGTGAGCTACAGCCACCAAAAAATTTACCATAGCCCCCCTGTACCTCTCCCTCCCAGCATCACTGCCACCCACCCTGAGCACAGCCCCAGGCCAATCCCCCTGCTAGAAAGAGCCCAGCATTGGCCCTGGGTCCAAGTGTACAGCAGCAACCCACCCTTACCCCACGCACAGATCCAGGGGGCACATGCCCTCCATGCCCCCCAGATGAGCCGGCTCTGTCCTGTGCCCCTCCCAACCCCACCCCAACTGTGCAGTGCCTGCCCCAGCCCCACTCCTTCCATTACTGAAGGGGCCTCGATCTGCGCCCCCCCATGCTCCTTCCCCCAACAGACTTGCCAGCAAGATACTGCTCTCAAATTTGCTGGGCTGGCTGTGTGCATGCTGCGACTGCTCATGCATGCAGCGTTTATTGGCAACATTATCATCCACATCAACCCAAAAAAACACTAATTGCTGATAATGTCAATTTTCCTTTTATCCATGCCAATATGATATGGACTGATGTATCGGTGCACCTCTACTAATATCCTAATGTACAGAAAAATAGGCTACTGTGTATTAAGCATCACTAAAAAGTGTGCACTTTCACTCCTGCACATTAAGGCAGCCTAATGCACATTTATTTATTACCTCATATTAAATGTACTAAATTTAATGTGCAGTAGCAAAACATTAATGAACATGTAGATGTGCCTAGTGACTAGAAATTAACACCATATCCCACTAGATGGTTGACCATCAGGTTATGTAATGTAATGATAATATTTTGAATATTATAGAAAAATCTTAATAAAATGTACTTACTTATACTCTTGTTATACAAGAATAAAGAACTACTCAACATCCTGAAGATAAGTAATTTTAAAATATCCAAAGAAGATAATTATACGCAACGCTTCAACCATGGAACTTAATTCCACAAGAAATGACAGAACTGGAAGTAATGTAACTGTGGAAGGTAACCAGGGCAGCAGCATTAGTCATAAGCTTTGTGGAAGAGCACTAGAATAGCCATGACTACAGTGGCAGCTGATCACAGCACTGCAAATGGCACTGCAGTTGTCAGCACTGCTCCAGGTGTCAGAAGGCTGCCCCAGGAAGGATCCTGACCAGCTAAGCCTCTGACTGGGTGGACTGTGTTCTAAGAATGAATTGAGGCTATGTGGGAATTAGATTTTTAAGATCTGGGCCTCCTTTGTTGCAGAAGTTCAAAGGTGGGCAGAGAATGAAGTATGGAAGTCCAAGAAGAGAAAAGGTGGTTTTGTTTGTATGACATGTGGAGTGCCCAAGACAATTCACCTGCTGTCTGCCTGTAAAATAGTAGCCGTGCTTTGAGCACACAAAATGTTATAGAAATATTAAAGAACTCTAGATTAAAATTAGGCCTTAGTTGTCTCAACCTTGCCACCCAAATTTGCAGACACGTTTGAAAATCTTGATCTCAAACTTCACGTTGCCACCTGCAAAATGGAAATGATAACATCTCTAAAAACTAAGAGGCTGTAACTTAGACGATTACATAGTCAGGTGCGTGGCAAATTGGTTATGGGACACACCCAGAGAGTGGAGGTTGATGGGTTTGTATTGACCTGAAAAGATGTGGGCAACGGTATCCCCCAGGGCTCAGTCCTCAAGCCAGTGCTGTTCAATATCTTCATCAGTGATTTGGACAAAGGCGTGGAGAGGACATTGTCCAAATTTGTGGATGACACCAAATTATGGGGCAAGGTAGACACATTGGAGGGTAGGGAGATTTGGATAGGCTGGAAAAGGGGGCAGAACAAAACAGGATGCCGTTCAACAAAGATTAATGCAGAGAGCTGCACCTAGGCAGAAGGAATCGCCAACATACATACACATTGGGGGATGACTTTCTAAGCAGCACAGAAGCAGAAAGGTATCTCAGAGTCATAGTTAACTCAAAGATGAACATGGATTGACACTGTGACAAAGTGATCAATAGAGCTAACTGCGCACTATCATGCATTAACAGGTGCATCATGAACAGGTCTAAGGAGGTGATACTTCCCCTTTATGCAGCTTTGGTAAGGCCTTAACTGGAGTACTGTGTCCAGTTTTGGGTTCCGCACTGCAAGAGGGATGTGGATAACCTTGAGAGGGTCCAGAGGAGGGCCACTCATATGGTTAGGCGCCTGCAGGAAAGGTCCTACAAGGAGAGACTGAGGGACCTGGATCTCTTCAGCCTCCATAAGAGAAGGCTGAGAGGGGATCTAGTGGCTGTCTACAAATTCATCAGGGGGGAGGAGGGAACAGCAAGGAATAAGAGATACTCTGTTTACCAAGGCACCCCTTGGAGTAACTAGAAACAATGACCACAAACTGAGGGAGAGCAGATTTAGATTACATATTAGGAAATGCTTAGCTGGGGTCATATGACCCCAGCTCTCTTTCCTGCCCAGGGCAGGGGGTCAGTCTCGATGATCTTCCAAGGTCCCTTCTGACCCTAAAAATCTATTAAATCTATGAAATCTCACTGTCATCCATTAGCATTTTGCGAATAAATTAATGAACATTTGTGAAACCCTGATACTATGGTTACAGGAAAATTAGTATTTCTGAACTGAATTCAAAATTTCATACATTTATAGACTGTAAGGCTGGAAGGGACCTCAGAACATCATCGGGTCCAGCCCCCTGCAACAAGTAGGAAAGATAACTGGCGGTCAGGGGACTCCAGCATCATGATCATTTAGATCATATGCAATAAATACTGAATAACTAGCTATCAGCAAGCACCACCCATTCTGTCCTCTTTACTGAATGTTGTGGAAAAACAGTATTTAGTAGATTTCATATTCCCACACTTCATTTTTATTTATAGATAATGAAAATATGCTTATTGGATTTTTCACCTTTCATTTGCTTCTCCAATTTGAGTGCACTATTAATTGATCTGAACTAATTGATCTACACTAACTAAATACATTGCAATGAAAATTTTTTTCCATGTTTATGAAAGAGTATTCTGCTAGTAATAACTCGTTTCACATTCTAACAAACTAGTTAGTGTAGTTATAGACTTTTTAAAGCTCAATTATTTGCCTTTCTTTAAACAGCAAACCCTTACTAGTTGAATATAATTTTTATTTAGTATAAGTAATTTTCAGAGTCAAGAGTAACAGTATAACATTATATGTTAGAATTTTGCTTTTAATTTTAAATAAGTTTTAAAAATAAAATGTATTTAATAGAATTAGAAACTGAATTAAAATGATTTAATTTTTAAACTTCAATTTTTATCCTTTTAAGAATGGGGGGGATGTTTTATTTTTGATTGTGTGTGCATGTCTGTGTTTTGTTATTGCTTTATATGGCAAAGATGTATGTATTATACTGGTACTGTAACTGTGAAATCCTACATGTGGTTGAAAGTGTGCGTGAAAACCTATATGAACAATTTCTCTGAAACTTCAGTACCCTGGTATTGGCTACTGCCAGACAGGATGCTATACTAAATGATGACTAGACTGACATGATATGGGAACTCCCCTGTTCCTATGTAACTTCCAATGACAGATCATTAAGGTAACAAGATAGAAACACTGCTAGATAGCAATCAGGTACAATGGTTCATGAATTTATTTTTTATTTAATGTCCTGATCTATCCATTTTTTTCAAACCTGAAGTGGCTTTGACCTCCAACTACAATCTGTATTTACTGTGGAAAGATTTATAAGAATATGTGGAGAAATTCTCTTGATGTTTTACTCTGTGATTTTGGCATTCATGATGATGGTATTTTTCCCTTTTGGTGATAATATTTTTCCTTTTTGCACTTCAACTGTAACATGATTCCAAAGGTGAGAATGTTCTGTGTTCCACTTTTGTATGTGGATATATTGTACATCACACAGGGCATGTCTACACAAGATGTATTACTGTGCGGTTGCTTAGTTTACTGTGTAATAAGTACACATGTCTACATGTGCGTGTGCTTACTGCACAGTAAAAACCCTTAATTGCAATTAAATTTGCTACCAGCAAATCCAGATAGTAAATTTAAGCACGATTTACTTACTTAACGATTTTTTACTTAACGATAATGCACATGTTGATGTGACCCAGCAACAAATTTGCTGCTGGGTCTGCCCAGTCACTAGGGGACTGCAGCTTAAGAGCCTTCCCTGCTTCAGGGCTGAGCTGTTTCTATGGCAGCCCCTGTCTGCAGACTATAAAAGCATGCTGACATTTTGTGCCTTGGGACACAAACACCAGGGAGCCTGAAGGTATTGCAGGCCCTGTGTATCCTCTTGGGCAGGCCAAGCCCTGTAGCGCCTGCCTGGCAGTACCCTAACAGTGCTGCTAGCCACTGCTGTGTCATTGGCAACCAGGGCAGTTCCATCAGGACAAGAAGCCTAAGGAAGGCTGCTTCAGACTGCTGCAGCCCCTGCCTAGCCCTGTCAGCCCTCCAGGGCTGTCTGCAGGCTGCTTTTGGCAACAGGGCCAGCACCACCTGCTGGCTGCATGTCCCCAGCAGCCTGCCCTGCACCTGCAGGTGCTGTGGAGCCTAGTCTCTGCCACACAGCTCCCAGTCACTTGCCATGCCCCTGTGCTGGGCACTGTTGGCAGCTGCCCAGGGCCAGCAACAGCAGGACAACCACACAGGGGCCAAGAGAGCCAGCATGGAACACATCACGGCCTCATTCTCATCATCCAGGCCCACCACCATCTGACTGTGCATGCCTGTGCCCTTCACCCAGGATGCCAACCGGAACCAGGAGGAAACTGGTGACTTGATGGCACTTTGGGGTAACTAGTTGTCTCTGCCAGAGGCAAGGGCTGGAGCAGCCATGGCACAGGGAGGCAGAGTGGACAAGAAGGGCACTGCCACATGCTACCCCTGCACTGGGCATGCTGCTCCTGGGAAGGGAAGGGACTAGCCAGACAGTGGGACTGGTTTCTAAAGATGGCTGCTAGGTGCTAGCAGCTGCAGCCAGAGCTTGGAGTTCCCTCTGGTGGCCACTAGTTTGCACTGCAGGGCAGCAGTGACCTGGCAGAAATTTTCTGCCAGGTCCCTGCACATGTATACACCTAGCCAAAATCACTTACTGCACATCAGTAAATCTAGGCTCAAGTAAATGCAAGTATAGATGCACCCACAGAGTATAATATAATAGCTGGTATATGTCCAGTTCTGGGATTGCAATTTATACTGTATTTTCTACTTAGGAAAAGCCTGCTGCTTCTGCCTACTGCAGTTCAGCAGCTGCTAAATCTGCCATCTGTTTCAGAACAACACTGAAAAAAATAGATGGATTTTAGATTCAGAATATCTCAGGATACAATATATGCATCATCTTAAGGAAATGATAGATGTAAAAATAAACAACATTTTAAAGGCTATTAGAAATATTATATAATTAATCTAAGAAAGCTAGTTTGATGGATAGATGGTCCATCAAAATACTCTGTCCGGTTGGTAGAGAGTTCCTTGTAGAAAGAAAAAGTATATAGACTTTACCAGATATAAAACAAATCAATAGGGTTTTGCTGAAATTAATTAGGGTTCTATTAAAATCACCTGAAAAACCTACAAAAAAGAGATTCAAGCTTTCTGTAGTTCCTATGCAGGCAGAGATTATTTCCTATAAAATGCTAACACTCCATATTAGGTTTCTTAAGAAATTCTTTAGGCCTATTGCATTTTGTTATACACAGTGGGTATGGTTGGGGAAAGCAGGGGAAATGAAACAGGGAGGCAAAAAATAACCTTGTTTTTTAAATTTAATAGTTTGAGATGCAGGGAAATTATATTTACCCAGTTCTGTTAAGTGCTTTGTGATCTTGAACTAAATTACATTGTAATGCTCTTGGAAAACAGGATACAACTAAGTATGTTATAGTAGAAATACATGAAAAATAAATAAGATAAATCTGGAAAAATAAATTTAAAAGTATCTTTCTTCCAAGCTACATGAATAACCCTGACAAATCAGTGTTTACTTGCTCCCAGAGTACGCAAAATAGAGAGCTTTTGTTTAATTCAGGCAAAATTAAGGAATTAAACACAGCCTTGCGCAGCTTTGCTATTATTCAGAAAGAATGGAGAAATGTATTTTCTTTCTGTTCCTTTCCTGGCAACTTCCCCTGAAGGTGGACAAAGCTGTGGGTTTTATATGTACAAGTACTATGCAGTACTTGATGATTTCAATTAAAGTTTTGCTGGAGCAGTCCCATTGTTTCCAATATAGATCCACTGGTGGGGGCTAGTGATTCAGAGCAAATTGGGGTCTGTAGCCCTGTATTTGAAAGACCTATTTGAGTCAAAAGACAAAAGCAGAGAACAAGATCTTTTGAGCAGAAATGAGCTTTTATCCCCAAAAGATTCAAAGCCAACCTTTGTAAGGACTGCTGTCTTGCATCTTTGAGTTCTTTGCAGACAGGTGTAATTGGAGCAAAGCTGCCCAAGGTTCACTGTTGTTGCTAAGCAACAGAAAATGTTATATTTATATTTTTAAATTCTGCTTCTTGCAGAAGCAGATTACAGACTCAAAGGGAAATATCTGAAGGTAATAAAGTGCATTTAAAACTGTGATTATAATTTGGAAGTAGATGATTATTTATAATATACAATACTTCATTATACTTGGAAAGCCAATGAGTAAAAATGTGTCTAATACTAACTGAACACTCCGTAAACACAAAAAAGATAGCAGGATTTTCATTGTAGGGCATTTAATTCCAGTGGTTCTAATTATTTAATATAAATATTAGAACCCAATACATTTTGTTTCATTTCAAACTTATTTTTAAACTGTTATAATAACTATAAATATATTAATTAAATACCTCTATCAATACAGCACCACAGAGGGAAAAATGGCAAATGAATTTAATGTAATGTCAGCAGCAAAAATGCCTTCATATCTTTGTATTCAGTGAATTATATAACTACATAAACCCATTTAAACAGAAAAGTTTCATACAACCAACCCATCCTGGATTGTTACTATTTATTCTCACCAGTGTTACTGTTTCAAGCTCAAGCTTTCTAGGATCACCTTCAAGCCTTGAATCTCTACATGAAGACCCACTTCTTCAAAAAGGTTAAGAAGAAACTATCTCATGCTATCAATTAACCTTAAATTACTACTGCCTATGATGCTGAGCAATATTGTCTCTGCTTCCTTGCATTCCCCCATCTGTCTATACCCATCTGTTGTCAGTCGCCTTCTGTTTAGATTATAAACTCTTTAGGACAGGGACTGTCTTTTTTTTTCTGTACAGTAGCAAACACAATGTAATACTGTAATTTCTCACATACAACATGCCACTGAATATAATATGCAACTTGTTTTTGAAAGGAGGAATAAAAAAAAATTGTTCCTTGTAATAAGTCACTGAGTAGCAGTAACTAAGAAGCTGAGCCTGTTTGTTGCTCTGCTTTCTGTGGATCACTGCAGATTTTACTTTTGGTAACTTCTGCCACTTACCACTTCTGATAAGTGGCAAAACTTGCTCTTACCCTACTTCTAATATATACTGTGCACTCCAATTTTCATCAGCTGTTTTTAGGGAGAAAGGTGCACATGCATGTGAGAAAACACAGTAATACAATGGTATACATGTATGTATACTGTTTTGTCATATTGGTTTCTCAGCAAGAACAGTACACAGTTCATAGATTTCATAGATTTCATAGACATCAGGGCTGGAAGGGACCTCGGGAGATCATCGAGTCCAGTCCCCTGCCCAAAGGGCAGGAAGTCAGCTGGGGTCATAGGATCCCAGCAAGATAAGCATCCAATTTACTCTTGAAGGTGTTCAATGTAGGTGCTTGAACCACCTCCGCTGGCAGACTGTTCCAGACCTTGGGGGCTCGGACAGTAAAGAAATTCTTCCTTATGTCCAGCCTGAAACGGTCTTGCAGGAGTTTGTGACCATTCAACCTAGTCATCCCTTGGGGCGCTCTGGTGAACAAACGTTCCCCCAGATCCTGGTGGTCACTCTTGATAAACTTATAGGTGGCCATCAGATCACTCCTGAGCCTACACTTTTCCAGGCTAAAGAGTCCCATGGCTCTCAGCCTGTCATTGTAAGATCTGTTTTCCTGACCTCTGATCATGCGCGTGACTCTCCTCTGGACTCTCTCAAGCTTCTCCACATCCTTTTTAAATTGTGGAGCCCAAAACTGGACGCAGTACTCCAGCTGCGGCCTCACCGAGGCCGAGTACAAGGGGAGAATGACGTCCCGGGATTTGCTCGAGAAGCATCTATGGAGGCACGCCAGCGTTTTGGTCGCTTTATTAGCCGCAGCATCGCATTGCAGGCTCATGTTCATCTTGTGGTCAATGATGACCCCCAAGTCTCTTTTTTCCATAGTGCTATCCAACATAGCACTGCCAAGCCTATAAGGAAGCTGCAGGTTTTCCCTCCCAAGGTGGAGAACCTTGCATTTTTCGGTGTTAAACACCATCAGGTTCTTGTCTACCCATTTGCTGAGCTTGTCCAGGTCAGCCTGGATCACCCGCCTATCTTCTGGTGTGGATGCTTTGCCCCAAAGTTTGGTGTCATCGGCGAACTTGGCCAGTCCACTCCTGACTCCAATGTCCACATCATTAATTAAGATGTTGAACAGTATGGGTCCAAGTTAATATTTTTTTTCTGCTGTAGTATTTTCTTTCCCCATTTGAATATATGAACATACAGTATGTACACCTTTCAGAACTGCAATATTATCCCAGATATTATGACCATATGGGAGGTCCTCCTTACCCCACAGAAATGATTCAGTGTTTTGCCATCTATTTCAACAATGCCAAAATTTCATCTAAGAGATCAGTTCAGAGAACAGTCCTTCTCCTGGGAGTTGTTTCAAATATTTACTTGGGGAAAGAGCAAAGATGCTCTTTTTTACTCTTTTTGGGCATGTGTAGTCAAAACAGGAGCCCTAAATTGAAGCTGTGGGTTTTTAAAAACACTGCTTCAATTTAGGGCCCTTTAAATCCCCATGTCATGCACCCACCCTACTGACTTACCTGCCTCTCTGGCGGCAGGGAGAGGAGGGTGACCTGCCAGCGAGCAGAGAGGTTTCTGGGCTGCAGGAGGGGCTGGTGCTTCCCTCCATGGCAACAGTGGCGCCCCCCCACAAGTGGCACCTGCCTGCAGGCACACAGCTCAGACAGTCCCAGGGGGCACCGCAGCCATGGAGGGAAGCACTGGGCCCCCATGCAGCTCAGGCAGGCAGGCAGGCTCCAGGGGGCTGCAGGGGGTTGTGGGGAATGGGGGGAAGAAGATCAGGCTCACCGCTTTTCTTGGCTGGAGCCTGCTTTCCTGAGCTGCTGCCAGGCTGCCTGCAGAGCCCCTGAGCTGCACAGAGCCCGGTGCTTTACTCCATGGTTCAAGGGGCAGCAAACTCAAACTCCTTGAAGGGATTTTAGTTTGCTGTGCCCCAAGTCATTTAAGGCACATTACACCGTAGAATTTGTTACAGCCACTGTAATTAATGCACAATATGCTGCCGACACATGCAAACACCAACACCATTAAAGTGGTGCAAAAGCATCTTGCCCACTTTAAAGTGTTGTACACACATGCCCCTCATTTCATCTACACATGGCCTTTCAGACTGGGCATGTCTATACGTGCACTTTAATGAGCAGTAGCCTATTTAACTCTGCATTAAAGTGTCATGTACAAAACCATGACATTACACTAATGCTCACTAAAACAGGCTTCTGTGCATTTAGCATCATTAAAAAAGCATGAAAATGTGCTACTCTGCATTAATTTAGCCTTCACATTTGATGGCATTTTTAAATGTACTCTGGGCGTGGATGGAGTTGTCTCTGAAAGCTGCTCTAATTAGAGTGCCACGGTGCCTCATCTTTCAAAATGGCAGCAGGGGCATTTGAACTAAAGCTCATTCGATGACCTCTAGTTCAAGTGCCCCATCATCATTTTGAAGTATGGGGACACTGATACACGAGATGCAGGATGCTGCTAGAGTGTGGTAATTGCCAAGCATCAGCAGACTCAATTAATCAAGTCTGCACCAATGTACTGTAATCACAGCGTATCAGAGCAGCCTCCAGAGGAAGGGGGGTGCTATCTCCAAAGAGGAGTATACCTCCTCTGCTCGGGCCTGTAGGGGGGCTGTCAGGAAAGCTAAGGGGGACACAGAGCTAGGACTTGCGTCCAAAATCAAAGATAACAAAAAGTCTTTTTTCAAATATGTAGGGAGGATGAAGAA
Organism: Crocodylus siamensis; assembly: GCF_052110815.1. Lineage (NCBI taxonomy): Eukaryota > Metazoa > Chordata > Crocodylia > Crocodylidae > Crocodylus > Crocodylus siamensis. The sequence continues at coordinate 390,590,079 of NC_143395.1, read as the reverse complement.
AGCACCAGGAAATGTGGGGCCCCTGCAAGATCCTCTGGGCAATCTGGTAGTTGCGCCAGAGGAGAAAGCAGACCTCTTTAACCAATTCTTCACCTCTGTTTTCTTAAGCAGGGACCGGGACTTCCCCACCGTGATACAAGACGGACTCAAGGGGAACGCCCCCAGACTTCAGGTTGGGTAGGAGCAGGTTAGAGAGCTTCTGGAGGGGCTGGACGTGTTCAAATCATCGGGTCCAGAAGCTCTCCACCCCAGGGTGTTGAGGGAGCTAGCAGGGGTTATTTGCAGGGCCCTTGGCATGGCTTTATGAGCGCTCGTGGTGCTCGGGCCAGGTGCCGGATGATTGGAAGATAGCCAACATGGTCCCCAACTTTAAAAAAGGGAGAAGGGAGGACCCAGGCAACTATAGGCCCATCAGTCTTACCTCTATCCTTGGGAAACTCTTTGAGAAGATCATCACGGAGCACATCTGTGATGGACTGGCCTCAGAGATGATGCTCAAGGGCAACCAGCACGGTTTCATTAGGGGCAGGTCATGTCAGACCAACCTGATTGCCTTTTATGATCAGGTCACAAAAGACTTGGATGCAGGTGTTTCCGTGGATGTAGTCTTTCTGGACTTCAGCAAGGCCTTTGACACCATCTCCCACGCCATCCTCATTAAGAAATTGGGGGACTGTGGCATTGATGCCTACACAGTCAGAAGGATTGCAGATTGGCTGAAGGGTCGCACTCAGAGGGTGGTGGTGGATGGGTCATATTTGACCTGGGGAGAATTGGGCAGCAGAGTCCCCCATGGCTCGGTCCTTGGGCCCACACTGTTCAATCTCTTTATCAGCTATTTGGACGACAGGGTGAAAAGCACCCTGTTTAAATTCACTGATGATACCAAAATTTGGGGTGAGGTGAGCATGGTGGTAGGGAGGGAAAGACTGCAGCAAGACTTGGATAGGTTACACAGGTGGGCTAGCAAAAACAGGATGCACTTCAACACTGACAAATGCAGGGTGCTACACTTGGGCAGTAGTAACCAAAAGCACACTTTTAAGATGGGAAACTCGCTTCTTGAGAGCACAGAGGCAGAAAGGGATCTTGGAGTCATTACTGACTCCAAGATGAACATGGGCCGACAATGCGAGGTCACGGTTCACAGGGCTAACTGGACCTTGTCGTGCATCCACAGATGCATCTCAAGTAGGGCCAAGGAGGTGATCCTCCCCCTCTATGCAACACTGGTCAGGCCACAGCTGGAGTACTGTGTCCAGTTCTGTGCACCCCACTTCAGGAGGGATGTGGACAACATTGAGAGGGTCCAGAGGAGGGCCACCTGAATGATCTGGGGACTACAGGGCAGACCCTACAACGAGAGACTGCGGGACCTGAACCTGTTCAGCCTTCACAAGAGAAGGCTGAGGGGGGACCTGGTGACAGTCTATAAACTCACTAGGGGGGACCAGAAGGGTTTTGGAGAGACCTTGTTTCCCCTAGCACCCCTGGCATAACAAGGAATAACAGCCAAAAGTTGTTGGAGAGTAGGTTTAGATTAGACGTCCATAAGAATTATTTCACAGTTAGGGTGGCTAGGATCTGGAACCAACTTCCTAGGGAAGTGGTGCTGGCTCCTACCCTGGGGGTCTTTAAGAGGAGGCTTGATGCCTACCTAGCTGAGATCATTTGAGTCCAGCTTTTTTTTTTCTCCTGCCCTGGCTTGAAGACTTGAAGATCTATAAGGTTCCTTCTGACCCTACTTCTATGATTCTATGATCCTATGATTCCACAGTCATGTACAGGTACCCCGAGTTACTAAATTTAATGCGCTTAAAAAAGCGTGTTAATGCATATATAGACATGCCACTCAGAGGCTCAGTGAACAAGTTAAAATGGCATAGTATCTTTAAGCACTAAACCAAATTGGTTGGAAGGCAATCAAAGCTGAATTAAAAATCAACTCCTTTTTAACCAAGCAAAAGAGGTATATAAGTATATAAGGTCTATACAATAATAAAATCATTATGATAAAATTTCAAACAATTTTCAGACTCTTTTTGGCTCCCTGCAAAATATAGGATAAAATCCAAACATCTCAGAGTCAGCTCTCCTGTCATTTTATAATGGCCAGTCTAGAGCTCTAGGAAGATGCCCAGGGAGGGCTGGAAACAGGCCCACATGACTATTTGCAAACCAATTACAAAAAGAACCTTGGAATTCAATCAAACCTTATAGTCAAGATTAAGAGATGTGTAGGTGACCTGAGACAGTGGTGTTGGTATGAGTGGACTGAAGGGTGGGCCATCATGCTGCTGAATCGAGTGAAAAAGACAACTAAACATTTTGAGCATTATTCCATATTGAGAGAGTACATAAAGGTTCTAACAATATTCTCTCCTCTTTAAGGTTAGACATGTTTGCAACAAATATGTTAAAATGTGTAGAAGGGTATTTGTGCCTGAAAGCTTGCAATTAAAGAATTTTTTTTGCAAAAATCTAGTTGGTCTAATAAAAGATAATCGCCTCCGCCACAAGTCCTCGTTCCTTTTGCTTCTAGATACGGCTACAGCCTAGATACCTGACACACGAAAGATATTGAATTTTAGCTAATTTTTTAAAGTGAAATCTTCATAATTTTACAAGCAGGAAGCAAGCTTGGCCACCTGAAACCTGAGCCCCTGTTCCTGCCTTTGTTTGAGGTAATTTGCATCATCACAGAGCTCGGAGACACCTTACCACATAAGAAATGTCTGCCCAGAAGAGCATTCCGTCTTTTTACTCCTCTGTGAAATAGGAAACACCATAACCAGAAGGAAATATGACTACATCCTGCTTACAACTGAACGACTTTGAGGTAAACAGACTGTTACAACTTTTCTCTGAGCTGAATCTGCATATAAAATGAACTGTTCGAAACAGGAGATTTTACCACAACTTCAGCTCTCCTGTCAAAATAGGAACCTTCATTTCTATTCATGAGAACGTTTACAATCTTTTCTCCTATGCCTGAAGAAGGATGTTTTATGCCTGAAAGCTTGCTGTGCAAAAATCTAGTTGGTTTAATAAAAGATATCACCTCTACCATGAGTCCTGATTGCTTCTGCCTGTAGATCAATACAACTACAACTTGGATACCTTAAAATGTGTCTAACATCGCACTTGTTTTTTCCTAGACATGCAATTTGTAGCTCAGCTTTTAAAGTCTAATATTAACATTTTCTGTCTAAATTAGGTAGACAGATCAGTAACTCTTACATACATTTTCTGATTTCCATTATAGAAGTTATATTCAAAGCCAAACCCTAAACTAAATGGCATATCATTATAGGTCTATTGCAACCAATGAAGTTAAAATGATTTATATTAGCTGAGGATCTGGGGCTGCGTCTTTAACATTTTTGCCTCTAAAACTATGTTTACTACTTACTCCTGTCAACAGTTCACTACAACTAGGCAAGATAGTTATGAATATGTAAAGCAAAAACCCAAAACTTGAAAAATGTTTAATTCAAAAGATTATCTCTTTTTATTGTCAATATTGTAATTACCTTTTGTTGCTTTAAGTACTCTTCATTATTTGCGCTGCATGTATAAATCAACTATTTAATGTTTGCCATGCTAATGACTTTTTTGTATTGCCAGAAACAACAGTGCTCATAATATTGAATTTTATAATACTACAAAAATTATAGCTATTTATAGAAATAGAACAGAATGTTTGAAATACAAGACAAACATTATTTCAGTGGGTAAATATATACTTTTCTAATATGACAAATGCACTTTCTTGTGAACATAAAGAGTTGCAAAGAGGTTGAGTACCACCTGGCTTGTAAAGAGCAGTCCTTCTTAAGACTTCCACTGATTAATTTTTGGCATTGTCAACTGGATGAACCAGCCAAATTCACTGCATCATGGAAACAGGGACAGGAGAAGGAGGGAAGTATCCTCCAAATTATATTCATGGTTCTATATTGTGGAAAAAGACAATTTAGTTCCTGACCCTTTCAAATCACCTGAAATCCACTTAGATGTTTATGATGGGATGATTTTTTAAGGAGATACTAAAAGAAGAAAAACAGGATCATCTAAAAACTAGCAAAAAAAAGAGTTTGGGTGTCAAGAATGATTTCAAATGTCAAAGCAATTACTAGATCTTCCTGTGTTTTTTAATTATGGTAGTTGTTGTAAGGAAAAGTCATTAGTTCCATTCAGCAAAATCATTATTATTCATGAATTTTCAAAAACTTCAGAAACTATCCCTAATAGAAGCAATTATTATAGTTTTTACAGATAAGTGGCATGGTGTTTAGAAAGGTAATTGTTTGTATCACATTCTTTCTGTTTGTTTGTTTGTTTCTGTGTAATTTGTTGGTTACAAAGGCAGTCTCAAATCAAACATTTGTTAGTTTAGGATAGGAATTTCAATCATTTTAAATTCAGTCTCAGATAATATGGCAGCTCTTCATTCCCTTCCTGCAATACTGTGCAAGCACATGGTTATATTTGGCTTGTTAGGATTGTTTAATTTGATTTTATTTGTTGGACTCAGAGCAAGGGAAATTACCACATTGACCCAACCCCACTTCTTTCCACTTATCTTAAATGAGGACCACATTGAACAAATGAGTTTGGATACAAATTTGTATTTTACAGGACTTTCTGAAATGGCAAGAAGTTCTAGACCCCTGTGCCCAATTTGTTGTTTCATAGAATCATAGAAGTAGGGTCGGAAGGGACCTTGTAGATCTTCAAGTCCAACCCCCCGCCTGGGCAGGAGAAAAACTGGGCTCAGATAACTCCAGCCAGGTAGGCATCAAGCCTCTTCTTAAAGACCCTCAGGGTAGGAGCCAGCACCACTTCCCTTGGAAGTTGGTTCCAGATCCTAGTCACCCTAACGGTGAAGTAATTCTTATGGATGTCTAATCTAAACCTACTCTCCAACAATTTATGGCCGTTATTCCTTGTTATGCCAGGGGGCGCTAGGGGAAACAAGGTCTCTCCCAAACCCTTCTGGTCTCCCCTAGTGAGTTTATACATGGTCACCAGGTTCCCCCTCAGCCTTCTCTTGTGAAGGCTGAACAGGTTCAGGTCCTGCAGTCTCTCATTGTAGGGTCTGCCCTGTTGTCATCGTATCATGCGGGTGGCCCTTCTCTAGACCCTCTCAATGTTGTCCACATCCTTCCAGAAGTGGGGCGCACAGAACTGGACACAGTACTCCAGCTGTGGCCTGACCAGTGTTGCATAGAGGGGGAGGATCACCTCCTTGGCCCTACTTGATATGCACCTGTGGATGCACGACTAGGTCAGGTTAGCCCTCCCAGCTGTGACCTCGCATTGTCAGCCTGTGTTCATCTTGGAGTCAATAATGCCTCCGTGCTCTCAAGAAGCGAGTTTCCCATCTTATAAGTGTGCTGCTGGTTACTACTGCCCAAGTGCAGCACCCTGCACTTGTCAGTATTGAAGCGCATCCTGTTTTTGTTAGCCCACCCCTGTAACCTATCCAGGTCTTGCTGCAGTCTTTCCCTCCCTACTAGCGTACTCACCTCACCCCAAATTTTGGTATCATCAGCAAATTTAAACAGGTTGCTTTTCACCCTGTTGTCCAAATCGCTGATAAAGAAATTGAACAGCGCGGGCCCAAGAACCGAGCCATGGGTGACTCCACTGCCTGCTTCCCCCCAGGTCGGATATGACCCATCCACCACCACCCTCTGAGTAGCTGCATTCTGTATGGCATTTTTTCATAAACAAGAGCAGAAGCTCTTCCACCATCCAGTACTCTACTGCAAGCATAGAGGTATGGCCAGAGCAAAATGGGACAGCTAGATTTTGCTTCAGCCAATCTGCAATCCATCTGACTGTGTAGGCATCAATGCCACAGTCGCCTAGTTTTTTAAGGAGGATGCGGTGGAAGACAGTGTCAAAGGCCTTGCTGAAGTCCAGAAAGACTATGTCCATGGCGACACCTGTGTTCAATGTTTAAACAACTCGAGTTTCAGACAGGTGGAGTCATGCTCACTTTTGTGCTTCATTAGTTGTAGATTGGCTCATTCCAGGGATACTCTCCAACCATAAGTTAGAGCAGACCTGAAAGACACTCTGTGATATGGTAGATACTGACTAGCTCAAGGGCTGAATAGCAGCCAGGAACCGGCAGGATATAAGCAAAATCTAGCTGTCCCATTTTGCTCTGGCCACACTGCTATGCTTGCAGTAGAGTAGCGGATGGTGGAAGAGCTTCTACCCTCGTTTAAATTATGAAAAAGTACCATACAGAATGCATCTACACATGTGCTTTACTGCAAAGTAGACCAATTAGCTCTGCAGTAAAATGTCATTGTCTACACAAGTACTGATATTAGAGCACAGTAGATTAATTAACTCCACCATAAAACAGTACTGTTGGGGACAGTACTATCTTATGGCAGAGAAATGCTCATGTAAGACCGTGACCAGGTCTGGCTGGGGCACAAAGGGGCAAAAGTACAGGAGCTGCCTGCTGCCCAGTTCTGCACTTTAGCACCCCTGTAGACCAACCAGTCTCTCTACTGCCCAATGCTGGCACCTGTGGCTGAACCCCAAAGCCTCCAGCTAACCCAGGGTTGCTCTGCCCTGACTCTACTGCTGCAGTCCCAGGCACACGTGAAGATGTTGCTCCTAGGAGAAACAGACTCTAGTGCAAACTGCGCTGGAGTTTATTCAGGTGCATTCATTCCACGTGTAGATGTGCCCATACAGATTCAACTACTGGCTTATAAGCCAGACTTACCAATGTAGTGCAAAGTAGATAGATCGTATCTCAGAATCTCTCACACAGAAAGGTTTATATTTTATTCTCACAGCCAAAAAAACCAAACAAACAGAACTGGCACTGAAACCATAAGGAGCAATACTGGACATGAATGGTCTATGGCTAGATTACTCCAAAAGTGAGCTTTCCTCAGAACCATGAATACATGTGGCTTTCCCTGTTGAACCTACCTCAAGATAATTCATAATAGAACAAATTCCACTATCAGTAATACCCATGGCAACTAAAGCAACACACCAAACTTCAGTACAATCACAGGACTCCATACATATTTTATATCAAAGCCTCTCCTTCAACTGTCACACAAACATGGACGGGACTTTTGGAATCAGTTCTAAGACAGTACAGAGGTGAAGATACACTTAATCAAAAGATGGTGGAAGAGTTCAGGTACCCACCCTTTCTAGTCCAGAGCCTATTAAGGATTCAAAAAACTAATGCCCTTTGAATGAAATTCATTCTAAAGGCATTGTTAGCACCTAAATCTTCAAAATAAGGCTATTATCCTGCCATAGAAGGACACATCCAGAAATCATTAAGCCATCACATCAGGAAACCCTGTAGAGAACATTTTTTACTGTTGTGATTACACCAAGGGCAAGGCATTCAGTTTCTATATGTTCAGGAAAAAGAGATTTTTCTAGTTTTGATTGGCAGAGATGTGTTATACTTGAGACTCATTTGAGTCCTTATTTCTTTTCGATATCAGTATGCAAGTGCCCAAATCCACTTCTGGGTACTTCATGGTCAAAAGCTGTTCAGTATGCCTGCCTCTTGCTCAAGTAATTGTCCTTCCTCTGCTGTGTAAGTTTTATCAGAAGTGAATGGGCTTTCCAGATGAATGTCATTTCATTCACTAGTTTTAATTACTTTTCAACTTTAGTCTCCTTCTGCTTTATAGTTTAGCATACCAGAAGCCTGGATGAAGAAATTTCATTTAAAACTTTAATTTACCTAGATAAGTAAAGGAAAAATAAATATTGAGATGCATGGTTCTGTTTAAAAAAAGAAAGAAAAGAAAAAAAACAGCAAATGTTCCCAGAATTACTGCAGAGGAACAATGCTGAAGACCATGCAAAGATGTGCAGAAATTACTGCAGTTGCATTATGTAAGAGAGTGAGATTTAGATCTCCTGACAAAAAAAGAAGCACATCAGAGCTAATGCAAGTAGCAGAAATTCTTATAGGCTTATAGGCAATCTGTCAAACTAGAACAATTAGAGGAACTCTTTTTTTTTTAAGCCAGCTGTTCCTCATAACCTGATTTAATCAAGCCAACCCTGCATTTGCATAATTTCTGCACAGCATTGATGATGATGCTTTGCTTTTTTCAATCTTTTTTCTTAAATTAAGGAAATGCTTTTATCAAGTGCCTTTGGACAGTGCTCAGTAAGAACTTTTGTCTCCAACTATGCATAAAAAACTCTCTGAAATCCCAACCTCACCAGTAAAAGTGAAGATTTGGTCCTGAGGCAATGGAGCTGTGCCTACTGACACAAGTCTAAGGCAAGGAACACATCGCTCAGGTTGAAGCTGTAATAATGCACACTTAATAAGGGTACGGAAAATAAATCTACTGTTCATATCCTTAGCATTCCCTTTACCGGACAGCAATCTACTCTTTGCATCCTTTGCTGCAGAACTGAGACCCTGACTGTGCCCCTTCTCAGGCTCCCATTCTGCACATGGGACTGAGGGTTGGAAGTGGAATTGTACAGTCTCACTCAAAGTAACACTGGAGCTGATATACAAGCATTATGAAAACACAGGCAGCACTTACTGGTATGTGGTTGGACTGACATTGATCCGTCGTGGGTGACTTCCTGACTCAAACTTGCTTGCAAGCGTGACGTTGTTTCCAAAGAGACAATAACGTGGCATTCTAACCCCAACAACTCCAGCCAGAACCGATCCTGAGTGAATGCCTATTCTCATCTGGAAAAAAATGAGAGCTCTGTTAGTCAACCTCTCTACCTCTGTTCACTGCTAGCAATGGCAGTCCACTTACAGTATATGCCCAGACAGTCCCAACAGCCCATTTAAAAAGATAATAAAATGGGGGGACAGTCTCCCTATATCTCTCAGCTTCAAAATAGACCACATTTAAAAGGAAAGAGGATGAACGTGTGTGTTCTTCTTACATATACATGTAGGAAGTTACTGACATGAAAAAATATAGTTATTTTCACAGGACAGGATGAGGTGACAAGGTACTAAAGTAATGTTAGTTATCCAAGTACACAGATAAATCTTAAGTCCTACAATTAGCCCATATCATAAAATAAGATACATATTTTTCCAAATTGTTTGAAAGAATAAAGAGTAATAAGTATTTTATTTTCTTCATTTTACTTTTCCTCTATAGACTCAATGCTGCCTTTATCATTTTTTGAAGTGGAGAGATGTATAGATAAAAATGCCAAAGATATAATTAGTAGTGCTTTTAAAACTAGTTTGCCACCAAACTATTCAAGAGGCACAGGTCCGCAGCAAACCAAAGGTATCTGTTTTATCAGCCATACCCTTGCAACTGTGGGCTATAGAGATTTAATTAGGCTGAAACTGAGTGGTGACATTATCGAACCCTATTCCAAAATTATTAAACAGACAGACGGATTTATTTTGAAGATTTTCTTCTCCCTCTTGCCTTGTGTTTCTTGCACGTGCTGTCTTCTGTATGGTGTATTTGTAAATTCTTTGGGGCAGAACTCTGCATGATCTATGCAGAGCACTGTGTATTTTTAAGAGAACTATACACATTTTTTTACAGTAATTAACAGCAAATTAATTTCCTGTTGAGAAATATTTACAATTCAAGCCTTGATTATGTACACTGAAAAAATGAAGAAAGCACATGCATTGCAATGGTTAGACTTCAGCTAGAAAATAGATTGCATGAAGATATTATAAGGAGAAATCTAAACCATTTAAACAATAAAATGCTGTAGATTAAAAAGGTAGATTTTTAGAGACCCTTTAAAATATATTTGAAAGAACAAATACTGTTTTGTGATTATATAGCATGTAATTTTATAGAAGCTTTCCATTTGCATTTTTTTATTAGAGGGTTTTCCTCAATCTTTATCCAGAAAGATGAAAGCAAAAATATTTTTTTTCCAGCAGAGATTCAAAAGACACAAACCTCACAAGCTTTGAATTCTAAGCAATTAACTGGATCGTGCCTGGTGTGAAAGTAGTACGATTAGACAAAAAAAAGCTATTAAGAAAACAGTTAGTAATGGTGGAATTTACTTCATGCTTGCCTATGGCTGCATGATTTAGTATGCAAATATATTTTATGAAATATTTATGGATCTCTAAAATGATGCAAGCAGGGTTTTGGTTTCAAATTTTCAATGGGTATTCTACTTTCAAGTCTGATGTAAATGCATTACTTGAAGCAGAGGTGTTGTGTTCATTATTGTGCATTACAAGGAATTGAGGCTTTGTAAGGTGTTGAAAATTATTCAGCATTTTCAAATAAAAAGGGTAAATAAAGATACCTGTGAACACTGTTAGTAGTGTGTTTCGAAGTCAGTGTACCATTTTAATCTTTGCAGTTAGGGCTGCGAGGCTCTGAAATGGGCTCCCAAGGGCGGTGGTGCTCTCCCCTACCTTGGGGGTCTTCAAGAGGAGGTTGGATAGTTATCTGGCTAGGATATTATGATCCCAGCACTCGTTCATGCCCAGGGCAGAGGGTCGGACATGATGGTCTGCTCAGGTCCTTTCCAACTCTAAAAACTATGAAACTATGAATCTTCCCACTTGGGAGAACAAAGCCAGTAGTAGTTTGCAACTCCTAAGTTAAAGTTAATATTATTTTAATGCTCACATGGTCTGCCTGTCCATTCCTCACCTGCCTCCTTCTGTCCTGCCCCATCTCTCAACCACCCTCTGATATCACTTTTTTATGGTTTACCATCTAATGACATTTTTACTTGACCAAAGCTGTGTTCCTTATCTTTCCTCCTAAGCTCTCCTTATCTGCTGCATTCTTCCTTACAGTACCAGAGGTCCTATCGTTCATTGCTCTCTTAGCCTTGTTCTGAATACCTAGGCTGCATCTAAATGCAACAGCTTTTTTCTCTCAAATTTTAGTAATCCCTTTTTTTTCTTTCTATTTACATAGCCACAGTTTTGTTCAGGCCCTCTTCATCACCAGTTTTAACTAGAGTCACCCTCTCCATACTTCATCCAAACCACTGCTGCGACGTTGACATTTGTTGCCTCATACCACTCCCCTCCTTGATTTTATACTGCATGCTTTCCTGTGCCTCATCATGTCATGTTCAAGTTTCTTGTTATCCCCTTCCAGGTGCATTACAGAAGTGCCCCTTCCTTACACCTGCTCTCTTGTCTCTCACATCTTTCACTTTGCCGGTAGCTGCTGCTATCTTTGTTTTCTCTGTGTGCTTCCCGCACCTGTGGCATCTTGCACTTTATTACCTTCTTATCCTCTTGAGTGATGTACCTCCTACATGGAACAGCCTCTAAATCTCTAAAGCCTCTAATCTTTCCAATCCTTGTTTCAGACTGATTCTGCCAGTGAATTTCGTTTAGCAAGTTACTTATGGGCAAATTAAGGAGAGATGAACATAAAAGAAGTGCACACATTCTGTTTTAAAAGCTTCTTTATATATACATCTGGTTATTGTATAATTTATAATTCATGACTTTGTTGCATCTGTTTATCTGATTTTTAGACACTGCTCGTCATCTTGTGGGAATGCAGCTTCTACTGCTGCACTCTCCTCCGCTCCGGGTCCAGAAAGGAGGCACACGTGTGGGAAGGACACCGGAGCGCCTGATTGGTGGGTAAGGCAGCGGCGGGTAATTCAAACCGCCTCCTTTATAAACGGCGGTTTGACGTAGCTTCCGCCACTTGGAGGTCAGGAGCAGCGGGGAGAAGAGGGACTCAGGCGCACGTGTGTCCTTCCCACACGTGTGCCTCCTTTCTGGACCCGGAGCGGAGGAGAGTGCAGCAGTAGAAGCGGCGGCGGCGAGCGGAGCAGCTGAGGGGCCAGCAGCAGCTGATCCCCCTAAGGTAAGTGGGGCTGAGGGACTGAGGGGCCGGCGCAGCTGAGCCGGATCCGGAGGGGAAGCCCCCCGGGTCCCTCTTAGCTGAGCCGGTAGGGAGCCGCGCTCCCGAGCCGCGCGAACAGAGCGCGCAAACAGGCGCAGTCTGTAAGAGCGCGTCGGCGTTTGCGGCGGCGTTCGCGCCGGCGGGCGAGCAGGCGGGGCCCAGAGGCTGACCCCTGCTCTGCTAGTAAGGGCAGCAACTCCTGCGATGGTGTCGACACGGAGTTCTGCCAGGGCCCCTGCCCGGGGGGCGCGGCCTTCCCGGGGCTTGTCCGAGGCCTCCACCCAGACAGAGCCCTCGGGGGGGCTGCCGTCCTCCAACCCCCTGGCCTGCGGGAACTGCCTGGCAAGGTCTGGGGGGGCAGGGACTGGGGACTCCTGCACCTGTCCTGTAGGTATCCGCCTTAGGACCCTGGAGGAGCGGGTGCAGGAGCTCCTGGAGGAGGTTAGCAGGCTGAGGGGAATCCGTGAGGCAGAGGAGGAAATTGATAGGTATTTTCTTTCTCTGCAGGGTGATACAACAGAGGAGAGGGCAGACCGGGATGAGCCCTCCACCGCTGAGTGGCAGACAGTCTCCCGCGCCAGAGCTATTAACCATGTTGCGGCACCAGTTCCTCCTGTCCATCTGGAGAACAGATATGAGGTCCTGGCAGCCCTGGAGGAGGAGGGAGCAGTGGAAGATTCCAGGGAGGAGACTTTGTGCACACAATGTCCTGTGCGGGCGGCGGGAGTCAAGAGGCCTAAGAGGAGGAAGCGTCGCGTCATCGTGATTGGTGACTCCATCCTGAGAGGTACGGAGGGCCCCATCTGTCGCCAGGATCCCTCAGCACGTGAGGTATACTGCCTGCCCGGAGCGAAGATTCAGGATGTGAAGGGGATGCTCCAGTCCATCATCCAGCCCTCCGATTATTACCCCATGGTCCTTGTCCATGTGGGTACTAACGATGCGGCCAGGAGAGCCCCTGATCGCCTGATGGAGGACTACCATGCTCTGGGAGGCGTGCTGAGGGAGATGGGCGCACAGGCGGTCTTCTCTTCCATCCTGCCAGTGAGCGGACGCGGCAGACGTCACGAGATGTGCATTGCGGAGACCAACTGGAGGCTACAGGAATGGTGCTTCGAGGCGGGCTTTGGCTTCCTCAGCCATGACCGGCACATCGTGATGAGAGACATGCTGGGATGGGATGGGCTCCACCTTTCCCCTAAAGGTAAGCGTGTGTTCTCTTCCAGGTTGGTGAACCTCCTTCGGCGGGCTTTAAACTAGGCTCGTCGGGGGAGGGGGAAGATGAGGGCGGAGGAGACGATGAGATACCAGGCCCAGCAACAGCCAGCGAGCCCAGACCAATGGTCAAAACGGAGAAACAGGTAAGCGTTGGGGGACGGGGCATTGCTGAGACTAGGGGGTCAGTGGGCACAACCGCTGAAGGCCTCAAATGCCTCTACACGAATGCTCGAAGTATGGGGAAGAAGCAGGAGGAACTCGCCCTCCTCCTAGCTGTCACCAGCCCTGACATAGTAGGGATCACAGAAACGTGGTGGGACTCATCGCATGACTGGGCGGTGAGTGTCAAGGGCTATAGGCTATACAGGAAGGACAGGATAGGAAGGAAAGGTGGAGGAGTAGCACTCTACATCAAGGAGGAATATACTTCCTCGTTAATTAGCATGGGGGTAGAGGGGGGGCACTCTGAGGTGCTCTGGGTTAGAGTAAAAGGCAGTCCAGGGGAGAGAGACTTAACGGTGGGAGTCTACTATAGACCTCCCAACCAGGGAGAAGAGCTCGACCTGGAATTCTTAGGTCAGCTTACAGAGGCAGTGAGGGCTAAGGATGTGGTCATCATGGGGGACCTGAACTTCCCAGACATCTGCTGGGAGGAGCAGTCAGCCAAGTCTGATCGCTCACGTCGGTTCTTAGCCAGACTGCAGGACCTCCATCTAACCCAGGAGGTGCACAGTCCCACCAGGGGAGACGCCTTGTTGGACCTAGTGCTGGCCACGGGTGATGACCTGGTGAGGGGGCTGCGGGTGATGGGCCACCTGGGAGACAGTGATCATCGCTTGCTGGAATTCACCATCCAGCATAAGGTGGCAAAGGGCTGCAGCAAGGCAACAGCCCTAGACTTTAGGAGGGCTGACTTCAACAAGCTAAGGAGAATAGTTGGGGAAGCGCTGAGGACCCAGAGGGGAAGGGAATCAGATGTCGAAGGTGAGTGGTTGCTCCTTAAGGAGACGATCCTCCATGCCCAAAGGGAGGTAATCCCAACAAGGGTCAAAGGGAGCAGGAGGGCACATAAACCCCCATGGCTCACTAAGAGCATCCGGGAATGTCTCCTTGCTAAAAGGGAGGCATATACCCAATGGAGAGATGGGGTCATCGCCAAGAAGGACTATGTTATAGTCGCCCAAGGATGTAGGGGGGCAGTCAGGAGGGCCAAGGCAGAGTTGGAGATAGGACTAGCTTCCCGGATTAAGGACAATAAGAAGTCCTTCTTCAAATACATAGGGGGTAAAAAGAGGGTCCCGGGTAATGTGGGGCCCCTGCAGGACACGATGGGCAACTTAGTCATCACGCCAGATGACAAAGCTAACATATTTAACGATTTCTTTGCCTCTGTCTTCCTAAGTAGGGACCAGTTCAGCCACCTCCCTGCTGGGCCCCCCTCGGGCCCCGAGAGAGACACGCCTGGGCCAAGGGTTAGCGAGGAGTTAGTTAGGGTACTTCTGGAGAAGCTGGACGTGTTCAAGTCCGCTGGTCCGGACGATCTTCACCCTAGGGTTCTACAGGAACTGGCTGAGGTCATTGCGGGACCCCTGGCACGGCTCTATGAGCACTCGTGGTGCTCTGGCGAGGTGCCGGAGGACTGGAAGAGGGCCAATGTGGTCCCTATCTTCAAAAAGGGAAAAAAAGAGGACCCGGGAAATTACAGGCCAGTTAGTCTGACCTCAATCCCGGGTAAGCTCTTTGAAAAAATTATCCTGGCACACATCCAGGAGGGCCTTGCGGGGGAATGCATGCTCAGGGGCAACCAACATGGGTTTATCAGTGGCAGGTCTTGTCAGACCAACCTGGTGGCCTTTTACGATCAGGTCACCAAATCATTAGACGTAGGGGTTGCTATGGATGTAGTCTTTTTGGACTTCCGGAAGGCTTTCGACACTGTCTCTCACCCTGTCCTCATCAAAAAGCTGGGAGACTGTGGTGTCGATACCCACACGGTCAAATGGGTCGCCAACTGGTTGGAGGGCCGCACCCAGAGGGTGGTAGTGGATGGGTTCTTCTCGACCTGGAAGGATGTGGGCAGTGGGGTTCCGCAGGGCTCGGTCCTCGGGCCTGCACTGTTCAACATCTTCATCAGTGACTTGGATGAGGGGGTAGAAAGCACCCTGTTCAAGTTTGCTGATGACACTAAGATGTGGGGGGATGTGGGTGCACTAGAAGGGTGCAATAGGCTACAAGCTGACCTTGACAGGTTGCAACAGTGGGCGGATGAGAATAGGATGGGGTTTAACACTGATAAGTGCAAGGTGTTGCACATGGGGAGGAAGAACCGGCACCACACTTACAGGTTGGGGAACTCTCCTCTTGCCAGCACGGAGACGGAAAAGGATCTTGGAGTCGTCATTGACTCCACGATGAACATGGGCCGGCAGTGTGGGGAGGCAGTCAAGAAGGCCAATCGTACCCTATCATGCATCCACAGATGCATCTCGAGCAGGTCCAGGGAGGTGATCCTCCCCCTCTATGCGGCACTGGTCAGGCCGCAGCTGGAGTACTGCGTCCAGTTCTGGGCGCCACACTTCAAGAGGGACGTGGACAATATGGAAAGAGTTCAGAGGAGGGCCACTCTTATGATCAGGGGTCAGCAGGGCAGGCCTTATGAGGAGAGGCTACGGGACCTGAACCTGTTTAGCCTCCACAAGAGAAGGCTAAGGGGGGACCTTGTGGCCTGCTACAAACTGGTCAGGGGGGATCAGCAGGTATTGGGGGAGTCCCTGTTCCCCCGTGCGCTGCCAGGAGTGACCAGGAATAACGGTCACAAACTGGCGGAGGGTAAGTTTAGATTAGATATTAGGAGGCGCTACTTCACAGTCAGGGTGGCTAGGGCCTGGAACCAGCTTCCAGGGGAAGTGGTGCAGGCTCCTAGCCTGGGGATTTTTAAAAGGAAGTTAGATGAGCACCTTGCCGGGGTCATCTGACCCCGGTGCTCTTTCCTGCTAAGGCAGGGGGTCGGACTAGATGATCTACCTAGGTCCCTTCCGACTCTAGCTACTATGAAACTATGAAACTATAAACTCCTGAGGGCAGGCCCTATGAAGACTGTCTTTCAATATGTTTAAATATCACCTAAAAGAATTCAGCTTAGGATCTCTTGGTGTTACCACAACACAAACAATAGAATAAACCTTTCGATAATTTACTAATTCATTTTAAATTGAACATGGTTATTGATTTTTTAGTAGCTATTAATGCTAGTCTCACAAACACTTCCTTATACAATCAGAGCCCATTTCAAATGACAAATGTGTACTTTTATTTACGTGATTAATACATGCCATTTGCATATTCAAGTATGAGCATATAAATTGAGCAGAATGTTTTATGATGATTCATTCCTTCAAATTGTGAAAACCTTTTTTATATGAAGGATTTAATCTATGAGTTAATCTCAGGACTGTATTTTCTGTCCACCTTTTGAACATTTCCTACCTCTCTCGTTTTATGCAGCTGCTGCTTCTGAAATAAACAAGGTATATCTGCTTTATTTGAGGGGAGAAATACTGAAGGGTACTAAAAGATAGATGTCTTTTCAACATGGCTGCCAAAGCAAGAATTTTTTTTTTTACTGACAACCTGTACTTTTCTTACTGACACAGGAAGTTTTTTTTGTACTGACATGTATTTTACTTTTATTAAAAAAATACATTCTTAGGTTGGCAGCCTATGTGACTTCTGTAGTGGCTTTACACCTTGCTGCCTCTACCTCAAGGGTCTCCTTCTCACCCTTGACAGTCCAGATTGCACCCTATTGCCCACCCCAACCTACCCTGCAGCCTGACCCCGGAAGGCCTGCTCCCCCTGTCCCTGCACTAACCCTTACCCACAGCCTCTCCCCATCCTGGCCCATAGACCCATCCTGCCTGCACTGCCCCCCTCCTTGTACCTTCTATGTAAGCAGCTATTAGAAGCAGAAGATGGGCATAGGGACTTAGTAGTAGCAGGTTGTCTGGGGGTTGAAAGGGAGCGAGGGGGGAGGAAGAGTCTAGCAGGTACTGGTGTGGTCCACGGAGGGTGCTGTGCTGCTGCTCAGACAGCAGTTGGTGCTGCTGTGTTTTCTGAATTGCTACAGCATTTTTCCTGCAGCTCAAATCCGCAGTAGATCCCTGTTTTTATGGAATGGAAAACGTTTATGGATTTTTACAGACAGGAATGAGTGTTTTAGGGTGTTTTTTAATGGAGTGTCAATAAATTTACAGACAGTCGGCAACCCTGCTTTCTAACCCGATCATGTATTTTCTTCCATTGATCAGAAAGAAAACTATTGTTTGTGTTACAAAGCCTTCTCACTTCATAGAGGGAAAAACCCAGAACTTTGCACCTTGTATAAGATGTCTTCCCTCCAAGTGAGAGCTTGAAAAGATGTTGATATTAAAGCATACTTTTATTAAAACCAAGAAGTAACCATCATAAACTGGTCCATGGAAGAACCGTCTTTAAAAATAACATCAGTTCTGCTGTCAGCAGTGGAACTGAACTCAAGAGCTCACTAAAAGGGAAGTTCATTCTGAAACTGTCAACTATTTTAGAAATAGTTCCTACACACACACCTTAGAAAACTCCTGTATGCTCCAATGAGAAAATAACTTTCAACTACTGACTTTCGCTGCTATATGTAAACCAGCATCCAATGATAATTCCAGTTTTTGTAACTCTCATTATTAACTCCTCATATTGTAACAGGGGCTTGTCAAAATATCTTGTTCCCCTGCTAACTTTTCAGTAGTTTTGCTGGCAAAACCAAACATATTCCGTTTGGGAATTTTATTACCTTTTTTAAGTTATCTTTCTTAAAGCTAATTGTGCCAGATTGCCTGTACTGCATTTTCAGTATTTCTTATAGATCTAAAACACCTAACTCATTAAACCCTTTTATTTTAAACAGGTCTTTATTTTAAAACCCTTTCCATTTAAATGGATACTTAAAGTTTGCCACATAAGTCCATAAAATAGCATGGACCACAGAATTTATGCCACCTAGGCTTCTTAATGGATTTTCTTGATTAGTTTAAAGTTAGATTGCAAGAAGAAATAGCAAACTTCATTATTTTTCTTTAATGTGGATTCAAAGCATAGCCAGTGGGGGCTGCTGGCTATTCAGTACTTTTGCAAGTCAGGCCGCACAAGAACCTAAGTATACAAATAAGAGAATAACTTTTAGACACCTATTCTTTTTTTTAATTTATGGCCAAGATTTGTCTTTTCAACAGAATGTTTGGGGGGAGGAGGGGAGGGAACAAAATTGACAATATAAGATAATGGATCCTTTTTTTTTTTTTTTTTTAACCAAAACTTGTTTATAAATTCAGTTCTAGCATTGGTAGTAATCTTCAAAGCAACCCAACAAATACCCTGTTTAAGGCATTATATGTCTACTGACATTATTCTAAGCAAGGTTGACATTTTGACACCTCAGGACTTACTAGCAACTCCCTTGGTACACGGAGAAATATCACCTCACCACAAAGGCCATTTCCCCAGGTCTCGTTCCCTGACACAGTCAGAAATAATAAAAAGAGATCTGGTAAACCACTTTGGGGACAGCTACATGTCTCTGTATGGTGACATTGTTATGGCACCATGCTTTAGTACTTCCTAAAGTGGTTAAGCATGGTGCATTAACCACCCATACTGTGCCATGCATGCAATACACACTTAGATTTTGCGGCTACATCACCGTAGTGGCACACTACAATGGGGGAGCTATGATGATGTAGCTGCCAATCATTTGTAGACCCACATGATCATTATGTCACCACAGCACACCATATGGTGATGCAGCATGTTGCTACATCGCTGTAGGGTAATGTGTAGATGTGCCCTTTGTGTAGGAGGTTTTGGCTTTTCCTGAAAGCCTCAAACTTTTTCAGGCAGAGTTTGAGAATATTGATTAAAGTCCTTGATCACTAAAGCATCTGCCAGGAGTGAAGTACCCAGAGACATGATAAGATGGAAAATTTCAGAGTGAAATAGGGCAGGAAAAATCTTTCCCAATATGTATTCCAGTTGAATGTGTTTTCCTCCTTTAGGTTTACCTTGTATTCCAAAGGAGGTTATGATCCCAACTTGTAAAACAAAACTAGAGTTGTTCTATTAGTTTCCAACCTAGCTTTAATATGTAATTGAATGTTCCTAGGATTAGGCCACAATAGTAGTTTTGTTCATAATCTTTGAATAAATGTACAAAACAGTAGCAAAGTAAATAGTAGCACTAGCTGTATTCTGAGAACTATACACAAAGTACCTAATCCTTTTCTCCATCCCTCAGAAGCAAGACGTTATGGACGTTATTTTTTTTAATTTTTTTTGAGAGAGAGCTGACAGCCTACTTGTTGCTGTATATACAAAAGCAGACAGTCTGTGTACTAATGGACTTACTAAGGGCAGGCCTGGGGGCTTTTACTCATACGAGTTTTTGTTTTCTGTGTAAGGATGCTTTGTCTATGTACTAACCACAGGTGCTTTCTCTTGATCAGAAATAGTTGTGCATAGTTCAAATCTATTTTGTAACAAAAATGGTAAAGTGATAAACCCAATAATATAATTGAAATCAGACTTCTGAGATGAGAAATCACACATAGTATTTGCAGCCAAGGCAAGTTTTGTGGGCACATTCCAGCTCAATAGCTTGGATGTGCTTGAGTGAATTCATTCCCATTGCCTTCAAAATAATATTGAAGGGTTTGAAAGCCTAATTAAATGAAAGTGCTATTTACTCACAGAATGTTTTTACCCTAGTATGTAATTAACAGCATTATTGTGAGCATTGCAAGATTTGTAGTGTTCGTGGGGATGATGTTAGCAATATCACTTTGTTCAGTGAACACAGAACCATTAGTATTTAAGTTAAGCATGGGCTCAGTATAAATTTGGTAAAATGCTATACCCATTCAGGAAGCCATTGTCTGTGATTTATAACAGAGGAAAACAATGAAGGGTATGTGTGAATATATATATTAAAAAAAAATGGGGACACATGGGGAAGAAATGCAGTCTGTGAAACAACACAGAATATTCTCAACCTAAAGAGGCCAGATACCAGGTTAATATAAAGTCAGGATTTGTTGTAACACCAAGAAATGTCAACAATCACTTGTAAGCAGTATGCTGTGTCTAGGTTTGTGAAGTAGCTATTTCAGTTTCTATTTATTCTCAGGTAGAATTTTTCTCTGGCATGACAAATTAGTGATAGAAGTAGTGGTGGGAAGAATAGGAGGATAATAACTGTGAACTGAATGAATTGTGGGATTTTACTGCATGGTCACTAATTTGAGTTCAGGTGATAGCTGTTTTATCAGCTGTAATTTACTACCTGGATATTAATTTATGTTTTGGACCATCTCAGATTGTGCTGAATAAATTTAACCTCCCAAGATGTAACTATAACTATAACTATCTGCTTTTGTTTTGTATGTTGTAAAGATAAAAATAGAGGTCTTTGTGTGTATATTATGCACCGGTGTCAAGATACACCTATCCCCCAGCACTGGAGTCTGCCGTTGATGGCCAGTTGAGGCTTTTTTCAGTGCGATGTTGCTTCAGAAGGGGGTCACCGGCTGGTCCCTCTGGCTGGTCAGATCAAAGAGGGCACTATTGGGGGTCATTCTTCACCGCCTTTTGTCTCTCTCTGGCAGACTTTGGTGATTCCCCAATTCTCAGGCTTACCCAATACAGGGGTCATTGACCTTGTGGGACATCCCCCTTGGTGGCTGCTGGATGGCAGCTGTCAGCACCAGGGGTCATGTCTACAAGTACATGCAGTCTTGGGAGTCGGTTGATGAATTTTTATTAATTCACGGGCTCTGGGAGCGGTTGATTGGGAGGTATTCAGTCCCAAGAGTCAGTCTCCAGCATTTTTTAGTTCAAACTGGGGCTTCTGTACCTTTAACAGTGAATTTTCGATGGGTCCCCAGCTCTTTATTGATTCTTTCCTCTCCTTAGTCTGTGGCTGTAGGTGTTCATGAACTTGTTATCATAGCTAGCTACTGTGTTATAGAATCAATAATGATTCATTCAGGGATGATTGTAACACAGTAGCTATAACAAGTTAATGAGCAAGGATTAACACCTATGAAACCACAGACTAAGGAGAGGAAAGAATCAATACAGAGCCTTGAAAATTCACTGTTAAAGGTACAGAAGCCCCAGTTTGAACCAGGAGGCTTGTCAGTGACCCCAGGGGGAGGGGAGTTCAGGAGGAGTGGTTTCTCCTCAAGGGAGCAAGCCTCAATGCACAAGCTAATTCTATTCCATCTCGGAGGAAAGGCAGCAAGAAGGCACAGTAGCCCCCCTGGCTCTCCAGGGATCTAGCAGACCTCCTGAGGCTAAAAAGAAAGGCCTACAAAGGATGGAGGATGAGATTCACCTCCAAGGAGGAATATTCTGCACTGGTCCAGTCCTGCAGGGAGCAAACCAGGAAAGCCAAGGCTGCAACTTCACTCCAACTAGCTTTGAGCATCAAGGACAATAAAAAGTCCTTTTTCAGATATGTGGGGAGCCGGAGGAAAAGCAAGGGCAACATTGGACCCCTGCTGAACCAGATGTGACAACTGACGCCCAGGAAAAAGCCAACCTATTAAATGGGTACTTTGCGTCGGTCTTTCATCAGTCCCATGGGATGCCCATGCCCACTACAGGACAGAGAGGTCCGGATGAGAGAGAGCCCCTGCCCTCCATGAATGCTGACCTCATGAAGGAACACCTAGAAAGGCTGGATACCTTCAAGTCAGCCGGCCCTGACTATCTACACCCCAGGGTACTCAAGGAGCTGGCGAGCATCATAGACCAGACTCTGGCACAGATCTTTGAGAACTCGTGGCACTCTGGTGTAGTGCCCGAAGACTAGAAGAAGGCCAATGTGGTGCCTATCTTCAAGAAAGGGAGGAAAGTGGATCCAGCAAACTACAGGCCCATCAGCATGACTTCTATCGTGCGGAAGATCTTAGAAAAGTTTATTAAAGAGGCCATCCTTAACAGACTGGTCGACACCAACATCCTAAGGGATAGCCAGCATGGGTTTGTTGCAGGTAGGTCTTGCTTGACCAATCTTATTTCCTTCTATGACCAGGTGACCTATTACCTGGACAAAGGAGAACAGATTGATGTCATATATCCAGACTTCAAAAAACCCTTCGATCTGGTATCCCATGATCACCTCTTGGTGAAACTGGCCAATTGTGGCCTTGGGTGCACCACAATCTGCTGGCTGTCTTTACCGTCTGAGTTTCCAGAGTCTGGAATAGTCTCCCCTCAGAAGTGGTGCAAGCACCTACTCTGAACTTGTTCAAGTTGCGTTTGGAAGCTTATCTTGCTGGGGTCATCTGGCCCCACATGACTTCCTGCCCCTTGGGCAAGGGGCTGCACCCAGTGATCTTACGAGGTCCCTTCCAGCCCTGATGTCTATGAAATCTATTAAATTAGGTCTGCAGTAAAGCATCACCACCTACATATGCGCCAGTATTAGGGCTCAGTAGATTAACTCCACTGTAAGATAGTATTATCCCCAACTACTATCTTACTTTCTGCAGTACTATCTTATGGCAGAGAACTTATGTGCACTAAAATCCTCATGTAGATGGTGACAAGGGCTGTCTGGGGCATGAGACTGCTAAAGTGCAGGGCTGCCTGACACCTAGTCTCACACTTTAGGACTCTTGTACCCCAGTCAGCCCCTCCACCACCCAACACTGCCACCAGAAGCCCATGGCTGACCCACCCAGCCCTGCTACCGCCCTGAAGCTGCTCCACCCTTGCTCAAAGTGCTGCAGTCCTGGGTTCACATGTGGATGCTATGCCTGGGAGCAGGTGACTCCAGTGCAAACTGCACCAGAGTGTATTGCTCTGCTTTAATTACACATGTAGGTGCACCTGCTGTAATAGTAAGCGACTGCAAAATATTTGAATACCTGTAAACTACCATGTTGTGCTATGCTCCTATTACATTTAAGATTGGTCTGAGGCCATACCTGGACAGAAGATTTCCAAAAGATATTTATCCCCAAATCCAGAAAAGCATTTACACGGATGCTTTTTGTTGGGCCATATGTTGCAAAAAACAGTGCTGGGATTCAGCAAGCTGTACTGATTCAAAGGCCAAAAGCTGTCATTCATGAATAGGGATCTACTCAATTCATAATTTTGCAATTTTCATAGAAACTGCAAAAAAAGTTTGTTTTCAAGATCACTGCAAAAATCGGTGTTTCCTGTGATTTTGTGTGGAATGGCCACACAAAAAACCCCTAAAATAAAATGCTGGCTTCCCAGTGCGAGCCAACAGCCACAGTGACCTGGCCACACAGCCTGCTGTGGGGGTGGGGGAAGGGGGAAGCCACTAGCATGAAGGAGCAGCTAAGATGGTTGGCCACCCCCTCCTCCCTCCACTGCTGATTGGCCAAGAGGGCTGACTTTTGTCTGGTTCCACCCCACTCTGCCAATCAGCAGTGAGGGACAGGGCCACATGCAGGACAGCCCTCTCCACTAATCAGGGGTGAGGAGCAGGGCCTCTCAGCCAATCAGCAGTGGAGGGAGGATGGGGTGGCCACCAACTTGGCAGTTCCCCTTTGTACCAGTGGCTCCCCCCCACCCCGTCCTCCTCCATTGGCCAATCAGATCCTGAACATTAACCACCTAGAAACTTTTCTTAAAAAGGATATTAATTCTTGTATCATTCAACTGGATAATTGTATTCTACCCTTTCAGCGAATCAAGTATTCTTCACTTTCTGCTCTAAATAAGTATAGGTCCCAGTTCTATTAAACACCTGGCTGCATTTTGTTCCAGGAGCAGTTGCATTTCAGACACGAGAAAGGGAGTGTTGTATATGATACTTTTCATATTAGTTATGAGACACAGTGGGAATACTTTACATTAAAAGGTGACAAACAATGTAAAATATGTTCTCATCTGTCTATAGCAGCTTTTAGTAGATCTCAGTGTAATCTACAATGTCTACTTTAAGAAATACAGCATTGTAGATCTACAGTGTAGATCTACAGTGTAGATCTACAATGTCTACTTTAAGAAATACAGCATGCATAAAAATTAGCACCACAGGATTACATCCACAAGGCTCAGAACTATGAAATCCAGGCCTCGAAAGTGGTGAGTCAAATGTATCCTTCTCTTCCTTCACAAAACTGTACATTGATGAGTTATGCCCCGACATATTTTTTAATGTGTGGGTTATCTACATTCTTAGATAGATTTATAAATAACACAGTGCCTTTCTGGAAGAGAACATATGACGGTAGAGCTCACTATAGGATTGTTGCCAGGGAACCGACCTAAAAAATTGGATCTTTTTTAATTTCACAAGGTGTTTTATGGAATCAAGCTGCAGGATACATTTTCACTGTATTTTGAATAGTGTTTCAAAAAATAAATGCTTAGCCTTCTTCTGTTTGGATTAAGATTCTTTTAACCTATTCCAAGGAAAAGTGCCACATGAAAGCCAACACAAAGCACTCAAAATGACAATAATAAACTGACAATGATTAAATTGCCTGTAATCAATTAAACCATTTTAACTAGGAAGTTATTATATAAGGCCATGATATGATTTTGCAAAAATATATGCAATTATTTATAATCTATATAATGCAAACCAAGCAAATGGCATGTGCATATCATCAGACTGTAGTCTTGTTATCAGTAAATAATTTCTCATCATCCACTCCTGATTGTGGAATGGGAATGAGGATTTAAAAAGTCCTACAGAAAGGAGCCCCTAGGAAGCAATAAATAAATAAATAAACCAGCCAAACAAAAAAAAAGCCTTCAGTGGCCAGAAACGATTTTACCACATCAATTATCCTTTTATTTCCTAGCTAAAATGACACCTGTTATCACAGGTAAGTCTTCAAGATCAGTACTGGGTCTGGTCATTCCAGGTGAGACTCAAATCACAGAATCAAAAATCATGATCAGCTCCATAGAATCATCATCATCATCATCATCATCATCATCACCATAGAATCACCATAATCATCCCCAACAGATCATCCCAGCCAAGGCTTTGTCTAGCCAAGTCTTAAAAACCTCTAAGGATAAAGATTTCACAACCTCTCTGAGTAATCTGGTCCAGAGTTTTACTACCCTTCTAATAAGAAAATTATTTCTAATATCTAACCTAAACTTCCCTTGCTGCAACTTCAGACCGTTACTCCTTGTTCTGTCACCCCGACTACTGAGAACAGTCTAGCTCCATCCTCTTTGGAAGCAGCCTCAGGTAGTTAAAGGCTGCTATCAAATCCCTCCTCAGTCTTCTCTTCTGCAGACTACATGAGCCTGGTTTCCTCAGCCTCGCCTAATAAGTCATGGCCCCAGACTCCTCACCATTTTTTTTGCCCTCCACTGGACTCTGTGTCCACAGCAGTCCATGGACAGATTTCTGTTGACCTAAATGATCCTTAGTCCAGGCATACAGGGGAAGGTCACACTGGGCCTGACTTGTTTAGACTAAATACTGGCCTGACTTCATCCTTAATTCAGGAGGGTTGTTCATGGTCTAGATTAGGACAGGATCTATATATAAACATGTGATCTGAAAATTCTTTACATAATGTTAGCCTTGATTCATAGGGGAAAATATATATAAATTAACCATTAATGATAACTATTAGAAAGAAGAATCAATTCAGCAGCCCTTCCTGTGAACATGAGCCACCAAAGCAAGAGACTTTGATGTTAATGTGCTTTTTTCATAAGGTGCTTCTTTTCTCACCAATAAAAATGATATACTTGATTGCTGATGCTGCATTAAATCAAAAACAATTTCTTTCATTGTTTTCTTTTAATAGTAATTTTCACAGCGGGAATTTAATTACTATGTGAATCTGTGCACTCAAGCACTTAAAAAGAGCTAATCATTCAAGCGAGCCCACATAGCAGCAGAGATTTTTTTCTCAGCCTCGCCTTAACTGAGACTGAAAAAAGAAATATTAATCAGTAAATCCCATGTGATCTCTAGTGTAGGAGGACACCTTTGTCTCATAGTGAAATCACATGAAATGCATTGAATGGATTGGGTGATATTTTAACAGGGATAAATGACAAAGGCTCAAAATATTTTAAAAAAGCTTTATGTAAAAAAAGTTTGGAGTAACAATGTTGAATCTTAGAACTGTTTCTGCATTTTCCTCTAAGTGCAATCACTCAGAAAATGTACAACATTTATCATTCCCCACTCTGCCCCTCAATCAACCAAAAAAATGTTTTTCTCCTGTGCTTCTGGAACCCAGGAAATACATGTTGGCTACTAAGTCAAATCCTGAGAGGATTCAATGGAGATAACTGTCAAGGGTGTTCACTGGAGTCAGGTCAATGAAATATTCCTTGAATCAGGCCCTATGCTTACATCTGTGCCAAACGCAACCCTGCCTTAGTTATGAAATGACCTGTAGCACCTCAATCATACAAAATGAATAGGCATGCACAGCTTCCTGACTTGGCTAATTTTACAGAAATGCCTTGCACCCTTAAAATTCTAAGGAACAGATGAACAAAGAGAAGGGAACATCACTTCTCTGGGAGCAGACAGAAGTGCAACTCCCTGCTGCAATTGAGAACACTTTGCAGGAAGCGTTCTTTGTTTAAACAATCCCCTAGAACAAGCAGAATTGCACTGTTTGTTCCAGCAGGGAAGAGGTATCTAGCTGCCGGCTGCAACCTGAGGCTGGTTTCCCTTAGCAATGGCCCCTCCACTCTCCCAGCCTGTCCCTGTTTCAGAATGGCAGGGGGGGAAGGTAGCAGAGGGAGCTCATTCTAGGGGTTCCCCAGCTGGCTCTGAAGGGTGGGGTTGGTCTATAGGAGCCCCCTATCTCAGGGAGGAAGGGGACTCCAATACACCCACCCCACCCTCCAGCAGAGGCTGAAAAAACTCCAAACTGAGCTAACTCCACTCCCTTTCCCTGCTCCCTTTCTGAAAACAGTAATAGGCTTGGAGGCAGTGCAGACAGGAGTTCAGAAGACACTTTATTTTGAAAAGTATGCATCTGACCCCTCATGCAACTTTGGCTTTATAAAGGTGAAGTGAACTTGATTTTCACTGAGCTCAAAGCAGAATTAGAATACAGAGAGCTTTTGAATTCCTGCAAACTAAAGCATCAAACTAAGAAAAACTCCTCTGAAGAACAAGTTGGTTTGAAGTCTGCACATTTGCCAACGGGGCACAAACAAAGGATCTTCTTTTATAGGAGAACCTAAGGAGAGTGCCAGCACAACATTCATGGGATCTTAGGGTTCATATACCATCAACAGGACTTTGAGTAAATCGTATTTTCTAAGTATTACAAAGCAAAGATATTAAATAACAACCTTCAGAGACTATTGTGCACAACTGTTTTATATATAAGGAAAAATCTACAGAAGACACATGTAAATAATGATTTAAACAGCCAGTAAATAAACAAGCTGGATTAAAACAATAATTCTAACTCCACCCGCTAGAATTAAGATATAAATCTGCACATGATTTTACTGATCTCAATAGTTCAGATTTGCTATAGGTGAAAAACAAACATTTTATTGTTTGCTTTAATTAATTTATATTAAATTGTTAACTCTGATAGGATTCTGGACAGAATACTTGGATGAGTTCATTAATGTAAATATTTCCATAACTTCCAAATAAAAATCCACAATAAAACATGGAGATGTAGGCATGAAGCAGACAAGGTTGCACCTTACAGACTAACTAGTTCAGAGAGGCATAAGTATGATCTCAAAAGAGGTTATGGATTCTTATCCCATTACTACAAGAAGCTTTTATAATCTAACTCTTTATCAAGATTAAATAGAATTGATCCAATTTCAATTGAAATGCAAGAGTCTGTTTTTAGAAAAGAGAATTTTATCAAAGAAAGTTATGCATCTGGTGTTGGGAAAATATTTTTACAGATGTATAGCCTTTAAGGCCAGAGAGGACTATTAAACCCACGTATTCTGATGTCACTGACTTCAGCAGCAGCAATTTCTGGATTTGAGGATCATCTCTACCACAGCTCACTGATGGGTCTTGAGGTGGCTTATGAGGTGACTAGAGGAGGCACCATGGCAGTTTAGAGGAATAAGATTCCCTGTCCCAATTCAGGATGAAATCACATGTTGAAGTAGTGAAATTTCTTGAAGGACACATTTAGCTTTTTGATTAGCTCTTTTATTGACATGAGATTCATGAAGCTCCAGTGAACTCAGAATGACCACTAAGATTTTCATTAGCCGAGGATCTGGCTCAGAATTCTGCAGGAGAGAAATACTATCAAACGTACTCAACATTGATAGACTTTAAACAGATTCCATGAGACAAATCTGATTTCTTTAATTTGTTCTGTAAAATGATCTATACAGAAGTTTTACCTAATTCTTTGAAGGTCAAACTGCTCCTGATGCTACATAGATCCTAAGGTGGAGGAGTTGCAAGCAGACAGGCCTAGTTGCAGCACCATATTTTTTGTCAAAGTCCAAGATCTTCCATAGAGAAGTCAGATGACAACAGGCTCTACACACTGAATACCACAGCCAGCATTGTGTACATGAGGGTTTGGCTGACCTGCTGAAGACGTGTCATTTTGGACTTCTATGAAGAACAATCTAGAGGCATGGCAACCCTTAAGTAGTTGTCAGCTGAAGAAAATTGGGAAAATAAATCTTCTAAGGCCTCTTTGCTTAAAAAATGTGATTATTCAAATTGTGAAAATAAATCTTCAGGTCACTGTGAAATTAAAGAGTGATTTTGAACATGAAGGGAACTATACAATTGTTGTTTAAGAATGAGGTACACCATAGCTTAATCCAACCGCTTCCCAATATTTTTCTTTGCATATATCACCCCAATATACCTATTGCTAGAAGTCTCAGAATAAATAACCATACCCAGCATTATGTGGTCCTTTTTGTTGTTCCAAAGTGGCAAAAATCCTTCAAGCTATTATAAAATATTAAAATAAAATGACAGTTTCCTATACGTTTAAGACTTAAAACTAACACTTGTCATTGTGAAGACAATAAACATCCCTAGATCCAGGGATCTCTCTTACCTGACTATATTTAATTTGTGGACTTGATTTTGGGAGTGGGAAGGGGAATATGGAAATAAGTTGCAAGAAAACATATTAATAGTTAACATATTAATAGTTACTGCCTATCTGAAACATGATGTAAACCCCCCACCCTGAAATGAGCCAACCCCCGGTGATTCCGCTGAAAGCAGATTTGAAAAAGCTAGTAAAGAATGAAGAAACGTACTATTGAATGAAGAAGAAAGAAAGGGAGAGTTACCAAGATCTAAAGCCCATACCAGTGCATTTATTTGGCTTTCAGAGGCCATAGCAATTGTAACAACCAGAACCAGAGGGATCAATAAGCAATAAAATGTGCTTCTTGGAGGCATTTGGTATTTTGCCTAAACAGGTAATATTAGTTAATATAAAGCTTGTAGGTTTGTAAACCACAAATGTAACTTGTCTGTCATAAGTTTAACCAAAATGATAAATTAACTGTTCATGGAACTGACTGGGCCCCATAGGCAAACCTGTAGTTGTGAGATTAGCTGACCTGATGGTTTTTTGCTCAGGGTTCAGCTTTAATGATAAAAACTAGATCTAACTGCCTGGCACACCCAACACATTCCAGGAAAAAATGTCCCAAGAAAGCATATTCAAATGAAACCTAAAAAGGGTTGGGGCATAGACAGGGCAATGTCAACTTCAAACCTAAAAAGTGCTGCATCATAATTTGCTTATTAGATAAACTGGAGTAACCTTTTATGATCATTTTAACACCTTTCAATCCTATAGGGTAACAGTTATAGGGTAACATTGTGAGTGGCTCTAACACCAACAGATTAGCATAAGACTAGGTATAAAAAACATGTGTATCAGTTGACCAGCAGGAAGGAGGGAATAGACCAGTCATTTCTGTTCCATTCCTGGACCCCGGACTTCTGGTGTGAGTGAGGATCGGATCCTGATCAAGGAACCTTCCCTGGTAACCCTCTGACAGCGTCAATCGGGGACACCTGATTTCGCTGGAATCACTTGACGTACCTGGAATTGAGGGACTATCAATAAGTTGCCAACCCATGTCTGTCTATCTGTTTTTTTGAACAGCCCAGTGGCTAATACCCTTGCAGTGCCCAGTTGGCCTGCAACAGGATTGATCTATCTATCTGTTGTTATTATCTGTTGTTATTATTTACTATTAGGTCTTTAATACTGCATTATCTGCTTATCACATTTATCTTTCTGTTAACTGTTGTGTATATGTAAGCTATAATAAATTTGCCTTTATTTCACTCCCAACTTTGCCTCCTCGATCTGAAACTGAATCAAACAGCCCAATTGGCCTGTGATAAAATTGATACACTCACAGTGCCCAGCTGGCCTGTGACAAGCAATACATTACTTTTTCTAAACATATGAGCATGTTTTAGTAAATAAGGTTTAGTAAATAAACTTTAATAAATAAAGTTTTATAAGGCCTCTGTTAAAGAGAAAGATTCCTGTGGGTTCCAAATAGTTCCCTTTGCTAAAATGTTGGTACAGGGCTTTGTAGCCCTGTTCTGGACTGTTGTTCTGATGTGACAAAGTCCTTGTTTATAGTTCTAAGAAATGTAGAGACAAGAATTCTTAAATTAATGACTTAAAAGAGGAAAAGAGGAATTGTCAAATCAAGTACACAGAATCTGTACAATGTTGAATGGTGGTTGTAGAAAAGAGACTTTGAAAATGATTTGGTGGGATTATTAGTAGTGCATTAGGCTTCTTTGAATTTGCTTACAAAAACAGATAAGTAGAGTGGATGAATGAGAATTATGATTAGTCTTCAGGCATAGTCCACTGTAGTAGCTGTTTTATAATAAGCTTTGAGAAACACCATAATGAGGACTATTGTTACAAGTTTCTTTTGTATATACAGGACATATTCTTTGTAATTTAATTGGAATTTGGCATGCTAAAGCTTTGATATGTGCAAAAGCTAAAATGTTTAATGTGGGGAGGCTGCTGGGAATAAATAATTTGGTATTGAGTGAATTTAAATGTGTTTTAACTAATTTCATTCAAGATTCATCTACAAAAGTATTCTGTATTCATCTTTGATATAAAGTGAAACTTTATAATTCGATGGGCCTTCCTACTTTAGTTAAAATAGTCATTGCTTCCATGCTAAATCCTGTTTTCAGAGATTTGTAATTCATCCATAAAAATTACACTCAAGATGAACGTAACAATATAAAATTTCAGTGAATAGGATTAGTTTCAGCTGTGAAAGAAAGGCTACATTTTGCACACCTGGATATGGATATGGGTGCCTAATATTAACTAATTTAATGTTGGTCACTTGCTGCTGTGAATAATAGTCCTTAAATGGCCATGTAAGTGTCTTGCAGCAGTCCCCAGGTCTAAATCAAAGGAATGGTTTTGGACTCATCCCTAGAAGGTAGAACCTTATACAAATAGTACAATTCATCATACTTCAGAGTCTGTGTTCAGAAGATCAGTTCTGAAATAACATGGGTATTTTGATTCAAAATTGTATTTTGTTAGTTCAGGGGTGGGCAATTATTTTGGCTGGAGGGCCACTTACCAAGTTTTGGTAAGCTGTCGAGGGCCACAAGGGTAGCCGCACCCTGTTGACAGGTGCCCCGCCACCTGGACACCATTTTGGGACCAGATTAACAGTACATACCTGTATGATGCCAGGCCAAAATAGTCCCATCTACCATTTTGCAAGGTTATATTGGAACCTTCTACCTGATGTATTTTCATTTATTGTTGAAATGGAAGAGTTTTACCAAACATTATTTTATTTTTCTAATTATGCTAAGAATTTAAAATTTTATTTTGTAAACATAGTCAGTTCCTCTCTGCCATGCAACACAACTGTGCAATAGTTATAGGCTACTGTGCAGTGTCTCGTGTAGACATGGCCAGTGACACTTTTCAGTTCCTTGTGCCTCTCATTTGCATTGGCTGAATAATATTGCATTGGGGTAGTAGGTTGCCTAACATTTTCCCAGTTTCTATAACACTGCATACCCACTGTTTACCAATTAAATAGCTTTTTTCTATTAATCATTTCTGGAAAATGGATTATAATTGTTTCCAGGTTTCTTTTTTTGTAGTTTTCTCTTTTAAAAAAATATTCTGAAGTACTTAAATGAACATGACATATTATGAAGATTTTTTAATACTGGAAATGTTCATTTTTGTATACCAGTGACATAACATTTCTACAAACTTAAAGAAAAAAATGTGAAATCAAATCCGTGTTGTGTTTTGGAGAGAGGGGTGTGTGGTTAATGGTATTAGCCCAAAGAAGTGGGGCAATTGAAGTTAATGACCAACTGTTATAGGAGCTTGGAAACTCTCAGAAGCTGGGAAAATAGTTCTAGGCTAGGTACAGATATTCAAAAAGCCCAAGGTAGAATCAATTTAAGTTACAGTTTTCTATAAGCAGCATAGTTTAGATCAGTAATAAATAGAACACGCATCCTTTGGTAGGAGGGGCGAGGAGGGGTGTGTGCAAATCTTAGATCCAGTTCTGCCATTTTTAAAACAATCTATGTGTGCCAAACGTCTGTTCTATTATGGGTATAGGCCAGCTCTGATGATTTATACTGGTAAAAGTGTAAAGTCTGTAGCTGGCTCTAGTGTCCAAGTACCCATATATGGCAAAGATATCTCTTACTAAGACACATACTAAGATCCTGTAGCTTGAGGCAGAAGTTAGATAAGTTGAAACTAGCATTGAAATAAAATGCACATTTTAAAATACTGATAATTAACCATTGGAGGAATCTGACAAGGAATGGGAAAAAATTCCCAGGCTCCTGAAGACTATAAAGGAAGATTTGAATGTCTTCCTAAACAATGAACACTTGTTCAAACGCATGCTATTGGGCTTTATGAATGAATTACAGATTGACTTTCTATGAACTGTTATGCAGGAGATCAAAGTAAACACCATATTTACTCATATACCTATGCGCTTTTCCCCAAAAGTCAGTCCCCTCAAAACTGGAGTGTCTGCGAGAGGAGGGCCAGTTCTTTGTCTGAAATAAAACACCCTACTTTGTTTCCTACTCTGCCTAGTAGCACCAGTGATATTTCTATTCAGGCAGCTGCAGGACTCAGTTAATTGCTCATTGTGTTTTACTACACAGAGGTTAGATCATTCCTCTTTTTTAATAATCTTAATTCTCCACTAGTCAGGCTAACCTTTCTTCTGGGAATTTTGCTGCCTGCTAGCTACTCCTAGTCTTCTCCTATTTCAAAGCCTCAAAGTTGCTTTTAGCTCTTTTCAAAAAATAAATCCATGCCAGGGAGACCAGTCTTCAGCAACAGCTAGTGTTTCAGTTTTTGGTTAAGCAGAAAAGGGACAATAAGTTTGCTGAAGATTAGGCTTTTCCCCTACTTCATGCAGCCATAACTCTGGAAACTTTATTTTTTTAACCCTCCTTCACTCTCTCTTTCCCAAAAAACAAGGTGTCTTATGTGGAGCCATGTCACATTCAAGAAAATATGGTAATCATAATTATCCCTTTTTTTCCCATAAAAATCTGTTAATGTATTTTTATGTAAAGCTGGCCAGCTCATCTTTTCAGTCTTCATAGTATGGAATTCTCACTGTTACATGTGAAGCTGCTGAGTAGTATTACAAATGAATGACTGTTCTTCAGGAGGTGCACCTACACCTTGCTATATGTTGACATTGCTATGGTGCTGTGCTTTAGTATTTTCCTTTGGAAGTACTAAAGCATGGCGCAGTAACTGCCCATACTGCGCTAGGCATATGGTGCATGGTTAGACTTCACTGCTACATCACCATTGAGGCATGTTGAAACGGGAGTGCACTGCTATGCCGACGTAGCTGCCGATCATGTGTAGACCCACATGATTGCTTTGTTGCTGTAGCGTGCTGTACGGCAATGCAGTGCATTGCTATGGTGATGTAGGGCCCAGTGATTCTTAAATCTCATAGAAGGAACTTGTATGTTGAAATGTGAGGAAGTACTTAAGTACACAGAATTAACCCAAGAATAGCTTTGTAAAATAAAATGTGACTATATTGATACAATATGGAATTAGAAAATCTTCAACTCATTTGAAAAAATTAAGAAAAGTGGTTTGTTCTGATTTTAAGACCTAGTTTTCCACTAAATAAAGCTGTATTTAGTGAAGTAAAAGAAAACACTTCTGAGTTTGATAAAAAATAAACAAAGGCTCTTTACAAAACACTTATATAAATATACAGTACAATATACAGCACATATAATATTTCATTCTTTTTTCTGAGCCTTCATATCTATTTCCTTTTTATCACACAGCCTTTCATTTTTAACTCTGTGCACTGTCTACATGATTTTTAATGCTCTTTCCTGCTTCATTTTTTCTTGACTTTTAGTGTTTTAAATCTCACTTATGCAGAATGCGAACTGACTAGGTTGGTAACATGGTTGGTTAAAACACTGTTTGATAGGTGCATTGAAATCAAACTTTGAATTCCCAACCTTTCAGTAGGCTTAGTCATTTAAAATGGAATCTCTGATCCCTACTTCAAATGCATTGCACTAAATATTTTCCCTACATTCCAATTAAGCAGGCATTCTATTTATCTGGATGACAAAGAGATAGATTCTTCGGTAATCATGGAGAAGTCTAACATTTATCATCATTTTTCAATCAATCTTCCCCCAAAATAGTATATACCAGCAAAATGACAGAACATAGGGATGGAAAAGACTCACTGTTATTAACTCACCCCATCCTTCTTCTTGTCAAGACCTACCCTATGTTCATAGGTGATGCATAGGCGGCACCTGCAGGAGCTTGCCAGCTCCAGCCCCACTGCTGATGCCAGCGGCAGTGCCTCACCAGCTCCACTCCTGCTGCCACCACTGGCAGCAGTGCCTGTGGGTGCCCCCCCCCCCAGACTTGGGAGTCACCAGTCACCCATGCTTATGTTTTTAGGTATTTTTTATTACCTCAAGATAAAACACTAGTAAGACACACCTTCTCCTGGCTGCCTTTGGGATCTACTATTCAGATTAATGTGATATATCTGACTACCTGGATGCTTCTGTGGATAGTCAGCCTAAATTCTCATTTTTCATTTTTTCATTTTATACCTCTAATCCTGTTTATCCACTATCTACCCTGTTAAATATGTTCCTTCCACCCTTAACATTACCACTTTTCAGGTATTTGTAGATAATTATACTGTCCTTCTCACCCACTGCTTAAACCAAGCTGTAAATATTTAGTTCTTTTAATCTCACTTCATAAATCAGTCTCTCCAGGGCTCTGAACAGATTTGTCAATCTTGCCTGAACTCATTCCAGTTTTTGGTATCTACTTTAGAAATGAGAGTACCCAGAAATGAGCATAACCATCTACTTGTCGAATTATTCCTGTAGAGATGGAATCATACTAGTGTATGGGTCTCTGAGACTAACTTCTAGGTTCTCTTGGACTGGGCAGGGGGGTTTTAGGTTTTTTTAAAACCTTTACCAGAACCATAAATTAAACATTTTCCACACAGAAATTCATATTCATTTTTGCTCATACTCCCTAGTCACTAAGTGCTTTTTGTATTATTTTTAAATCCTGGTACTTGCAGCATCTTTCAATTCATTATAATCTGAAAATTTAATTTGTGTGCTGTTTACTGTAGATTATTAATGATGATATTAAATAAGACTCAGTTCAGTTGTTTATTAAGATTATTTATTAGGTAGGAAACAGTAGCAACGGTACATGCATTTAGTCCCATTCAGCCACTCATTTTTAACTCTAGCTAAACAAATTAAATTGGTAAGATTTGTCTTTATAAAGCCAAAAATGGTTCCGTTGGATGTCTAGTGCTATCTTAATCATTATTCCCCTATTTTATTATGGTTAGAAAATTCGTTACGTCAGTCATGGCCAAGATAATTATTCTTCCTCTGTAGAAAATCATAACTACATTTAGGACCAAATTCTATTTCTCCTTTGTGCACTTGAATGGCCTTTACATAACCACATAAATGCAATTTTGGAGACTTAGGCAGTGTTAAGATTCTGTTTCCCCAAGTGTAGCTTCACCATCAAGCCCATACTGAATGCTCCACTTTGGCTGTATAGGTACTGTGTCAGTGTTAGTGGAACAGAATCACCAGGCTACATGCACAGTCTGTGTGAAATTCCTAAAACCTTGAGAAAAACCACAACTACTGATGACTAGAAGCTGGAGGAAAAGGGTATTCCCGCCTTCAAGCTCAACAGCTTTTTGGTTAGGGCACTTGCCCAAGGAATAGGGGACCCTGATTTAAGTTCCCCCACACTCAGAGGGTTTTAAATATTTATCTTCCACTTTCCAGCAAACCGCTCTAACCATGAGGCCCCAGACTAGGCATTGCTCAGAACATTCTCCAGGCCTCAGAAGGGAAGATATGTGGGTCCAAGAGGAAAAGAGCAAGTCAGAAGAAAAGTGGCTCAGTGAAAAGGACACTTCCCTGGCCTGACTCCACTGCCTGACTTCTGACCTCTGTCCCCAGTAGTTTTTTCTGCACTCGGAATTTAATGTTAGCTGTCCGGTGGTTTCCATCCCACTGCAGACAAGGTTTAGGTCCAGAGCTGAGACTCAGCAGCCTTTCCTTCCAGGGAAGCCCTCCACTGAGCTTTACTCCTGCTGTTCCTCCTGGCCCCCTACATCTCCCCCTCCTGGTTGCTCAAGTCTCAACAAGAAGGGCACATACCCACATGCAGGGGCATGCATTTACAGCAGCAAAACTAGTAGTGGCACAAATTTGTGCCACTACTTTTTGCCATTACGCTCACACCTGCATG
Organism: Crocodylus siamensis; assembly: GCF_052110815.1. Lineage (NCBI taxonomy): Eukaryota > Metazoa > Chordata > Crocodylia > Crocodylidae > Crocodylus > Crocodylus siamensis. The sequence continues at coordinate 390,553,100 of NC_143395.1, read as the reverse complement.
TCTGCTTTGATGTTGGGCAAAATGCCCTGCTTTGGGAAAACTGCCTTTTCCTTGCTTCTCCTGGCTCCCAGGATGCTGGAGGACTCAGGGTGGAACTAAAGGAGGACTGAGCTTCTGTGTTAATATCATGGTGTTAATAAAACACCAAGAAAAAAAACAGAGCAGTGCATGCTCCTGTAGAGTGCACCACACTGCTCTTTTTTTTTTTTTTTTTTAGCAGCAGGTTGTTGGGGGTTTTTTTACTACCAGGACTTTCCTGTAGCAAATTTTGCCCCTGCACTGCATGTTTAACATGCTGGGCATGTAGTTCATGGCATCACAAGAAAGTTTGTTGTGCCAAAAAACACATGTGCCTGCACATCTGGCACCAGCTGAATGATGCAGAATGGGAAATGCCTGGCACATGGCCTGCTGGTAAAAGTACACTCGGGCTAGGGACAGACATTACACATAAACTGGTTTAAGTGATCAGAAACTGGCTTAAACCTGTAACACAACAGATGTTCAGTGCACATAAACCAGTTTGAACATGGCTGAAACCAGTATGAGATAAACCTGGTTGAATGTAGTATCAGAATTAACTGATCTGAGTCAAAATGGTTTATGAAACTTCTGTCCCAGACCCCTTGCTGGTTTAAGTTAAACCAAACTTCCCCAGCACCCCGGCATGCTCTCTGGGCTGGGTGGGGCTCTCTGCTTCACAGCAGGGCAGGCTCCTCCACTCTGCTCCCTGGTTGGAGCTCAGCAGAGACTTGCAGGCACAGAGCATCTGCCTGGATTCCCCCTGCTAAGCAGGAATGATTCCTCCCACCCCTCTGCCTTACACAGATACTTCAGAATTAACTAGCAGACCATATGCTGGCTACAGTCCATGCTGTGGGAGATGACAAAGGTAGACAGGCTTTTTGGAGCTAATCAACAATGTCCTTCCTTGGAAAAGCTGTTTAAGAGCTTGAAGAGAGGCTTTGTTTTCTTAATGGACTGGTAAACACTGAGTTAGGGGTGATAAACACTGTATTATCAATTTCCTTCTGGGCTAGTCAGGAGTGGGGGAATAATCAGAACATCCTGCCAGGGCCTGGCTATCCCCCCTCAGCTCAGCACTGTCAAGTGAAGGGAGGGCTGCTCTAGTGTCCCCCAGCTTCTTGCCTGAGCCACTCTGGGCATGTGCCTGCATTTCTAGAATGAAAAGGGAATGTCTATCCACCTCCTAATCAGTTCAAGCTTTGCAGGTTAGACTAACCTGCAAAGACTGAATCAATTCAGATGCAGGCTCTTTAAACTCTCTCCCTGGCCTTGGGAATAGGAGATACAGGTTGGTTTACGTGGGCCAAGGAAACAGGAGGAGAAACTTGTTAAAGGAGGTGATTTTTATTATACTGTATGAAGAGAAAGCCCTGTCTGTCACAGGAGAAACAGAAAAGTCATCACGAATTTTGTATTGGTTATAATAGTATCATCTCCTGTTAGCCCAAAGTAATGACAAAACACATTAGTCTCTCTCATTATAGCACCTTGTCACAGTAAATTGATAATATGCTCAGAGTGGCATGATAAAGTGACTGTATGCTACCAGTCCCCCAAAGTACATTATTCATAGTGCTGCCATTACTATGCAAGTCACATCCTAAAAAGAAGTCATGAATGTCTGCAAACAGGATGTATTAAAGTGTATGTTTTCCCTAGATAAAGTACTCAACTATATTCAGTCCTGCAAAATTCCCACTCCCTTCCTTAGTATTATTTATGTCTTTCTTTGGAGGTATGGGGGAGATATAATAGCCGCAATCAGAAATTTCTTTTCATCAATAACACAGGGGAAGCAGTGATTTCCTATGACCCAGTATTATAGCCTTCCTAGAAACCCATCCTTCAGTCCTTTTCCAAAGAAATTCCCACTGACTTTGGTGTTTACTATAATCAGTCCACTCTGATATTCCAAAGTACATGGACCTGTCTCCCGGAGCTGAATAATTATATCTGTAAGTTGATTCCCTTCTAGTTTCCCTTTCCCATTTCTTTCCAACAATCGCCCTCAACTGTCATGGCTGAAAGTAACCACTTATGGTAATTTAACTAAGCAAGTCTAGCCAGAACTCCCAAAAGAGTCTCTTAATTATGCTTCACTACTCAAAAATTGACCATTCCATTTCACCCTGGGTGTCTTCAGTAGAAGAGGTCAGCCTAGTGCAGAGAACAGCAAAGTAATGATAACTTCAGCCAGTAGCAAGGATGATACATCAGTAAAAATTAGTAATGAGAGGCTAAAAAATGTAACATACTTTAAATACCTTGGAGCAACCATCACAGAAAATGCTACATCAGAAAAAAAGGAAAAGCAAGAATAGCCATTGCCATTGGATAACTAGCAAAGCTAAAGGAAATCTGGACTAGCAGCAACATCACAATGAAAATGAAATTCTACTACTATATGCTGTTGTCATTTCAACAACTCTCCATGGCTGCGAGACTGGACACTCACAAGAGTATTGGAAAAGCAAATTGAGACCTTTGAAATGCAGTGCTTTAGAAGACTCTATGAATCCCCCTCCCTGCACACAGAACAAATGATTCTGTGAAAGATCAAATCAGACAAGTCAGCAAATACAAACCCTCACTCAAAATCATATGAAGAAAGATGCAGTGGTTTGAACATGTAACAAGAAGACCCAGCACCTTTACCAACACCATCCTGCAGGGTGCTGTGGATTGATGAAGAAGAGGAAGACCTAGGACAAGCTGGACCACCAACATCAAAGATTGGATGGGATTAAAACTGACTGATTGTACAAGGATTGCAAAAGACCAGGAAGTATGGAGGAAAGCTATCACTACATCAAAGGTGGCCCAAGAATTGGTCTGGCCTCCAGACTGACTTGACTTGACTCAAAAATATTTAAGCATCTAAGATATATGTTCTGGTATTACCCTTTGTCTATGCACATGTCTTTAATATTGCTCATCGTGCCCTACAAAATAATGTTATGGCTGCAAATTTAATTTTCCTATTTGTTCAGCTAAATCCTTTTGTTGTGTGGTCTACATAAGAATGAGAAATGATTAAAGCTGGACAGACAGAAGGACTCCAAAAAATTTTAGGTTTGGAAATTTAATTTCATTCCACATTGGAATGAAACTGAGACTCTGCAAGCTTTTTAGCAGAAACCAAAGCCAAGACCAAGAGTGGCACTCAGAATCATCAGTAATCTGGGAGCTGGGGCACTCACCTGGGAGATAACACATGCAGCTTCAAGTCTCTGCTCTACCTAATTGAGCACAGGGACTTTGTAAGTCTTCTATTTTCCAGGTAACTTCCTATACCACTGGTTTATTAGCTATGCTCGCTCTCTCTCATTTTGATCAGAAATTCCATCCTGGACAGGAAAAACAGATAGATTTCCACAAAAATTCTTGATTTAGAAAAATCAGCATTTTCCAATGACAAAAGTTTCATCAAAAAAAATCCTGAATGGCTCTACTTGTTTTTGTGTAGTCATGAAAAAGAAGAAAGATATTCCTGACCTATAGATCTAATTTTCATCCGTCTATGATTGTCAGTAAAAATTAATGACAAGTTCTTACAGTGGAAAGAAGCACATTTACATATTCTATGAGCACATCTGCACAGTGCTTTATAGTGCAAATGCCTAGATCAAATGTTTCTCTACATGCCGGTATTCACCCCATTTAGGATGTTTGCAGAGCTCAGGCTATGTCCTTGTCCAGCAAAGGTTGTAGAAAAATTATAGAGCTACTCTAATTCCCATATGAGAAGAAGCATTTAGGGATCCCAACTGAGACCTGACCCCACAGAGCTGGACAGCGTATAAACACTGTGAAATACAGTCCGATGGAAATAACCTCACATAGTTCTCAAAAAGAATGTGTTTTTAAACAGCCATTCAGACTCTGACTGGCTATTAGTTTCTACCACATTCTTATTCATGAACATTCATGAAACAAAAAATCATTTTCTATATTTATTTGGGGGAAGGCTGTGCTTTGTGAGATTAACCGCATTTGCTTGTAAACAAGGGCATTCGTGTGTGAACAGGAGTATTTTTTATAATTTTGCAATTTGTCATTCATTCTCATGTTTAAAAATCAGTCAAGTGCTCAAAGAGTTGAAATGGTTTAGGGAACCAACACATAGCATTCAAACAATACAGCAAATAACAAAAAATCTGTTTGTTTCTCTAGCAAAAACTTATGAATAATAGAAACACTTGCAAGAACCAGGATTAATTTATAAATGTTTTGTGAACAGAAGAAAGAGGTCAAATTTCAAGAAAGGTATTAATAGCAATTCAGTCATCTCTTATCTTTAACCTTTGATATTTTCAAAGTGAAGTTCAAGAGGACTTGGACTTCTAAATCACTAAACTGTTTTTGAAAATCCCAGCCAAAAATCAAGAATAAGAATAAAGAGGTCAATAAAATGACAGCTTGTATGTAACATAAACGAGCACATTCTGAAATGCTTCTTTCTAATTCCCCTGAATGAAAAAGCATTCCAAGCCACTCCTGATCTTGGTAGGCACATGAAAGAGCACATTACATTTTCACATCATTAATTGGGCTCCGAACAGATGGGCAGAGGGCTGCTGCATATGGAGCCACAGAACCTAATGTAGTAATTGGGCTGGCTGTTTGACTTATGGCCTTTGCTACAGGGCACCAGAATTCTTCCCTTCTGCATACGTGACCAGTAATAGCTTGTCTAATTGGGCTGGCACCTGGCTGGAGGTACCAGTTTTCCTACTGATTCAAGTTACGTCACTATTCTCTGGCATCCCAGCCTCCTTTGTGGCTCCCCACTACCTCTCCCTTGCAGGAAGGTGTGCTACCACTCATTCTACACCCAAGTTCTCCCAGAGCAGAGCCAGCAAAACCCCTCTCCCCAGCCCTGCCTCCTCCAATCTGCCAGCTACGTACAGGCAGTGGGGGTGGGGGGGAAGGGCCCCAGACTACATACCTCTAGGTAGCAGGCAGACTGCTAGTACTTGAAAATTCTCCATCTTTCTACCCTGGGCATACCAGTCACCCCCTCTCCTTCCCTTCCCCTCCCTTTCATCCCGGACTGCAGCCAAGATGCCAGGCTCCTGGCCTTGAGCAGTTAGTAACCCATCTCCCATTGTATGAGAACATAAATCTGTCTTCTTCACAGCTCCCTGCCCTATTTCATAGCACCATGCTTAGCTCCTGGGAGAGCTGGAGCCTCCTTCCAGCTGGTTAGAGCAGTGGTGCTGAAACAGCTCCTTCCCTCCTTCTCCCAGGTAGTCACAGAAAGGCACTAAAAGAGTTTATTGAGCTTTGCAGACAAAGTGTAAAAATCAGGTACAAATGCAAGTGCTCAGTGCCTTGCCCCGGTTGTCAGTGCCACAGGCCCTGGGTGGCAAAGAGGACACTGAGGTCAGGGCCAGGAGCTGTCTATGAGAACCACTAGAGTTCCAGTACAGCAGGAACAAGAAAAATTCCCCGTGCTAAACAATCCCAGTCCAAAAAAGGCACTGATGGGATGGTAGGAGTCCTACACGGGCCTCACTGCCAGGGTGACTCCTGAGTTGTGCACCTGGAGAGACTTGCAAGCAGCACTGTTCCCCTTTCCTCCAATATATTCCCAGGTGAAACCCCATGGGTGCTGGGCAATGCCAAGTCTCATAGTGTAAGCAGTCACTGTACTGACCCCTCAAGGCAACTGCCACCACTGTCCTGTAATCACAGCCCCATCCCAGTCCTGGATCACTTTACCACAGCCCCTGAAAGCCATGTGGGGGTAATGACATTACAGATAATGAAATAGGGGAACTCAGGTGCATAGTGCCCACTTTCCATCAGCCCAGGAAGCGGGGAGTTTTGGAAAATACAGAAATCATGGGTACTGCCTGCCCAATCATTATTAAAGATGCGGGTGAAGCAGCCCCAATGGTCAGTGATGCCCTTCAGCACAACAAAGAAACAGCCCTTGTAGTTGGTGAATGCCTGGAAGCCCTGGGTCAGGCAGAAGATGGGGCTATGGGTGCTGTCCATGAATTGGGGAAGCACATGCAGTGGAAGCTGGTGACCACATCCTGTGGGTTGACAAGGTGAATGAAGTGAGTGATCAGGATGTCCTGGATGACCAGGCAGGCCTCTCCAGCCATGCTTTTGCCCATGCTAAACTAGCTGGTAATGCAGCAGTAACTGCGGGAAAGTCTGGGCTCACTTTTCATCATCCCAGGTGCCCAGGATGATCTGCTCCCACTAGTTGGTACTTGTGGCATGCATCCAGACCTGGTGCTCTACAGTCTGGAGATGATGCCAAAGCACCCTGGCATCCATGGTGTCCTGGGTGACTTTCTCCTCATTGGCTACATGGAAGTTGGTGGCCCAGCCCAGGACACTTGGTAGGTGCAGGGTGTGGTAGGTGGCCCCATGTGGGGCTCCCAGCTGCTGGCTTGGGATACAAAGCCATATGCCACTGTGACCCACTGCCACACCATGTCCAGGCAGGCATACGTGATGTCCCACAGCCTCTGGCAAGTAGTGCAGGATGATAAGCAGGACACGCTGCAGCTCCTGGGTCTCCATGCTTGGGCACAGGCAGAAGGACATCATGGCAGGGTACAAGCAAGCTGGGACATGGAGGCATGTGTAGGTCATGATGGAAGGCACTCACTCTGAGGCTCTTTTGGAAGCCTAGGGCTGGGGGGTCAGGATGGCAGGAAATCTGTGGTCACACAGCAAGGGGTTTGGGATGTGCTTACCCATCTCTGCCAGCCAATCAGAGGTAGTCTGAGCACTCAATTGCACTCAGCAGTCTTTGGCAGCCCAGGGAACCTGTAGGGCATGTTGGGAAGCATGCAGTAGTGCCCCTAACTTGCTGGCTTTGGCCAGTGCAGGCAGCCTGCATGCCACCCCCCCCACCTCCACCACCACCCACCAAGGGTGGTGTATACTGTATACTGTATACAAGGGTGGTGGAAGTGTATACTGTTCACTACCAATCTAGTCTAGGCTGCTTACAGAAAACTGAGCAATTTAGATCAATTCCACCTCAGGCTTTTTGAACATCTGTACTTAGCCATTGTTTTTAATGTCTTATCTGTCTTAAAACTCATTATCAAGAAAACTAAATCATACACAGTAATGAGCAGTGTGGGTTCTAGACAGCTGAAAAACCATAGTCTTTAAGAGCTTATCTTTGTATAGAAAGTGCTTGGTTAAAAGCCAAGAGACTTGATGAACTTGCTTGGGAAATGTTTGCTTTCAGGGGTGTGCAAAGTGGGCCCTATTCAATTCAGATTTAGCCTGAACTGGGGACAGTGATTCGATTCATTGATTTGGATCTCCGTCCCTGATCCAATTCATCCGATTCTAAAGATTCAATGCTGATTCAGAGAATCAGCGATTCGGTCATAGACAATGCTTTAAATGTTTTTTCTACATACCTCAAGGTACCAGGAGTGGCTCATGAACACTGTGATGCTGGGACACATGAAGTGTCCAACAGGAGTGCGGGGGGGTCCCCCACATGGTTGGCGGTGAACCTGGAAGTAGACCAGAAGTAGTTCTGGTCCACTTCCGGGTCCACAAGGGAGCGTGCGGGGGGGGGGGGGGCCCTGCACCTCCCTGGCTTGGTGACCGGCCATGGGGGGACCCCAGGTGCCCCCCCCAGACCCAAGAGGCATCAGACACCAAGCCAGGGGGGCACCAGGGGATCCCCTTTGCACACCCCAGCAGACCCAGAAGTGGACCGGAAGTGCTTGTGGTCCACTTCCGGGTTTGCTGCAAAGTATGCTGGGGACCCACCCTGCGCTTTTGTGGGACAGTCCATGTGTCCCAGCATTGCAGCATTCATGAGCTGCCTGCTACCTAGAGGTATGTAGAAAAAACATTTAAAGCTGTGTCTATGTCCAAATCTCCAAATCTTTCTGAATCGCTCTGAATCGATTCAGAGGATTTCGATTCGATTCAGGGAGATTAAAGGGTCCTTTGATTTGATTCAGATTCAGAGATTCAGCCACCAAATCGGGCTGAATTTCTACCTAATCAAACCAGGGACCGAAGCTTCACACAGCCCTAGTTTGCTTGTCATCCCAGTACAGAGAAGCTGAGGAAAAAATGACGCTCTTTGGAACATGTCCATTGTTGTATTTTCAGAATTTTGTACACAGGAGTGTGTGTACACAGTCCTTTTAGCCTTCCAAAAGCTTTAAGTTAAAATAGCAATAATTCTATCTGCTAGGTTAAAGAGCAGAGGCACTACCTCAACTTCCTTTTCCTTGAACATGTATATTATTGGCTCTTACTAAAAACTTGGCAATAGTTAATTTTTAATGTAACATCTTTAAAATGATTTGTCTTTGAGTTCTCTGCCTAAGTGGCTAAGTCATTCTGTAGATTCCTCTACAGAAGATATTAAGAAAAAGTTATTTCCAGATGTATTGTGGAGTAAATCTTATGTATAGGTGTCTGCGTAACTCAAAGAGGCAGCTGGCTGATTTCATGAGCAAATTTTAGGGTCATCTGCCATTTTCTCAGGCTAAGCATGGTGGGCCCCTCCCATGACTCTGATTGGCTGAAAGGGCCTAGTGTCCCTGCACCTCACCACTACTTGGTTATGAGGACTCTCCGTCAACCAGCCCCACCTCTCTCTGCTGATTGGTGGAGGGGGGCAGCATCATAACAGGCAGCCCTCAGCCAATCAGAAGTGAGAGGCAGGACCAGCAGCCATTTTGCCAGCAGCTGTTTGTGCTGGAAGCCCTCCTCCCTGCTCCTCTTCCTCCCTGGCAGGCTGTGAGGCCTGGCCGCAGCACCAGGAAGACTGCTGGATCCCCCTGGAGAGCCAGCATTTTATTTTCAGTATTTTTATATTTTTTGCAACAAGCACACCAAAATTGTGGAGCCCACCATTTTTTATGGAACCTACCCAAATTCCCAGTTTCTGCAAAAATTACACAACTGCAAATTCAGTAGGTCCCTACTTATGTCCTAAATTTTGTTTCATATCAACCTAATTTGTTCAAACTTGACCCCATAAGTTCATATAGATTTAAGGAGTCACTTCAGTATATATTCAGAGGCTGAGGAAGATTCCTAGCTTTCTCAAGGAATATTATTTGCTCTTTAAATTTAAAACCTCTGAACTACTTAAGAATGGCAGTCTCTCTGCACAGACAATTTAAAAATAGCAATTAAGTAGATATACAGTTCAATCATTCAAATATTTAGTCATTACACTGGTTTATAAGACTAGTCATTGATTATAAATTTGTCTCATAAGGGTTTGGAGAGTCAGGCTCTCAATAGCAAAAAAGTATATTTTAAGGAATGACTTCAATTCAGTTTGATTTAATGACTCAGAGTTTTTTATATTACTGCCTAATCCTAAATATAATTTTGTGTGGGATGTGGACTATGCTATTAATTTAGATGCTAAGGTGAATAACTGTTATTGTTCATTTTCATAAAACCAGGCAGATAGGGGTTTCTAGAGAGTCAAAATTAGAACACGTGAACATTGGCAGGTAAACAGAAATCTGAAAAACTACATGATATGACAAGCCCCAGACCATATCTTCTTTAGCTCCCTGAATTTAATACAATTAAGGCATGGACTTACCTCCATCATGCACAGATCTATACCTAGAAAAGAAGCTGTTAATGAAGTAAAATATTCAGCTGCTGCTTTAATGTGTCAGGAAGCCATGACCCTCTGACCAAAATAATTAAGCCTTCTAATCTAGGATTCAGTGCCTTTCTCAGGACTTTTCTTGTTGTTTTTAATATTAGTTTCCTCTACAGTCAGATAATGAAATCCAATCAGATGAACAAGTTTGCACATCTACATATTATGTATAGAGAACACTTTCACAATTGGCCCATATACATATTCCAGCCTCTTGATAAAAAAAGTGATGTTCAGAGTTGCTGATTTTCCGTATGTCCACCTTTAAAAATCAGCAGCCTGATCCAAGCATATTGCATACCATGGGAATGTTTCTATTAACTTCAGTAGACTTTGGATCAGCCCAGATTGTGTATTTACAAGTGTGTAGCTCAGTCAAGGAGCCAGGGTCAGTCACGACCCCAGTAAGTCCTCAGGCTTGTCAAACCTGTGTGATTGGGTCAGAGGAAGACCCCAGTAAGTTCTCAGATGCTGAGAGGCTGAGTTAGGGTCAAAGCGTAAGAACTTGTTTGGATGCCATCTGCAAGGCATGGACCATGGTGTAGGGGCAGTATGGAGCCATGGATAGCGCCGCCTGGCTTTAGGTCATTATAATAGGCAGCCTCTCATTTAGAACACCACATTATTAAACCAACAAGTTGTGGCAGGCAAGACTGGGCAGACTGCCCCAGGTAGACAGGTCAAGGTTGAGACCTGTCCCTGAACTTGCCCCCTGCCACACTTACGTATCAGTATCCCTGCACTTAAAAATGGCAACGGGGTTGCTTGAACTAAAGTTTGTTGAACAAGCTTCAGTTTAAGTTCCCCCACCACCATTTTTAAGCATGAGGATGCTGATAAAGATGACACAGTGGCACTTTAATTAGAGCAGGTCTCAGAGCTACTCTAATTAAAGCACTAGCTTCCCTCCCCCCCAGCACATGTAAAAGTTCCCTATATGTAGCAATTTTAACAATTAGCCATAAATCCTATGCTGCAGCCAATAAAATAACTTTTAGTTTTGTTGAAAATGGGATCTGGACAACATGACTGTTCATATTTAAATAAATGATAATGTGCTATGGGGCTACAATATTTAAATGATATTTTAATTAAAATGTCATAGTTAAGAAGTTAAATGCTGAAACAGTTTCAGATGGCCTATAAAATGGAAAACATTTCCAAAGAAGCTAGAGAATGACGACTACATGATGGAAGCAAAGCCTAACATATCTAAAAAATTACAGTTACAATAAATATAGGCCATGAGTATCTCTGGCCTGTTTTTTCTAATCTAACTAATGATTTTGGGTGCTGAGCCAAGACACCCTACAGCAATCTGAGCAGGCATTTAGCAGATCTCTTTATATGTTTTCAAAGTCACATACTCATAAATTACTACATGATATTGCAAATCATGCTTTAAATGTTCATAGGATTGCCCTTTTATGCAGTCCATGAGTTCCAGCTAAAGTTAGTCTTTGCACTATAGGATTTCAAAGTAATTTCATTCCAAGTAATGCAAAATCACTCATCACTTTTGAATACTGAGGCTATTACATTTCAAAGCATGCCACAACCTTTCCTGAAACTGAAAAAATGATAGATTAATTAATACATTTTAATATTTCTCACTTTATTAATATGTTAAGCAATGTACAAAGTAAAAGACTATCTTGAAGGCAGGGTTCAGGAATACTTTTTCTTTTAAGTGAAAAAAATACAATTGACATTTTATCTCAAGAAAAATTATGTCCTTGATTCTGTAAGTGCCCTACATGTTCTTAATGGGGATTTTGCTGATTCTGCCCATATACTATAAAAAATAACAAGTATTTCCTTTCCCATATCAGTTTATAGACTAAATAGTACTTAGGAGTCTCTCTTGTTACAGTTTTTTAGTAAAGAGATTTACCAGTTGTCTTAACCCAAACTTCTAAATTTATTATGGATGGTCCTCTTTAATAGTTAAGCTGTCAGCCACAAAATCAAAATCATATATCCTAAGGAGACATAACTGTAGGAGGTACATTTTTAACAGGGCACTTAGGGACTTAATGACTCATCTTCCATTAACATTAATGTCAAGTGTATGGCTAATTCCTTGTAAAGGCTACTAAATATTTACTCTTTCCTAGAAATATGTTGTTGTATTCTTTCAGTTTAACAATAGATGGTAATAACTTATCACAATGGTAGATGATAAGCTATGTTGCAATTCATTCTACACAGTTTAAATTCTTAGCCACAATTATACTACTTAAATACTAAAAACAGGATTTCATATGAAAAGATTATGCATTGTACAACTAGTGGGAAAGCTATTGTTCCAGTCTCATACCAACCCCTCTGTATAGAGCCAGTGCAAGATCTATGCACTATTTTGAAGTAATTTTGAAGCTCAATACACAGCAGTTGTGGAAGCTATATTCTGCATATACCTCGCAATGCAAAAATAAATGTTAACCTCAGTAATTAACTAAACCAATACTAGAGGCAAATGTAGATCAGCAACATATTTTGCTGCATCAAACCAAAGCCCAAGAAAGGGGATGGTATGTGTAACAGCGCAGGGTCCTAGGGGTGGCCGTGATCTCCCCTAGCGCCCCCTACCGTGCCAAGTCAGTGTTAAAGCTCCCTCACAATCTCGCCCGCCATGTTTTTGATGTTTTGTAGTTATGTAGGGAGGCTGCCCTTCGTTCCCTTGGCTACGGTTCTGCTGGTTCCCCCTGCGGCGCGGCTCTACAATGGGGTTCCAGGTACCTCAGCCTTATGGGCTATGCGTGGCTCCAACCACCCCTGTACCACACTCCAAACCTCACAGATGTACCAGACGTTGTTTTGTTGATTTCACTCTCCTGTGCCCCATCGGCGCTTCTGGCTTGCCTCGCAACCGTGCCCCCTGGCACTCATCAATAATCTCTGCCCCTTTCTGGGGCTTCTCACACCTGCCTGCACTGGGGCTTCTTGCGGCCCTCTCTCCGGGCTCCTCACTGCCCCCTTTGCTCTGGGGCTGGGGTCAATGCACCCCTGAATGTTGTGCCCTCTCTGGCACCGGGGTCCCCACGCTACCGTGGAGCACCTATGAGGCCTCCTTCAACCCCTAATAGCCTCACCCGGTCCTCCGGTGTAACAACAACAACAAATAATAACACAAGCCCCTGGCTATAACACAAAGTTAACCTTCCGGGCTAAACGTTCTCCAAACCACACCACCTTTCTCACCCATGTAACTAGTGGCTGGTACATTCAGGCCTTATTTTCTTTCCCACATTCAGGGCCGATTTCTTTCCCTTAGTCAGGCAGTACTCCGTCTTCCTGGCTGCCAGCAGAGAGGGAGAGAGAGCACTCACAGCCTCCAGTCTTGGTCTTATAGTATTCAGCCCTGCCCCTTCCCGTCAGCTGACTCACCAGGTGTGGGCCCTTAGTTCCTCCTGGTTGCCTCTAGCAACCAACATCTGAGCCCCTACTGCTGCCTTTCAGGTAGCAGGCACCTTAGTGTCCTGCTACAGTATGATCCAAAGGCCTCTGATTTTAAATGCTAGTGTGCAAACTCCTCATCCAGGGAAGAAGAAATAAATATCCACCTAACCCCTTCCTATAGTGTTGGCTTTACTTCCAGAAACAAAAACCTCAGATCTCAAAAAATTAAAACTCTCACTATTGAGTAAAGCCACTTGAGGCCTTTTCAGCTTCAGACAACTGGGGGCTACAGGATACACTAAAACCCGTGGTAGCTTTCTTTTCACTAGCTTTGTCTCTTCTTTTATAACTATACCTAGACTATTCATGTGATTGGCAGGGAGCAGGAAACTGTAAATGCCATTTTGTGCCGCCTTATCCCCAAACAACCAAAACTGTATTTGAGGACTGAAAGTTTTCCATTCCACAATCTTATTTCCAGACACAGCTTTTTTGTCCCTTTAAAATGGTTTGAACAAAGATAAACCAAATTTCAAGTTGGTAAACGAACTAGAAGCTATTAGATTAAAGAAAAGGCTCAAATTAATCCAATGCTGAGCTAGTTATTTAAACTGAATAACTTTTACCCTAGTTTGGATTTAAGGAAGAGTCTTGAACAGCTGCTGCTGCTGCTGCTGTCTCAGGTTTATCTGAAGTGCTATTATTTTTGTCCAGAATACTCTATATCTCATACAAAAGGAAGCACCAATACCATCAAACATTTAAGTTGTGGACTTACGTATAGCAGGATATGTGTTCTTCCTCAGGGAACAAAACTATTCTGAAATAGCTGAACAATGTTGTTGACTGTCAGCTTCAAAGAGAAGGCCAAGTATTATCTTCCAATATTCAACACATATCTTAACCATTCACTCAAACATAGTTCAGCATAATGACTCACTCAAATATCATTTAGGATAATTACAATAACTATGTGAGCTATTTACAAAAAAAGTTGCTTAAAATTATAATTTTTTACTTTTTCTCTTAAAAGTATATTTAATACTTTAAATATTAAAGGGAATTGCTATTAGAATTTCTATAGGTTGGTGTCTCATCTCCACAAAGGTTAATCTATCCAAAGGATTCTCCAGGTGTTTGGGAAAGGAACTGTCCCTAGTCCAACATGCTTCAGGCATAGATTTTATAGAGAGTTCAGTCTGTGGACAAAGATGGTAAATTAGAGGTGAATTCCTACAAAGACATGGGGAAACTTTGAGTATGTAGCACTCTATCCTGGGAAGGATACTATTGGATAGGGACAATCCTCCAAGCAAAGATAGTATGCATTATATTAATGAGGAGAGAGCTGTAGAAAAGGAAGGTGGAAGGAAACAGGTAGGGAGAGAAGTGATACACATCTAAAATATGATGTACTATATAAAAAACACATACATTACTCAGCAATGGTATGTTATTAAATTTTATTATTTTCATTTTTTCCAGGGCACATTGTCAATTTACCACTTATTCAGAGAAGTCTAGTCATCTGAAAATTGACAGAGTTAAGATGGACTGTGGGAATCTTTTTACATTTTTTTTTTTACTTTTTTTTTTGGAATTACAGCCTGAACCAAAGAAATAAACCACCTCTCCCACTTAAACAAGCACAGACCCATTTGATTTTGAGAAATGTTTAATCTATCCTCTTACCTCTGTTTGTATAAAATGACCTGAAGCTATGTTGGCTATTTCAGCATGAGCAGCCTGCCTGCCACCTTTTCTGCTGTACTGAAGGGCAGAGCAGGACTGTATAACTACACTTTCCATTGGGTGTATTTTGTGTGATTTACCCTTCACACAAATGCAGTGGGTAAATCATGAGGCTACCCTGCCTCATGAAGAATGTGACAGCCAAACTGGGTCACCTCTGAACAACCCAGGACAGTGGAGAAGCAGCCCTCTATACCCTATTGTGCCTTTTTTCACGCCTAGGCAGGGACTGCCCACTGGAGCATTCCCTGTGGTCCTCTGAACACTAGGACTGTAACCTGATTATAAAAAACTTGATTTTTATAAGAGGCTAGGGAGAAGTGAGAGAGAGAGAGAGACATGGTGCCATATACACTCTGCACCAGTAGCACAGTAAAGGGCATTTTATACTCCCCTAAAAGGCAATATAATGGGTATGCTTCTGCACATGGTGGAGCACAGAAATTATACAATCTAATATTTCAAAGAGGGATCTGCAGACCTGTGCAGCTCACTGCTCACAGCTGTGATTCAGTCTGCCCCTGGATTAAGAAATGCATATGGATGGCATTTTACAAGAAAGATCAGGGAATGAAGGCAAGGCAAGGTAAGTGGTTCTGAGACAAACATTACTATAACAGCCACAAATAGCAAAGAAAAAATACATCCTCTTCCCCCTCCCTCCCCTGCAAAAATAAATAAATCCAGATCTGTTTATCCTTAACACCAGAGGAGGGAAGAATTAACCTTTCTCCCTGCCTCCAACACCTTAACAGGGCCCTGCT
Source organism: Crocodylus siamensis (assembly GCF_052110815.1). Lineage (NCBI taxonomy): Eukaryota > Metazoa > Chordata > Crocodylia > Crocodylidae > Crocodylus > Crocodylus siamensis. Next base: position 390,537,512 of record NC_143395.1, on the reverse strand, counting down.
GGGTAGGCTGCCTGCAGGGTGGGGAGGGGAGCTCTGTTGCATGCTGGGGAGGGAATGGGGACTCTTCTGCCGCTTCCTCCCAGGGTGGGAAGGAAGACTCTGTGAAGCCTGCAGCTGGACTCTTCCTTTTCTTCTCCTTCCCCTCCACCCCCAGGGGGGTGGGGCTCCATGCGATGCTGCCTGGCCCCAGAGCAGGGGCAGGAGGAGGCTCTGTTCCATATTGGAGGAACACTTCCCGCTTCCCCTCCTCCCTCCAGAGGGGTTCAGCTGGATAGGGTGGAGGGTGAAAGGACCCTCACACACTCCCCCCATGACTGCAGCCCCTGGTGCTAGGCAGCAGCATCAGGCAGGGAACTCAAGAGCCTGCTCTCTCTCTCACTGCTGGCTGCACTCTGCCAGAGTGGAGGGAGCCCTGCTCCTGCTTCCCCGCAGAGTCCAGCCTCAGACTTCCCCTCTGTGAGAGCTCAGCTGCAGGCAGTGTGGAGCTGTGCAGTTCAAAGTGGCCAGGTAGCCTGCACAGGGCTGCACTCCTTCGCAGCACAGAGTAGAGCTGGCTGTCTCTAACCCCGGAGCTCCATGCTGCCTGCCTGCAGCTGTGCTCTCACAGAGGGGAAGCCCCAGGCTGGACTCTGCAGGGAAGCAGGAGTAGGGCTCCCTCCACTGCAGCAGAGTGCTTTGCAATGGGGGAGAACAGGCACGCCTACCCTGCCCAGCTGAGCTCTGTGCTCCTGCTGCCCCTCTAGGAAGAGGGGGAAGAGTCCCCCTGCAGCATGAACAGAGCCCCCATGCCCTGGGGGGGGGAGGAGTGGGGGAAGAGAGTCCCCCTCTGGATCTGGGCAGCCACCCATAGAGCCCCCTCTCCACCAAGCAGCAGGGGAAGAGTTCCTCTCGGCAGCCAGGCAGCCAGACAGAGCCCCTCTGCCTACGCCATGGTGCCAGTAGAAGACGAGGAGGGAAAACAATCCCCCAGTACTGAACTGGACCCCCTCCTGGCCCCGTGGCAGTGGGGAAGAGGGTGGAGGGGAAAGAGTTTCCCTCTGGGGCTGGGCAGCCCTGTGTCCTCAGATTGGTCCCAATTGTCAGGGAGCCCTGGGGTGGGCCTGCCTGGGTCTGGCTATGCATCCTCTCCCTCAGCTCAGCTTCCCTGTGGAAGGGAAGAGAGGGCTACAAACTTCTGGTCTGAGCCACTGCAGACATGTGCCAAAGTCTATCCACTTATAAACTGGTTCAGCCTAGCCATGTTAGACTAACCTGCAAAGACTGCATCACTTTAGACTCCAGCTTTTTGAATGACTGTCCCTAGCCTATAGCTCCACTTCCTCCAGCAAAGAGCCAGCATTAGCAACAGCTACTATACTACCTCACTAAATCTTAGTTCAAGTCTATCTGCATTTGCTATGCTGTTTTTAAATCCTGCCACACTACTTTAAACTTGGCCAGGTGGCTTAAGAGCAAATCCTCATTTTATTGGTAACCTATGTCTGACTCTGGAGCATGTTACTGAACACATACTAAAAGATTATCCTCTTTGAGTCCTAGTGGCTCAGTATATTGACTCGTGCTACTACTATTTAATTTTTTGTATTGTTTCCCTTGTCTTCTCACAAGGGAAGGATAATCGTACAGCTAAACAATAATCGTACAGCTAAACAATGGGAATCTGGCTCTGGTACCCAAACAGCAGGCTAGAGTACTAACACAAACTGAAATATTTATATTTTTCAAAACACTGAGAAAACTTTATCCAAAGAATTACCCCAGTCCCCTCTCAATTAGGTTAGTAATTCTTACCCCCATTTTGCAGATGGAAAAATTGAGACAGATGGTCTGAAAGGTTCTCTGATGTAGATCTGCATTGCACTGTTGTAAAGCCTCATAATTCATTTGAGCCATTCCTTATTCACACTTATGGAAGTGCCAGAATCAGGCACAAATAAGTTAAGTGATCTGTTGAAAGCTGTAATAAAAGTTATTGGCAGATCTGATTTCATAAGTGCTAACAAACCAACATGTTTTTCAATTTGTTTTTTGGGACCCTAGCTTTAAACATACCTTTTTTAAATCTGAAGCACACAGCAGAGCTAGCCCATAATGATACTGCTACTGCCTCAGATACAAGCTGACAAATTTCTTTTTGGAAAGTCCATGGGGAAATGAGAAATAATATGTTACGCAGCAACTGTGCAAAGACATTGATGAAAGAACTGTTGAGCTGTTGGCAATTCATTTCAGACTTAGCATGCATATGCATATTTCTATCTTCTGTATTTGTGCTGATAAACATGTTCATTCAGTCTGCTTTGTTGCCATAATCAAGGTGCCCAGCACATTTCTCAGAAACATCTGTGAACTGGAGGAGCATTCTAGGTACTGCCTTCCAAATTCTCTTTCTGGTAGTGCCACACTAGTACTAAAGAGACATTTCAATTTATTAATCCAATTGGAATGTCTGCCAATAACTCGCAAGTGAAAACATTACAAATGGGAAAAAATACTAAGCATTTTTGGAAACAGCTTATTGTATTTCTATGTGGAAGCTAAGGAAGAATTAGCAGAGAGGATGAATTTCCCATTATGGTGATATTCACTGAAGGTAATTGACCTATAATCCACTTATTTTTCAGACCATATTTCTTCAGCCTATATTCTTGACAGTGGAGACCCTGACAGCATACACTATTTCCCTTCCTGACTGAAACTTCAGTGATGAATATAGGCAGAAGCATACCAGTACAGCTCTGTACCTGGGGCATTGCTAGGTCCTGCCATGCCGGATGTTTTTTCAACCCTTGCACCTCTGCCACCACAACTGCCCCAGGCAACGCCTCAGTTAGGCTACTGAATTTAGGCTTCAACATGGCTGGTATCTACTGACTAGGGCAGGTCAGAAAACAAGAATTCCTTGGCACTTGGTTCCCCCTTCCTCCCCCATACAAAAGGGACAAAATTGTAACCTCTTAAAATTTTTCAGAGCTCCACCAAGGAATATCCAGGTCACTTACCCCAGATTTAAGGAACCAAAGTTCAAGCCTGTGCTGTATCCAGGAAAGCAGGGATTCTCTTACATGCCAGGTGAGTGCTCTAAGGACCAAGTTATTATTTCTTGTAGGTTGGTTTCTCTCTCATTCTGAATCTGAGACACCTTCCTTATGAAAGGCACTTGACAGTTTTGTCACATATTCCTATGAAAAGTTTTAGGTTTGATGAATTAGCATTTTCTAATGGAAAATATTTCAATGAAAAATTCCAAATCAGCTATTGCCTTGTCATATACAGCATTATATGGATGTTCATTGACCCATGCAAATCAGGCTGAGTGACATGTCACATTGGGGCCCAAAATTTGACCTGGTGCCAGAAGTATAACACTGCAGTTAATCCCAGGCACAGAGTACATGCAAGAGTCTAGTAGACATCTATCTGTTTGTCTCATGAGACAATAGAATTTTGCTGAGTGAGACATCAGGTCACGCAACATAATCCTCCCTTGAAAGATAACGCAAAGCTGGCGTGACCTCTCCAGGGTTCAGAAGCCTGGGCAGTGTATATGGAGACTCTGACCCCACTACCCCAACCCCCTACCACAGTCCCCCTCTCGGCCTTGCTGGTTTAATCCAAACAAAAGGCAGGTGCTACTACATTTGGAGCCAGACTGGCCAGAGAAAGTGCCAGAGCAAAGGAGATCATCCCTTTGTCTGTCTTTCAGGGCTTCACTCCTAGACTAGCTGCTGATCAGGATTAAAGGGTGCCTGTAGACATGTGGGGAGGCTGCTCCAATGCACTGTAATTACAGCACATTGGAGCAGACTCGATTAATCAAGTCTGCTGGAGCATACTAATTAGTGCACTCCAGCAGCCTCTACATCTCCTGTATTCAGCATCCCATGCTTCAAAATGGCAGTAGAGTCATTTTAACTAAAGCTTGTTGAACAACCTTTAGTTAAAGCACCCCCACCACCATTTTGAAGTGTGGGATGCTGAATACACAAGATGCTGCAGGGCCTTTAATTTGAGTGGTTCTCAGAGCTGCTCTAATTAAAGCACCCACCCCTGAAGCACGAACTAAAACACCCAATGAGCCCAGTTTACCCTGTCATGGAGTGGACTTCAGTTCCACAACATTTTGGTGGCAAAACTTGAAAAAAGTACTGTCTAAACTACACTGTAAAAGACACTAACCCTCCCTGTGCAACTCCCCATGGCATGTTTAATAGAATGTTCAATCTGCCATGTTCCAGGATGTGTGAGCGAAGGTTATGTGTGCGCAGCTATAAGGTTAAGCACAATTCAAGAAGGATTTAGAGAAGCTTGAGAGAGTCCAGAGGAGAGCCATGCGCATGATCAGACGGCAGGAGAACAGGCCTTATGAGGAGAGGCTGAGGGACATGGGACTCTTCAGCCAGGAGAGGCACAGGCTCAGGGGGGACCTGGTAGCTGCCTATAAGTATATAAGGGGTGTGCATCAGGATCTGGGGGAATGCCTGTTCACCAGAGTGCCCCAAGGGATGACAAGGTCCAGTGGTCACAGATTCCTCCAAGACTGTTTTAGGCTGGACAGTTTTAATCTAATTAGCCTGGGTAACAATAGAAGTGACTATGTAGAGGTAGAGGCTTCAGCATGAGCTAGCAATTAGTGTAGGAACCCACCAAGTCTCCTATGTATATATGATGATAGCTACAATCACACTTTCACTTCACTGTAGAGCATAATGTAAGTAGATACAAGTTTCAAGTGGTCTGGAGGAACTACTCCTTTATTTTCAAGAAAACAAGGAGAAATGGGATGTGGTTAGAGAATGGCTAGGTTTCATTCATTCAATGGCTAGAGAAGATATCTACTCTGAGATCCTCATGCTAATAAGACAATTAACTATGTGCTCCTTTTGAAGGTCTCACTCTTCCTAATATGCTAGAAAATAATTGGTTGGTCCTGCAGCAGAGATGTCTTTCATTCAGGTTCATATTGCACTCTTCTGTTCATCCCGATAAGGATGACTTTGTAGCTTGCATAGCACCTGGCCTTTGTCACAAGCTTTATAACACTCCATTTATCACCTACAACTGGCATTGTATTGATCTCTGACTAATTACAAAAATATTTTAAATCCCACGGAACCAGGAAGTCCACATTTTTCCCTCTTAGAGGATAACCCATCCACTGGAAAAAAGAATTCCAAGTTCAATAAAATAAACACCCTATCCAGTTTCCTAAACTCAGATATACCATAAAGCTGCTGTACCACAGCTACCAATTATATTAGGCCCCCTTATAATTACCCTTCTTATAAACACTACTACAGTGTCATAGAAGGGGTGAACTATATAACAGGGTATTAAGGAGTAAATTCAAAAGGAGAAGAAATTGCAAGTGGAGGGTGTGGTTTCTTTACAAAATTAATATAGCTTATTAAAATCAGGTGAAAGGAAGTATCTGAGTCAAAATGGCTGGAGTGTTGAAAAAACCCTGGAATTTTCCCTCACGGTAAGCTAACAAAACCGTCAATCTCTCAGAAACCTGGGGAAACATGCTGAGATATAGGTCAGCTTCTCTCAGTCTGTATTTATGAGAGACAAGGGGCCAAAAATAGGCCTGCATGAAATTCTACTGAAGTCAAAGGAACTGCACAGGGATAAATTTGGCTCATTGCCTACTCAACGGGCTCCCTAAGATCATGCAGAAAACTTCTAAGTTTCTTATGAACTATGCTATTTTCAAATCAAATACTCAGCAAAGGAGTCACTTCTGACACACTGTGCTTGCACAGGTAAGCTCAGTCACTGAGCACATTAAATATAGTTGTACAGCCACGTTGTTCTGACTGTCTATAAAAGTGGTTCTATATGCAAACATGCTCTTTCATAGTAATGTTTCTGCATGAAATGACAAATAATTCCTCATTTGAAGTTACCCATCCTGAAACAGGGTATTTTATAGCTTATGGAAACTGATTTACACATTAGGTAAAAGCAGAAGTTGCTAGGAAACCACAGCTCAAAGCAAGGACTGTTACAGTAGCATGGCAGCTTTCCACGCAGGGAGGATGAGACTATCTGCATCACCAGTGGTCTTAACAACTCCAAATGAGAATGTGCAGCATTTTCCTGTTTAGTTAAACCATATACAAACTGAGTGATTTAATCATCTATTTTTAAAAAACAGAATGACCAATACCAGTAGACAGGAATCTTAATTAAAAGTGAGGCAAGAAGCAATGACAAGTGCTACCCAGGCAACAGCACATACACAAACACACACACACACACGGTTTCATTCCTATTAGTTCTTTACTGTACCCTTTGTTCTACATAGCTGCTTTGTTTGAAACCATTAAACAAGGCACAATCAAGAAAATCACAGTCCTTCAACTCTAAAGATGAGCTGGGGCAAAATACCACATAAAATTAGACTTATTTGTGTCAGTCACAAGCAATTTGAAATCAATGGAGGCTCTTGTTCTCCTTAGTCCTTTGACTTCAATGAGTTTATGATTATTCTATTTATCATTTAAATAGAGATTCAAATAAAAAGTATAGTCCGATTGTCCAAGGTACTGCGACCACACAAAAATTGAGAAAAAATGACAACTGAACTAGATAGGACATATAAATACAAATACATTTGCATAATTCGTTGTTCAGATATTACATCTAATAAATCCATTGGAAAATTTTAGACTGAAGATCTAAAGACTTCAGTTTAATTCTGGGTTTAAGGTGACTCTGAGGAACTGCAGAAACCAGCTTGTAAGAGCTGGTTCTGACAGTGCCCTCTACCTCTCAGTTCTTGGTGCAGGCACTTCTCCCCTTTCAGTTTAGACACTTCACTTTACAAGAGAATGTGGACCAGTTTCTTTCATACTGGGTTCATCTACACATGCATTTCATAGATTTCATAGATTTCATAGACATTAGGGCTGGAAGAGACCCCGGGAGATCATCGAGTCCAGCCCTCTGCCCAAAGGGCAGGAAGTCAGCTGGGGTCATAGGATCCCAGCAAAATAAGCATCCAATTTACTCTTGAAGGTGTTCAATGTAGGTGCTCAAGCCACCTCCACTGGCAGACTGTTCCAGACCTTGGGGGCTCGGACAGTAAAGAAATTCTTCCTTATGTCCAGCCTGAAACGGTCTTGCAGGAGTTTGTGACCGTTCGACCTCATCATCCCCTGGGGCGCTCTGGTGAACAAACGTTCCCCCAGATCCTGGTGGTCGCCCTTGATAAAGTTATAGATGGCCATCAGATCACCCCTGAGCCTACGCTTTTCCAGGCTAAAGAGTCCCGTGGCTCTCAGCCTGTCATCGTAAGATCTGTTTTCCTGACCTCTGATCATGCGCGTGGCTCTCCTCTGGACTCTCTCAAGCTTCTCCACATCCTTTTTGAATTGTGGAGCCCAAAACTGGACGCAGTACTCCAGCTGCGGCCTCACCAAGGCCGAGTACAAGGGGAGAATGACGTCCCGGGATTTGCTCGAGAAGCATCTATGGATGCACGCCAGCGTTTTGGTCGCTTTATTAGCCGCAGCATCGCATTGCAGGCTCATGTTCATCTTGTGGTCAATGATGACCCCCAAGTCTCTTTCTTCCGTAGTGCTATCCAACGTAGCACTGCCGAGCCTATAAGGGTGCTGCAGGCTTTTCCTCCCAAGGTGGAGAACCTTGCATTTTTCGGTGTTAAACACCATGAGGTTCTCGTCTGCCCATTTGCTGAGCTTGTCCAGGTCAGCCTGGATCACCCACCTATCTTCTGGCGTGGATGCTTTGCCCCAAAGTTTGGTGTCATCGGCAAACTTAGCCAGTCCACTCCTGACTCCAATTTCCACATCATTAATGAAGATGTTGAACAGGATGGGTCCAAGGACAGAGCCTTGAGGGACCCCACTGGTCACAGGGCACCACGATGAGTGACTGCCATCAATTACAACCCTCTGGGTCTGACCACGGAGCCAGTTTCCCAGCCAGCGGATCGTGGTGGAGCCAAGGCCACAACTGGCCAGTTTGGCCAAGAGATGATCATGGGATACCAAATCAAAAGCTTTTTTGAAGTCAAGATATATGACATCAATCTCTTCTCCCTCATCCAGGTGATAGGTCACCTGGTCATAGAAGGAAATGAGATTGGTCAAACAAGACCTACCCGTAACAAACCCGTGCTGGCTATCCCTTAGGATGTTAGCCTGGGCCAGTCCATCAAGGATGGCCTCCTTAATAAACTTTTCTAAGATCTTCCCCAGGATAGAAGTCAGGCTAATGGGCCTGTAGTTAGCCAGATCCACTCTCCTCCCTTTCTTGAAGATCGGCACCACACTGGCCTTCTTCCAGTCTTCGGGCACTACACCAGAGCACCAGGAGTTTTCAAAGATCCATGCCAGGGGCTGGGCTATGACGCTCGCCAGCTCGAGTACCCTGGGATGCAGATTGTCAGAGCTGGCTGACTTGAAGGTATCCAGCTTCTCAAGGTGTTCCTTCACGAGGTCAGCATTTATGGAGGATCCCCATCACCCGGATCTCCCTGTCCCATAGCAGGCATGGGTATCCCATGGGACTGATGAAAGACTGACGCAAAGTACCTATTTAATAGGTTGGCTTTTTCCTGGGCGTCAGTTGTCAGTTGCCCCATCTGGTTCAGCAGGGGTCCAACGTTGCCCTTGCTTTTCCCCCAGCTCCCCACATATCTGAAAAAGGACTTTTTGTTGTCCTTGATGCCTGAAGCTAGTTGGAGTTCAGTTGCAGCCTTGGCTTTCCTGGTTTGCTCCCTGCAGGACCGGACCAGCGCAGAATAATCTTCCTTGGAGGTGAATCCCGTCCTCCATCCTTTGTAGGCTTTCCTTTTTAGCCGCAGGAGGTCTGCTAGGTCCCTGGAGAGCCAGGAGGGCTGCTGTGCCTTCTTGCTGCCTTTCCTCCGTGTTGGAATAGATTTAGCTTGTGCATTGAGGATCGCTTCCTTGAGAAGCAACCACTCTTCTTGAACTCCCATCTCCCTGGGGTCATGGTCCCTGAGGGCCTGACCGACAAGCATCTTGAGCTTGTCAAAGTCAGCTTTTCTGAAGTCAAGGACTTCTGTGTTGCTGACTGACTTGCCAGCTTTACGGCGCATGGTGAAGGTGATCAGCTCGTGGTTGCTGTCACGCAGCTTCCCATCGATCACTAGGTCGCCGATTAGGTCGTCCCCTGTAGTCAGTACCAGGTCGAGCAGCGCTTTGCCTCTCGTTGGCCCATAGACTTCTTGAGTCAGGTAGAGGTCAACCACGCACGAGAGAAAGCTTTGCAACTGCTCGGATTTTGCTGTGTGATCTTCCCATGACATGTCCGGGTAATTGAAGTCACCCATGACAACCAAGGTCCTGGAGCAAGCGGCCTCAGTCAGTTCCCGGGCGAACTCCTGGTCAAGCTCAGGACTTTGAGTGGGAGGTCTGTAGTAGACTCCCACCGTTGTGTCCCCTGTGCCGTATTCCCCACGAATTTTTACCCAGAGGGTCTCTCGCTGTCCATGCCGGTCGCCAACATCAGCTTGCAGGGACATGTAGCTTTCCTTCACATAGAGAGCTACACCCCCGCCCCTTTTGTCAACATGATCTCTCCTGTACAGGGTATAGCCCTCTATACACGTGGTCCAGTCATGGGTGGAGTCCCACCAGGTCTCCATTATCCCAATGACGTCATAATTCTTTGCACTGAGCAGGAGGATGAGCTCCTCCTGCTTGTTGCCCAGGCTCCTGGCATTAGTGTACAGGCAGGCAAGTGTCCCCTTGGGGGCTCTTGCCTTGCCCACAGATTGTGCCAGGGCTGGGGCAGGGGTGGGCTCCCTTCAGTGCCTTGGTCTGCTGGCTTTGTAAGGGTCGCTCAGCAGGCCAGCAGTGGCAGTAGTCCCCCCATCCCCCAGCGGGCTTAGTTTAAAGCCCGGTGGAGCAGGTCACCAAGCCTGGCTGAGAAGAGCCTCCTCCCCCGGGGAGAGAGGTGGAGGCCATCTCTTCCCAGCAGCTCGCTGCCTCTCTCACCAAAGAGCGGGCTGTGGTCATGGAAGCCAAAACCTTCCTGATGACACCAGCTCCGCAGTCTTTGGTTCACTGTGTGGATCCTCCTCTCCCTCCTCAGCCCATAGCCCGAGACTGGGAGGATCGATGAAAACACCACCTGAGCTCCCAGGCTCAGTTTATTTGGGAGTAAATTTCTGTGGATTACTATTGGGCAGCCATCTACATATGCAGTGACTCAGGGACATGTGACTAGGCTGAATATTTGCTGCTCTTAGCACCAAACTTTCTGTGGCCCTGCAATGCACCACTGCTGCCCCCGGGGGAGCTCCAGGCTCCAGCTGCACCAGCCCTGGTGTCTGGTCCCTGGCCAGCCACTTGCCTGGCCGACCAGGAGCAACCTGTGCAGTGCAAGGGCAGCATTCCTGTCCCAGGGCCACCGCCACTGCGCAGCTGCCACTGACAAAGATGCGAACGAGGGGCTTCTGGACGCCACCGCCAAGGGCACCCCCGCCCTCTTGGGCCTCCAGCCTTCCTGTCTCTGGGCCCACTGGGCCATCTAGGACTGGTGACTGCATACTCTCCAGCACACCAGGGACAACAAGCAGTGGCTGGAGTCTTTCTGAATGACCCAGGCCACCTTCTGGGACCTCCAAGATCAGTTCTGGCTACACCTGGATTGGCAGCACCCCACCATGCAGCTACTCCTTCCTGAGTACACCCAGCTGGCCCTTGCCCTGCTCAAGCTGGCCAGCCTGTGGTACATCAGTCACCTGTTTGGTATGGGCAAGGCCACTGCTGGGGAGACCATCCTGAAGGTGTGTGGCACCCTCCAGGATGTACTGAGGCCCACTGCGCTCTGTGTGCACAGCCCCCTGGCAGTAGTGGTAGGTTTCCAGGCCCTGGGCTTCCCCCAATGCATCAGGGCTCTGGACAGAACCCACATCCCATCACCTGCCCTCGCAGACCACCCTTCTTACAGACAGAGGGAATTTCCCTGCATGGTGCTCCAGGGCATCATGGAACACCACGGTGCCTTCATGCACATGTCTGCCTGTGTTTCTCTTGTATAAGAAGAACAGAATTCTTCCCTGCATTTTACAGATGGCAGACCAAGTGGCTTACTCAAGGTTGAATAGAAAAGCTGTGGTAGAACACAAAGTTGAACCTGAATCCCAGTCCAATTCATTAATTGCAAACTTTTTCGCCCCTTCTGTGGAGAGAGAACCTACTGACTGTATGTGCTTTAGTTTTGTCTTAGTATTTGTCATTCACTCTCAAGCTGCTGTACAAACATAATGTCCTGAGAGAATGGTGCTAATACTAGACCCATGCTGTTAGTGTGGTGTTCATAAATACAATTCAAAAGCAGTCTGGTAAAAATCATATTGTAGAGTTACAAGCTCTGAGAGCCTGCTAAGCACTGCTTATTGATAACAAAAAACCTATTGAGAACAAAAGAAAAGACATTCTCCATGGTTTCCTACTTTGGCTTTATAAACAAAGACAAGTTCCAATCTAATTTAATTGATAAAAATATATAATCCAATTTGACCCAATATTAGCTGAGGCATCTTCTATACTTCTCTGTTTCAGCTATTTTCTGAATGAATCATTAGAAACTGAGCAAACACAGAGACCAGAAATGGTGGTAGTGCATGTTTGTCTCCCTATCCTGATTAAAGCATTTATAGTCCTAATTCACATATTATTGAAATATAGTAATTGTATACAGACATGACATTTTTTCTCTGTCAAACAACATATTTTAAAACATGCTTTGAATAACTCCTAGGACACAGTTTTTATCCTTTACACAGGCACAGCTGCACCCAACAAATCTACATAATTGTAGAGTTAATTTTAGCAGCTTCATGCAAATCAACATTAGCTTTTCCTTTGCATCTTCTCAGTTCTGTTTATCCCTGCCCATCCATATCAGTGCTACCTTTGCATATTACAAAAATTTGTAGATATTCTTGGAAAATCTCCCTAGTTAAAGTCACAAAGAACATTCAGCCAGACCACTATTCAAGAATGAGCTGGTATGTCAAGATTCTCTCTTCCTCAAAAAGTAAGAAAGGTTATTAATAGAATATTATTAAATAATGTGAAAGCCATCAATCAATCTTACATCACAAGATTTAAGTTAAGCAGTAAGACATAAATAGAAAACCCTTCTGTTCCATTGGAACATAATTTAAACATCAAATCATTAGGCAGCATCTTAAGGATGATAAAAAGTGATGGCAAAAATAATGCCTTATTGGTTTTAATACTTTAAGTGATAGTAACCTTCATCTCTGGAAGTCAGCTCTCTGGAGAAGTCCTCTTACAATATTAATTCTAGCTTTTAAAATTAATATACTACTATTGTACAGAAAGAAATGAAGAAAGATAAGAAAAGGCCAGTTCTAATTTAATATTTTCACATCACAATCATACTACACTTAATGTAATGAGTAGAACACAATGTAAATCAAAAAAAGACTTTTGGGCTAAGAAATATCTCATTGAAGTAATATACATACCAACCAGAGGTGTTCCACACACACGGGCCAAATATATATCTGATTATATACACACAGGGCCAAATAATGCAGCCAGGTGCCCAGGGCAGCTGCCACGCATACAACAGCTTCTGATGGCTGCCACATCAGTATTTGTACACATGTATGCACCACAGCACCATGTGCTTTTAAAAGTGCCAGGCACTGCAGCACATACATTTGTATAAACAGTGAATTGCACTTCAGTGCTCAGAAAATGGTGGTGGCACACTTTTGAACTAAAACACATCAAAGATGGTTGTAGTGTTAGCTCAAAAGCACACCACCACCATTTTCTGCATGCTGATGCTCATTTTGCCATTTATACAAATGCATGTGATGAAGCACCAGCTGCATCAGCTCACGCGCTCTGCAGACTCAATTAATCGAGTCTGATCCCACACCCTGGATTTCCAGTGAGTTTCAACAGACAAAAGTATGTGTATAAATCTCCACATCGATGCAATGCAGCCGGGGGGGGTGCAAGCAACACTTCCCTTGGAAGTTGGTTCCAGATCCTAGCCGCCCTGACTGCGAAGTAATGCTTCCTGATGTCCAGGCTGAATCTACTCCCAGTCAACTTATGGCCATTATTCCTAGTTACTCCTGGTAGTGCTCAGGGGAACAGGGTCTCTGCTATTCCCCACTGGTCCCCCTTGGTAAGTTTATAGACAGCCACCAGATCCCCTCTCAGCCTTCTCCTGTGGAGGCTGAACAGGTTCAGGTCCCATAGCTTCTCCTCATAGGGTCTGCCCTGCTTCCCCCTGATCATATGAGTGGCCCTCCTCTGGACCCTCTCTATTCTGGCCTCATCCCTCCTGAAGTGCAGCGCCCAGAACTGGATGCAGTACTCCAACTGTGGCCTGACCAGTGTCGCATAGAGGAGGAGGATCACCTCCTTGGACCTGCTCGTGATGCATCTTTGGATGCATGACAAGGTGCATGTGGCCCTACTGACCATGTCCTCACATTGGCAGCCCAGGTTCATCTTGGAATCAATAGTGACTCCAAGATCCTTTTCTGCCTCTGTGCTGATGAGAAGGGAGTTCCCCAGCCTATAGGTATGCTGCTGGTTCTTCCTCCCCAGGTGCAGTACCTTGCACTGGTCAGTATTGAAACCCATCCTGTTCTCATCCGCCTACCCTTGTAACCTGTCTAGGTCTAGCTGTTTCCTGTCCCTCCCTCCTAACATGCCCACTTCTCCCCACATCTTTGTGTCATCCATGAACTTGAACAAGGTGCTTTTCACCCCCTTGCCCAAGTCACTGATGAAGATGTTGAACAGTGTGGGCCCGAGAACTGAGCCCTGGGGAACCCCACATCCCTCCAGGTCAAAAACAACCCATCTACCACTACTCTCTGGCTGCGGCTCTCCAGCCAATTTGCGACCCATCTGACTGTGTAGGTATCAATGCCAGAGTCACCTAGTTTTTTGATGAGAATGGGGTGAGAGACAGTGTCAAAGGCCTACCTGAAGTCCAGAAAGACTACATCCACCGCGACACCTGTGTCCAAGAATTTTTTGACCTGGTCGTAGAAGGCCACCAGGTTGGTCTGACAGGACCTCTAATGAACCCATGTTGGTTGCCCCTAAGCATAATCTCCCCTACTGTTCCCTCACAGATGTGCTTCTGGATAATTTTCTCAAAGAGCTTCCCCAGGACCAAGGTAAGACTAATGGGCCTATAGTTTCCTGGGTCCTCCTTCCTCCCTTTTTTGAAAATGGGGACCACACTGGCCCGTTTCCACTCTTCTGGCACCTCTCCAGACCACCACAAGTGTTCATAGAGCTGTGCCAGAGGTCCCACAATGTCCTCTGCCAACTCCCTCAGCACCCTTGGGTGGAGTTCATCTGGACCTGTCAATTTGAAGATGTCTGGGACTTTGACACCAGAAGTTCCCTCACCAGGTCCTCTCTGACCCTGGGCCTGGCTGTGCCCCTCCTGAGTTCGTCCAGGATTCTGGTGGGGGGGATATCCTGGTCTCTACCCAGAAATATGGAGGCAAAGAATTTGTTAAAGAGGTCAGCTTTATCATCTGGTGCAACCACCAGATTGCCAAGTGTGTCCTGCAAGGGTCCCACATTATCCGGTACCTTCTTTTTACTCCCTATGTATTTGAAAAAGGACTTCTTGTTGTCTTTGGTCTGGGTCACTAGTCCCAGTTCTGTGTCCCTTAGCCTTCCTAACAGCCCCCCTAGAGTCTCGAGCAATGGAGGTGTAATCCTCCTTGGTGATGCCCCCTCCCTTCCATTGGGTATATACCTCCTTTTTAGCTTTCAGACAATCCTGAATGCCTTTGGTGAGCCATGGGGGCTTTTGAGCACCCTTGCCCCCTTTGACTCGCATTGGGATTGTTGCCCCTTTGGGCTCGGAGGATCGTCTCCTTAAGGAACAGTAGATGTGATGGGCTGGATACAAAACAAGTTTTTTAGCAGACCTTTCATACACTAGCCTATCTTGTGTCCATGAAGGTTACATGTTTTTCACATGGGCATTATTTTAAGGATAAGAGCTTCATAATTCCATACATATGTATGTACAAATGCATACATGTAGGTGTGATCACAGAAATTAGCTAAATAAACATGATAATCACAGGCAAAAATGGCTAACTGGATATGCTTCTAATCATCTGTGCCTGCATGTGAGAGATTCTACAGAAATTACAGATGTTGGGTCATGAAAATCTGGCCCTACATTTTCCAGTTTTATAATGCAGTAGTTTTTTTTTTAACAGTGAACTGTGTTAAAAACATATATGAGGAATAAATATTCACATTTTGGATAATTCAACCTAAAAAACACCACAAAATAAACCAGAAAAGTTGACAGCTGATGTAAATACATTCAGTGACCTAGAATTATATCACTGAACAAGGCTTACTGAAAAACAACAATAAAATAATTACATATTAAAAGTGCAAGTGTATTTTTAGTCCCAAAGTTGCAACTGGTATTTCATACTGTCTTGATCTTAAACTTTGTTCTTTGAAACTTTAGTCTGCCCCTTTAAAGGGGAACAGTCAGCCCTGTTGAGATAACCTAGATATAGGGCATTAGGATGGTGAGCTTAAAACCCCAGTGGAGACAATGGAAAAGCTGCAAACAATGAGGGAAGAGTTTGCAAGTAGGAGGCAAGCTGCAAGTCAAACAAGCTTGCTAGAACTGCTGTCCTGGGGTTGGAGCTCAAGAGCTTCCCTCCTAGTGCCTGGAATAGACCAGAAGGGTTTGATTTTATTTAGCAGTTTATTTGTTTGCTGCTCAAAGAGCATGCTCAAAGAATGGGAGAACTGACAGAGAAGATCCTCAGGAAACAAAACCCGCCTACTGAAACCCGCAGGCTAGGCAACCCGTTTACAATTCTTATCTTGATGGTTCAGATTTAAAATAGTCCCAAATAATCATCCATCTTAAAATAAAGCATATTAGTCATATCACCACATATTTGGGGGTTCAGTTCTGAAGTCTTATGTTCCAGCTGTGATCTCAGAGAGATTAGTTAAGAGATACATCTCTGGGAAGGAAATCTCTGTAAATAGCAGGATGACTTAACTGTGTCTGCTTCATAGAAGCAAGTGTTATCAAAATAAAGGAGGTGGGACAATTTTATGCAAAAAACTCTACTTTCATTAATAAAGCATAATTTTTAAATTTAGAGAGTTGGTCTGTACTTAAATACATTATATGGAATAGCTAATAATCAGTAATAATCAGTTTCTGCTGTTAAATGTTGTCTTATCAGCTAGCTTATTGGTAGAAACACAAATCACTGTACTGATTAGAAACTGACAACATGAGATACATTCATTTCAATATCATTACATTTTTATTTTAATCTGTGCCTATGACTTGGTGCAAGAACTGACTAACTTAAAAAATGGCAAGTTTTAGAGTTAGTCTAAAACTAAAATAAAATAGGCTAGTGTATGAAAGGTCTTAGACTGGGTTCTGTCATTTTTAAACCAGTCTATATGTTCCAACCTTCTGTCCTATAGGTTGGCACACATATACACAGGTCAGCACAAAAATATATAGACCATTTTTGTGTGCCAAACTTCTGTTCTGTTACAGGTATAGATCAGTTTCCGATCATTTATACTGGTAAAAGTATAATGTCTGTACCTGGCCTGAATCAGCCCAATAGTAATTTGCATACATGCTTCAAAACCTCTATTCCTACAGCTTAATCCACACAAGTACAAGCATGTACCCAAGTGAGTCCAATTGCAGGGTAGAGACCTACACTAGGTTCACCAAGGGATGGAGACAAAAGTCAAGGTAAGTAAAAAGCCAGGGGACCTAGATAAAAACATAGTAAAAGAAAGCAACAGTGGAAGCCACAGAAATGATCTCAGGAAGAATACAGAACAAACAGTTAGGTACCTGAGATTTTCATATACTAATGTGAGAAGCACGGAGAATAAATAGCAACAATTTGAAAACCCTAGTAAAATCAAGGAATTATGATGTAATTTGGATTACAGAGATATGGTGGGAAAGTTCCCATGACTAGAATATTGCCATAGATGTGTATAACTTGTTCAGGAAGCAAAGGCAAGGGGGAAAAGGGGGTGCTGCCATACGATGTACACATGTTCTGAAGTAAAGCATGAAGTGGAAGGTAGGCCTGTTGAAAACCTGTGGGTTATGGTCAGAGGGGACAGCAGTAGGGGGAATGTCACAGTGGTTGCCTCCTGTAAACCACCAAAACAGGAGGAAGAAGTGGACGAAGCCTTCTTTAAACAACTGATAGAAGTTTCCAAATAGCAGGACCTACTTTTCATGGGAAGCTTTAATTACTGGGACACTTGCTGAGAGGGAAACACAGCAATGCACAAGCAGTCCAGCAAATTTTTGGAGGGTGCTGGAATAACTTTTTGGTAGAGAGGCCAACTAGGGGGAAGGTGTTCTCGACTTTTTGCTCAGAAACAGGGAGGATTTTGTTAGAATGTGAAGATAGAAGGCAATTTGGGTGACACTAATATAAAATGATTGAGTTCACAATCCTAAGGGGAGGAAAGAAGAAGAGAATACAGACGTTGGACTTCAGAAAAGGATGCTTTAACAAACTCAGGGAACTGGGGGGGCAGGATACCACAGGAAGCAAGTCTGAGGGGGAAAAGTCCATGAGAGCTGGTTGTACAAACTTAAGGGGTCTGTGTTAAGGGTGCAGGAATAAGTTATCCCAAAGCAATGTAGGAATAAGAAGTGCAACAGAAGACTACTCTGGCTAGGCAGAAATCTCTTCACGGAGTTAAATCTCAAAAAGGAATCCTACAAAAAGTAGAAACTTGGTCACAAAACTAGGGAAGAGTATAAGAGTTTTGCACATGTGCCCAGGAGAAAAAATAAGAAAGGACACAGCATGATTTAAGATGCAACTGGCAGAGAACATACAAGGCAATTAAAAGGGACTCTACAAGTGTGACAAAAGTAAAAGGAAGACCAAAGAAACCATAGGTCCCTTATGAAATTCAGAAGACTATCTAGTTAAGAAGGCTGAAGTATTAATGCTTTTTTTATTTTAGCTTCACATATAGGGACAGCTATCAGATAAACGAGCAGAGTTGACAGCAAAGATAGGGAAGGAGTCAAACCACCTAAAGTAGTGGCAGAATAGGTTAAGGGTTACTTAGAGAAGTTAGATGCTTTCGTATCAGCGGGGCTGGATGGGATGCACTCTAGGGTACTGAAGGAATTGACTGAGCCATTAACTATCCTTTCTGAGAACTCATGGAGCTTGGGTGAGGGCCATCCTGAAAGAGCAAACATAGTGTCCTTCCCATCTTTAAGAAAGGGAAGAAGGAGGATATGGGGAATTACAGACCAGTCAGTCTGACCTTGATACCTGAAAAGAAAATGAAGCAAGTCCTCAAGAAGCACCTGGAGGGGAATAAGTTGATCAGGAACAGCCAGCATGGATTCACCAAGAGCAAGTCATGTCTGATCAAACTTATTTCCTTCTACATAGGGAGACAAGTTCTGTGGATGGAGTGAGATCAGTGGATGTGATATACTGACTTCAGCAAGGCTTTGGACACTCTTCCCCACAACTTTCTCATTAACAAGCTAAGGAAATCCAGATTAGCTGAAAGTACTTTAAGTTCTATACATAACTGGTTGGATCATCGAGCTTAAAAAGTAGTCATCAGTAAGTAGCTCAATAGGTAGCTGAGAGAAGGTATCAAGTGGGGTTTCCCAGAGGTCTTTTCTGGGTCTGGTATTGTTTAATATCCTCATTAATGATTTGGAAAATTTGTGGATGGCACCAAATAAGCTGGAGTTGCAGACACTCTAGAGGGTATTGGAATGATCTGGATAGACTGGAAAATTAGTCAGATGAATTTCAGTAAGGACAAGAATAAGTACATAGTTCTGCACTTGGGCTGGCATAATTTTATGCACAAATACAGGCATGAGTGACTGGTGCTTCCTGAATCTGGGGGGACCCCCACAGAAGTTGCTGACAGCAGTGGCCCTGTCAGGGGGGCACCAGCCCTGCTGACAGCATCAGTGTCGGCCATCAGAAGGGGCACTGGCCCCATCAGGGGGGCACATTCACCCCCGTGCACCCCATACCAGTTGCCTATGAATACCAATACTGGCTGGGCTGCAGTATTGTGGAAAATGACATGGACGTTTCAGTGGAACACAAACTGAATATGAGCCACCGATGTCTTCTTGTTGCAAAAAAATACAACCCAATATGCTGTTGGCTAACAGGGGTATCACTTGCAAATCAAGGTAAGTGATTCTTCTGCTCTGTTCAGCACTGGTGCATAATGTATCCAGTTTTGGGCCTCACCCTTCAAGAAGGATGTGGACAGATGAGAAAGAGTCCAGTGGAGAGTGTTTAGAGACCTGGGACACATGAGTTTTGAGGAAAGGCAGAGGCTGATTTAGTCTGGAGAAGCAAAGAGCAAGGTTGGGGGGGAGGTTGACAACAGCCTTCAAATACCTGAAGGGCAATTAGGCAGACAAGGTTCTTTGGGTAAATCTGATATCTTTTAGGCCAATTTGATTGGTTAGAAAAAATCTTCTTTGCAAGCTGTCAGGTACAAATACCCTTTGTCAGGCTGAGAAAGCATCTGCAGTTGGTGTACGCTCTTCCTGGATGGAATGAATACTAAAGAAGCCAGAGGCTGGTATGCAATTATAGAGAGGAAAGGCTGAAGGATCTAGGGCTATTTAGTTTGGAGAAGACTGAGGGAGGATTTTATAACAGTCTTAGTCTTCAGATAACTGAAGGGTGATTATAGAGAGGATGGATGGGGATGGGTTTTTCTCTGTGGTCACTGAGCACAAGACTAGAAGATATGTTCTCAAGCTTCAGCAGAGGAAATTGAAATTTGAGGTTAGGAGCTTTCTGACTCTGAGGGTGGCCAGGCATAGGACCAGGCTCCCTAGAAAAGCTAAGGAATCTCCATCCCTGGAAATTTTCAAGTTCAGGCTAGACAGACGCTTGGTTGGGATGGGTCAGTCAGGGACAAACCCATCTTAAGCAGGAGACTAGACTAGATGGCCTTCCAGCACTACTTTCCTATTATCCTATTCTTTCAAGAGAAGATTATGCAATTAAAAAGAAACAGAAAAGGAAATCAACTATCTGATCTGAGGGACATAGCATTGGGTGATGTGGCCATAGCTCCACTGACGTCAGTGTTGGTTACAACCAGATGATTTAACATAAGGAAGAAGGCAAATACTTTCAACAGTGCAGGTTATTAATTATTGGACCAAACTACCAACGGCGACAGTAGATTCCCCATTTCTTGATGCCTTCAGATCAAGTCTAGAGGCTTTTCTCCTATATATGCTTTTGTCAGCTACAAGATATTGGGTCCAGTGGCCTGTATTATCTAGGATGTTAAACTAGACAACTTAATGGTCCTCTCTACATAGCTAGGAACAAAGCTATAATGAATTAATATCAGATAATTATCTTTTCTATTTTCTACAGCTAAAGTAGGAGCCAGATATTTTAGAGATTAACAGGAACAGGACCTCATTTTTAGGTCCTAGATATGATAAAACTTCTCTTTTTTTAACTTAAAAGAACTTAGGCATACCATTTTATTATTTTTAACATTATTCTCTTTGGAAGCACTTTTCTTCTGCAGTCTTTTCAATGGCACTTTTTAAAGCCAGTTATTTTATCTATAAGGCACTTACTGTGAAATAATAATGATAGTAATATAAAAACAGCTAACATTTACTGTGACCCTCAGAGAGTCAGTCACACACTTCAAAATGTTCCTATAATTGCAGCAATCAGTTAAAATAAATCCAATAGATATTAAGAATCTAGAAGACAAAGACAACTCTTTCTATGTGTTGTAGATTTGCAATGGTTTATTAATCCACCTTCATTGATTGGTATATTGGATCCAGTTGATCTATTAATCTGTAATAAACAGTGTTTAAAAAGAGCATGAAAGGAATAACCAACTAAAACCATTCAGACATCAATGCCCAAAATGCTGACTTCTCAGAAGTGTGTAGTAAAAATGTGTTTGTCTGTGTTTCCCTTCTCAAAATATCAGTACTAAGGATTGTCAAACATTTTAAATCAAAAGTGGCTTGGGCAAAAAAATAGGGTTTCAATTAAATCATATTTTTTGGGGAAAGCATATCTACTTTGTGTTGATATTTTTTACTCTTCATCAAAAAGCAAACAAAACAAAACAAAACCCCAAATACCTGAAAACTAATATATATATTTGTTTTATATATATAATTATTTGTTTTGTTCTTCTGTGCGGCACCACAAACCACACGCATTCCACATTAAACCATGCGTGGTGCTGCTAACTTGCAGTGCTGAGGCAAAATTTGGTACTGGGATTTCCCAGTAGTAAAATACAACCCAGAAGAAAAAAGCAACACAAAGCACACCAAAGTGGCATGCACCAAGACAAACACAGAGACAAGGGAGCAGGCAGCCTAAGGCTGACTGCTTCCACGTCTCTATGCACTGTGGAGCTTCTGTGTTCAGGCACCCTGTGCCCCAGCCAGCCGCTCCCCATCTGGCTGCGGTTCAGTGTGCCTTGACATGGGGGTGCAGGCAGCCCTAGGCTGCCTGCTTCCCCATCTTGAGGCATATTGTGCCACAGCCAGCTGCTCTGTGGTAGCCCCCATACTGAGGCACATGAAGACAGGGGAGCAGGCAGCCCAGGATTGGCTTCTTCCCTGTCCTGAGGCATACTATGCCCCAGCCAGCCAGGGGCTGGATGGTACAGAAAACAACCTTCATTTCCTGAGCAGGTATAGCAAGTACATTTTTCCACATGTAATTCAGACAATGTGTAAAGCATCACTAGAGAGAAACGGGCAAAAGGGACTATCTACCAGTACCAAATGGTTTTTGTTACATAGTTCTGGTTAAGTCATCTGTCCTGAAAACTATTTCCACTACCATAAGTTATGATTTGCCTTTGAAAACAAGAAATCTACATTATAGGAAAAACAATATAACCAGAAACACAGAGTTATAGTGAAAGAACATGAGAGAGAGAGAAAGAGACAGGACCCATAAGGTTGCCACTTCAAAGTACAGAAGTACACTGAAGTACAAAGTTGCACACACATACATGTCAGAATATTCTTATTTCATATTGTGCATGGATGTGGATTAAAGACTAGACATTCTGTAACAACAGGATTCTTGGCACTAAGCATGTGCAATAAAAACTTACGTATCAGTGTCCCATTCATTCCCAGTTTAGACCAGATGTCCTTACTTCCACATCCCCATAACGAATCCATCGAGTCAACAAGTCTGAAGACTAGTTGGGCAGGGAAAAACAGAACCGCTGCAGTGGAGTTGGGAATAGGCAGAAGAAGATGTATGTTTTTTGTCACCTCACTAGTCTGTGGTACCAGACCCAAAAGAAGTATTAAAGGCTGAGTAGGGAAAAGCAGCAATGTGTGACAGCAAAAGTGGCATGGTCCATCGGCAGGCCTATATTAGGATAACAGCATTTTGGCAGCAGGAGGTGGGGATCATAAATTAACAGGTCTCTCTGTAATGACTGAGAAATGTCAATGAAGTTAATATTCAGGAAAGACTCATTTTAACATTTAGAAACATCTGATTTATACCGCAACATCTCATAAATGCGAAGAAAATCCTTTTGCATCACTGGGTGAATTCTACTTGACCAGACATACTTCTATGTACTAGTGGCTAGCTGGGAACACAGAGCAATAAGGTTACCTTAATAGGGCTCCCATCTGGAGTAAGAACCTCTTCTGAAAGTTCCATCATCTTCAGAGCCATCAGGGCAATGGCTTTAGCATGGCTAAGGCTCTTTTTATGGAGCCCTGCTGCAACACAGTACGCATCACCTATTGTTTCCACCTGCAGCAATCAGACAAATCAAATGTAAAAGTATGATAATGAACAGAAATCTGTACCATTAGTTATCTGCAATCAAAAAATGTTGCTTAAAAACATGTCAGCAAAACATCCATAAAATAAGCAATTAGAAAATGGAGTATAATTATGCAAGTTTGTAAACAGGCACAGTCAAAACCTGACATCTCATTGCATAGTTGTTCATCATCATTATAACTGGAGAAGATCATTAAATCTAGGACAGTGTACATTACCAAACTGAAAATGATAACATTATCCCACAGGAGAATAGGATTTTCTCTATTAGAACTAGACCAGAAACTATTTACAGCTAAGAACTGGTGCCACCGTATGTCATTCTGTTGTTTAGTGAGAGCTGTGCTAAACATTTATGATACATAATAATTATTTTCTCTATTATAAAAGTACATTAGGATGAGAGTTACAGGAGGATAAATGTTTCCATAAAAATGCATAGTTCATCACGCCTCATTAGTATCTCACTCGTCTTTAGCCTGGGAAAATTCAAGATGGAACTTTGCATTGCTTAGGTTTTAATTTTTGTTTCAGACACTCTTATAGACTGCTGGCTCTTGCCTGCCTTTCTTTCTGAGATCCTAAGAAGATATGGAAGGAACAAAAGCAGCCGAGCTGAAACTTCTCTGGTGTTTTAACAGGAAATTCAGGCTCTCTCTACTGCACAAGCTACCTGAGCATAAGCACCTCAGAGCAATAAGTGCAGCAGACTGCTTCCTCTGCTCCCTTCCAATCATTTATGCTTGCTTTTCTTCATAGGCTAGTTACAGATGTTACACATAATCCAGACTAAGTGCCAAGAAATCCAACCAAACCCATAACTATGTCCATGGGACATAGACAGGACTAAAAATGGAACCTGGAAAAGAATCATAGGATCACAGAGATTATGGGCTAGAAGGGACCTCAAAAGATCATCTAGTCCAGGAGTGGGCAAAATGCAGCCCACCAGGCCATTCTATCTGGCCTGCAGGGCCCCTAAACATTTAGAAAATGAATATTTATCTGCCCCTGGCTGCCTGCCATGTGGTCCTCAATGGCTTGCCAAAACTCAGTAAGCAGCCCTCCACCCAAAATAATTGCTCACCCCTGATCTAGTCCAACCCCTCCTGCTCTGGACATGAATACTGCTGAGGTTAACTGATCCCAGCAGGGTGTCTGTCCAGTCTCCTCTTGAAGACTTCCAAGGTTGGAGACTACACTACCTCCTTGAGAAGTCTATTCCAGATTCTGATCACCCTTATGGTAAAGAAGTTTTTCCTTCCATCCAAGCTGAAACCATCCTCTAACAGTGTATGGCCATTGCTCCTTGTCCTGCCCTAGTGAACAGTTTTTCTACCAGCTCCCCATATTCACCCCTTACATACTTATAAATAGCCACCAGGTCCCCCCATCAGTCTTCTCTTCCCAAGACTGGACAGTCCCACATCCCTTAGTCTTTTCCCATAAAGTTGTCCTCCAGGCTCTTAATCATTCTTATGACCCTTCTCTGGACCCGTTCAAGATTCTCCACATCTTTTTTGAAGTGTGGCTCCCAGAACTGGACACAGTGCTCCAGCTGGGGTCTAACCAGTGCTGAGTAGAGAGAAAGTATCACTTCCTTAGCCCTGTTCATGATGCATCGGCTAATCCCAGTATGCTATTAGCTCTGTTGACTACAGCACTGCACTGGTGACTCATGTTCATCCTGTAATCAACCATAACCCTGAGGTCCCTCTCAGCCATCATGCTGGCCAAGACATTTCCTAACCTATATTCATGTTGCTGGTTACTTCTCCCCAGTCCTGAATCTATGTGTATTCAAATGTATATGAATAAGGTTAGTCCCATGCAATGAACTTCTCTATTACATCCCTTATCGAATCAAGTCAGGTCACAGTCAACTGGCATCCCAGGCTCATTTGCAGGAACCCACTCGCCCTGCACTTCACTGCTTCAGCTAAGCATCTAGCTGGCCCTGTCCCCAGGCTATCCTAGAGCTGAGTCAGCAAAGCCTCTGTCCCCAGTCCCATCTCTTGTCTTCAGCCAGCTGGCAGCCCCAGGCAAGAGAGAGGTGGGGGTGAGTGGGACTTTCAAGCTGCCAGGGGAAGCAGTGCCAGTGATGTATCTTGCATTCCCAGCCCAGTTCCATCCCAGCCGGGAGACCAGTGCATTGGATCAGTTCTAGGAAGGGCTCATAGGATTTACCCCCCTAGAGCCAGCACCGGGTTCCCAGCTGAAGCCCTTTCCTCTCCAGCCATGGGGCTCTGGTCCCTGTTGAAGGAGAAGAGGTGGGGGCATTCATGGTCATTTCCAGTGTGGGAGCTGAGCAAGTCCCCACCTCAAGTGCCAGCTCCTTCTGGCTGGGCTGGCTCACCTTAGATGAGTCCATTTCTAGCATTGTCTCATCAGCAGCCTCACCAGCTACCCTTCTTTGACCTTGGAATCAATGGAACAAGAAACAAAACCCCAACTGGAGCCAGGTGAGTGCTGCTCCCCACCAGCCACAGGTTCTGGGCAGCAGTCTTCCCCCTCCTGCTCTGCTCCTGGAGATCCTATGATGCATCTTATAGATTCATAGATGTTATGGTCAGAAGGGACCTCGATAGATCATTGAGTCTGACCCCCTGCATAGGCAGGAAAGAGTGCTGGGTTCAGATGACCCCAGCCAGATGCCTATCTAACCTCCTCTTGAAGACCCCCAGGGTAGGGGAGAGCACCACCTCCCTTGGGAGCCCATTCCAGATTCTGGCCACTCTAACTGTGAAGAAGTTCTTCCTAACATCCAGTCTAAATCTGCTCTCTGCTACCTTATGGCCATTATTCCTTGTGACCCCCAGGGGCGCCTTGGTGAGTAGAGCCTCACCTATTCCCTTCTGCACCCCCATGATAAATTTATAGGCAGCCAAAAGGTCGCCTCTCAACCTTCTCTTGCGGAGGCTGAAGAGGTCCAGATGCCCTAGTCGCTCCTCGTAGGGCTTGGTCTGCAAGCCCTTAACCATATGAGTGGCCCTTCTCTGGACCCTCTCCAGGTTATCCATGTCCCTCTTGAAGTGTGGCACCCAAAACTGCATGCAGTACTCCAAATGAGGTCTGACCAGTGCCCGATAGAGGGGAAGTATCACCTCCTTGGTTCTGTTTGTCATGCATCTGCTGATGCATGATAAAGTGCAGCTAGCTTTTCTGATGACTTCGTCACGCTGACGACTCACGTTCATCTTGGAGTCCACTAGGACTCCAAGATCCCTTTCCACTTCCTTATAGTTCCATAGTTTCATAGTTTCTGGGGTCGGAAGGGACCTGAGCAGATCATCTAGTCCGACCCCCTGCCATGGCAGGAAAGAATACCGGGGTCAAATGACCCCAGCAAGATGTTCATCTAAACTCCTCTTAAACACCCCCAGGGTAGGAGCCTGCACCACCCTGACCGTGAAGTAGCGCCTCCTGATATCTAACCTAAACCTACCCTCTGCCAGCTTGTGACCATTATTCCTAGTCACTCCTGGCGGTGCTCAGGGGAACAGTGACTCCCACAATGCCTGCTGATCCCCCCGGACTAGTTTATAACAGGCCACAAGATCCCCCCTCAGCCTTCTCTTTTAGAGGCTGAACAGGTTCAGGTCCCGTAGCCTCTCCTCATAGGGTCTGCCCTGTTGTCCCCTGATCATACGAGTGGCCCTCCTCTGCTGTCGACATCCCTCTTGAAGTGTGGCGCCCAGAACTGGACGCAATACTCCAGCTGCGGCCTGACCAGTGCCACATAGAGGGGGAGGATCACCTCTTTGGACCTGCTCAAGATGCATCTGTGGATGCATGCCAAGGTGCGGTTGGCCTTCCTAACTGCCTCTCCACACTGCCGGCCCATGTTCACCTTGGAGTCAATGATGACCCCCAGATCCCTTTCTACCTCCGTGCTGACAAGAGGGGAGTTCCCTAACCTGTAGGTATGGTGCCAGTTGTTCCTCCCGAGGTGCATCACCTTGCACTTGTCTGTGTTGAAACCCATCCTGTTCTCATCCGCCCACCCTTTTAACCTGTCTAGGTCTGATTGTAGCCTGTTGCATCCTTCCAGTGTGCCCACATCCCCCCACATCTTAGTGTCATCAGCAAATTTGAACAGGGTGCTTTTTACCCCCTCATCCAAATCACTGATGAAGATGTTGAACAGTGCAGGCCTGAGGACCGAGGACTGAGCCCTGTGGAACCCCACTGCCCACGTCCTTCCAGGTTGAGAAGGACCCATCCATTACCACCCTCTGGGTGTGGCCCTCCAGCCAGTTGGTGACACATTTGTCTACACCACAGCCCCCCAGTTTCTTAATGAGAACAGGGTGAGAGACAGTGTCAAAAGCCTTCCGGAAGTCCAGGAAGACTATATCCACTGCTACCCCTGCATCCAATGATCTGGTAATCTGATCGTAAAAGGCCACCAGGTTGGTCTGACAGGACTTGCCACTGATGAACCCATGTTGGTTGCCCCTAAGCATGCAGTCCCCTGCTGGCCCTTCCTGGATGTGTGCCAGCATAATTTTCTCGAACAGCTTGCCTAGGATCGAGGTAAGACTAACCGGCCTATAGTTTCCCGGGTCCTCCTTCCTGCCTTTTTTGAAGATGGGGACCATGTTGGCCCTCTTCCAGTCCTCCGGTACCTCACCAGAGCACCACGAGTGCTCGTAAAGTTGTGCCAGGGGACTTGCAATGACCTCAGCCAGTTCCTTTTGAACTCTAGGGTGGAGATCATCCGGGCCGGCTGACTTGAATATGTCCAACCCCTCCAGAAGCTCCCTAACTAAATCCTCACTAACCCGTGGCCCAGGTGTGCCTCCCCTGGGGCCCAAGGGGGGCCCAGCAGGGAGGTGGCTGTTCTGGTCCCTACTCAGGAAGACGGAGGCAAAGAAATTGTTAAACATGTTAGCTTTGCCGTCTGGTGTGACGACCAAGCTCCATACCTCCACCCCAGACAAAGCCCAGGGATCCCATTCCACCATGAATGGGGGTAGCCCCATGGAGCTGGAGTCTGACCTGGCTGCAGGGCAAGCATGCCTCCCTCTACTAGCTGCCTGCATCTGGCAGATGTTTGAGGCTGACAGGTGATGTGGCAGTGGAGGGAGACAAGCTCAACAGACAGTCAATCAGTGAAGGCACTGCCACTCGGCTGCACTCAGCAGTGTCCATCAGCCTGAGGAGACCATTGGGAGGCATGTAGGGGTGTACCCACCCTGCTGACCTCAGCCAGTTAAGGTAGCCTTCATGCCCCCCCACTACCAAAGGGCAAACATGTGCTCTGTTTGCTCCCAAGGTAACCTAGTGTGCTTAGACTAAATCATATAACTTGCATCGATTCCACCACAGGCTTTTTGAATGTCTGTACCTAGAACTAGGAAACAGTCTTTCCAGAGCAAGGGAAACTAGTCATAAGTAAGGAAACCTTCTGGCTCTGGACAAAAGGCAGCCTAAGGTACCATGAACAAGCCCTACAGTTCTCCAGTTTTACTGATAGCACTAGACTTTGCAAAGTCTGTCTACACCCATATCTAGCACAGCTTCCCTGAACAATTCCTCACTGCACTGAGAAGAAAGCTTGGCCTTCAGGCGCTAATGCAGGTTTTGACATCTGCTCCTTCCCATCATACATCACAACCACAAGAATGATAGTAAATCCTTCTGCCAAGATCAGTGTGACAAGAACAAAGAGAAAGAACTGACTGTGGAGCTACCATGAGGGCCAAACAGCTGGTGTTTCTCTCTACAGGGCCTTTGCCCTTATTCATAGATGCCCATGGATAAGCAATCATGCTATTTTATTAGATTAACTGTTAATGTATGTCCACCATAAAAAAGATCATGGAGAGTAGGATGTGGGGAGGGGATACTACAAGCCAAATCAAAAAGAATATTTAGGCACTTAACTCCTATGTGGTTTCAACAGGAGTTAGGTGTCCAATTACCTTTTTCAGTATGATTCTGTATCTTAACATTATCCAGAGCACAGACCTAGAGTGTCCATATGGATTTAAATCTGCAGAGATTGGTAGAGCCTAGGTCAGGGACAGGCAAAGTCCAGCCTGCAGGCCAAATCAGGCTCACAGTAGACTCCATTTCCCAGCATCCCCTGCCCATGTGGCTGAAAGCTGGTTTCTATGGAGACCCATAGAGCAGCAGAGCCATGACAGCGCAGGGCCAGGGTTTCCATGGAGACCAGCCCCAGCAGCACTGACAGGGTATGTAGTAGGGTGGGGAGGTGCTCCGGGCCCAGGATCCTGTGGCGGTGACAGTGTGGTGCAGCGCTGAGGCAGAGCTGCAACCTGCTGCTTGCAAACCCCTGCCCAGGATATGTGGGTAGTAGAACACAGTTCTGCCAAAGCTCTGGACCATACTGTCACCAATGCAAGATCTCAGCCCCAGAGTAGCTCCCCGCCCAGCCATGTGCCCTGCCAGCACTGCTAGGGCCAGTCTCCATGGAAACTGTGGCCCCATGCTGTCACGGCTCCACCACTCCTGACATCTCCATGGAAAGTAACTGCGGAGAGGTGGGCAGGGGATGCTGGGAAATGGAGTCCAGCCACTGGCCGGATCCACCATTTTGTCTACCCCAGCCTAGGAAGTGCTTCAGTACTTGGTGCTGTTGCTACCAAGGCTGACTCCTCTCTCTTCTCAGGTTTTACTATAGGATGATAAGAGGCAAGGACAGTGGCATGGCTTAAAATACAAATTCTGGATGGATGAGAAGAGAGTCGTGTGAGAATACCACTTTAAGGTGATAACAAGGCCCAGTCTGAATTTGTTGTCAGGGGCTTCCTAAATGCTAGAAACACAGAAATGGGGGAAAGTTTAAAAAAAGCTTCTGAAGAAGAGATTAATATGGCTAGAATGAATGTAATTTAATAGAATTACTATAAAGGAGATGAGATTGGGCTTCCATACACAACAAGCATAGGCCCAAATTCTGCTTTCAATTACACTGGTTTAACTTTAGTGACTTTTCTAAAGCCAGTCAAATTATACTTCTGTCACCATGATCAATTTTTGGCCTATACTTTATATTTTTCCAGAAAAAATTGAGGAATAGCTATTTATGTAGTTATGAGCTTCCCCTTTGGAAATTTTCATTGCTATTTAAATAAAATTAACCAGAAAACATACATTCAACAAACAGAATGATTATGTCAGTGGTTCTCAACTATATTAAAAGCAAGGTACCCCTCATTAGACTCCAGATACCCCTCAGAAAATGCCAGATCTCAGATTTCACTCATTTTGACTACAGAAAAATAATAGAGCAAAGTAATAGAATGTGAATCAGATCACCAGGATATTTGAGATTGCCATCCTTAAATGCCCTTAACTTTCCCGTGTTCCTCTCATGTTAATGCTAAAAGGTGAAACCCCAAAGCAAACAGCACATTAAAACTGATTAAACTGACCTTATAGGCAGAGCTAGTGACTTTTACTGAGAAGGTTGCCTAACATTTTTCATTTTAAAGCCAAGCTTCCAGTTCCTTATATCTTTGCCAAATTTTAAGCACTTGTGATAAAAAAGTTGTGTTGGGTATCTCCTCCTGACTGACTAAATCAAAAATAATTCTATTCAGAAACCAAGGTGGACCATGAATGAGTCAGAAGTTTGCAGTGGAGAGTTTCTTCTCTTCTGTTATCTTAGGCAGAGGACTGGGAACCAGGAACATGGGGGTCTCTTCCTGGCACAGGCCTAGATGTCCCATAGGCCAAATTCTGATGCCTCCCTTCATGTTGAAAAGAAATATACTTCACAGATATTCAGGTAAAAGTCAAAGGAAGTAGTAGGAGGGGAAGGAATTATCCAATAAAAGGCCCTGTTTGATGCTGAACATAATACAACATTCAAAATGACTGTTGGGTAAGCTAAATCCTGGCACTTCCTAACATCTGAGTTTTTCACTTTGCAATATTAATATTATTTTAACCCAGTTTTTGATAATGAGTAACTTATATAATTGTAAACAGACTGTATTTGTACTACAATGGCAGTGTTCAGCACAGCCCTGTGTGAGCGCACTCTATTACACTTACAATTTCTTTCTCACTCGCTGCCACCCCCACACATTTCTTAAACAAGAGAGTAGCTAAATCTTCCACATATTTTTAAGTTCCTCAGTTTCTTTTGGGTTGGAACACATCTTCAGCATATTTCATACATTTTTGTTTGAGCTCAAATATAAAATATATTAGAAGTAAATAATATCTTCAGAATCCTTTACTTTAGAATGTATTTTTTATTGGAAGTCAGATTTTAGTAAAAATATTTCCCTACCACAGAAATCACTTGCATATCAATGCATAGATTTTAAGGCCGGAAGGGATGATTATGATAATCTATTCTGATTTCCCACAAGACAAAAAGCTTCACCAACTAATTTCTTCATGAAGTCCATAGCTTCTGTTTGAACTAAAGAATATAGATTAGAAGGCTTGATTTGAAATCTTTAAATAACAGATTTTTTAATATCAATTACTGGCATAACATTTATTTCCAGTCCCCTTGAACTTTTCTCCTACAAGTTTTATTCAAAAAAAATATATTAGTAATACTGGGCGAATCTACACAGACAATACAATATCGTAGCAACATGCTATGGTGCCACAGCATCCACTGTCAAAAACTGTGACACCACCACTACGTCACTATAGCACTATGCTCCCTCATTATAGCACATTGCTATGATGACATAGCAGCCAAATATAACCATGCGCAGCCAGCACAGCACAGTATGGGCTGTTCCTATGCCATCTTTTAGTACTTCCAAATGGAAGAGAACTTCAGAGAATTTTTCAGCCTATCCTTTAATAGCTTTGCCAACTGCAGATGCTTCCCCAGCCTGACAAAGGGTATTTATACCTGAAAGCTTGCAAAGAAGAATTTTTCCAACTATTTGAGTTGGCCTAATAACAGATATGAGATTTACCCAAAGAACCTTGTCTGTGTATGTCCTTAGACCAACCCGGCTACAACCTATACCCCTGGAACATTTAGTTGATACATCTGTAGTGCTTAGTTACATTGTTACCTATGTAAGAGGGAAATACAACATCTTGATTCTTGTAAATACACAACAGAAAATAATCATTGCATACGTCCGTTATGTTTATACTAAACTTAAACTTTTTTATTAGAGATACTTCACTCACACCTTTAGCTTCCCTTATGAATGATCTCACTCCTAACTACTGATTTATCCCATTTGCTATTGAGTTTACTAGTATTTCCATTATTTGGCAGGTCCTGTGGAGGGTTAGCAGAACTTAGCATCTAATAATAGCTCAATCTACAAATAATTTAGGATTGAATATCAGCATTAATTAATCACTGAGAAAGCCAAAAGGATTTAAAAGTAATTAATTCCACTGATAGAACAGCCTAATCTAAAGTTCAGTCAAGTCACTGGAAAAAAGTCATTTTTACATCAATAGATTTGGATCAAGTACTCTGGAAATTAAATGACTGCATAAGGAAATAATTGAAATAGTCTATAAGCTGCAATTATACAGTAATCTTTGTATGTAGATCCTGACATTGGCATGGAGTATATACTTAACAATGCACAACAACAGTGCACAAGGGTTTAGAGCAGGAATCAAACAAGAATAGCTTGTCCAATTGCAAAGTCTGTGGCTTCTTATTTAAGCTCTTTTTATTATGACATCATGTTACAGAAGTCTACAGATATGAGCAATATGTGTTACAGATTATTGCAAACAAACTAATTATTGATGTATCTCTATATTCAGTGATTAACTTTATTTATGAAGTGTGATTTTTTAAAAATGTAAATACTAATGTATCAATCAATATAAATATTAGGCCTGTGCAAGTCGGCAGCAATCCGATCTGGCTTCGGATCCGGCCGCTTCAGATGGCTGTGATCCAATCTGGAGCTCCAGATCGAGTTCCACTTTGATTCACCCAAAGCAGCTCCAAAGCTTCGGAGCCGCCTTGGAGATCTGGCCATAGGGTATAATGGGGAATCAATGAAATACCTATGACTTTGTTATTTTTTTCTTTGATTTGGATGAAACTTGCAGGGATGGTAGCCTCTGCTGAGAGCATGATATCTGCCAAGTTTCAAGAAGATCGGCGCAGGGGTTTAGGGAGAACTGTACCCCAAATTCTTGAAAGCCAAACTCATGTCACAGCTGTGTGCTACAGCACAGGGGGGTCAAAACTGCAGGGATAGTAGCTCTTACTGAGGCCACAAAGCCTGCCAAGTTTCAAGGAGATAGGTGCAGGGGTTTGGGGTGAACTGCACCTCAAGCTGTGGACAAGCAAAACTCATGCCATGGGTGACACTGAGTGTGTTAAGGTGCAGCAGGGTGACAGCTGCAGGGATGGTGGCCCCTGCTGAGGCCATAACACCTGCCAGCTGTGGAGGAGATTGGTGCAGGGGGAGTCTGGGGCCCCTAGCTGCTGACAGACAAAACTCGTGCCAAGACTGTCTGTCTTGTGGCAGTTGATTGTCTGTATTGAGTTTTTCCTCTCCTTAGCCTGGTTTTGTAGGTGCTAATTGATGCTCCTTAAGTCGTTATGTAGCAGCTAGGTTCTGTGTATTGACCTGGCCCTAAGTCCCTAAGTGAATCATGACTGATTGGTAACTGGGAACACAGCAGCTGAGCAGCCAGGCCTGCAGCAGTGCCTCCCCTCCCCAGCCCAAGCCAGACAGTCCCACAAGCACCCATGGCACCAGTTTTGCTTGTCCACAGCTTGAGGGGCAGTTTCTCCCAAACCGCTACACTGATCTTCTTGAAACATGGCAGGCTTTGTGGCCTCAGTAAGACCTACCACCCCTACAGTCTTGACCCCCCTGTGTTATAACACATAGAAGTGACAAGAGTTTTGCTTCCAATAATTTGGGGTACAGTTGCCCCAAAAGCCCTGCATTGATCTTCTTGAAACTTCACAGACTTTGGAGCCTCAGTAAGAGCTACCACCCCTGCAGTTTTCACCCCACTATGTCGTAACACTTAGACATGACACGAGTTTTGCTTTCAAGAATTTGGGGTGTTGTTCCTCCCAAACCCCTTCACTGATCCCCTTGAAACTTGGTAGGTTACATCCAGTCTACATAGTCTACCACCACGGAAAATTTCATCCAAATCAGACAAAAAACAACAAAATTATAGATATTTTATTGTTTCCCCATTATACCCTATGGCTGGATCTCCAAGGCGGCTCTGAAGTGCTTCAGAAGCTCCGAACCGCTTCAGGAAGCTGAATGAACCCAGCGCTTCCACCCAGACCTGGATGAGCTGCTTCAGACCCCAAAGCATCCAAAGTTTCTCTAGATGCAAAGCTCTGTCCGAAGCCTTGCACAGCCCTAATAAATATATACTCAGATTGAAATAGTGGGCACATCTACACATGCATTCATCTGAGATCAGTTTATTTGTAAGTAAACTAATTGCAAGTAAACATTCCTAAGCAGCATCTACACGTGCAGGGATATGGGAGATTTGCTGCTTTTAGTTGCAAACTGCTGCCACTTCCTGCAGACCTGTAATGGACCCCTGCTGTCATTGCAGGGAGCTCAAGGTGCCAGCTGCAACTGCCAGCAGCCATCTTGAAAAGCCAGCCCTGCTCTCTGCTCCCTGGCCTGCCACTTCCCTGGCCAGGAGCAGCATGCACAGCACAGGGGCAGCACATGGCAGCTATCTCCTTGCCACCTCTGCCTCCCTGTACCATGGCTGCTCTAGCCCCTACCCCTGGAAGCGACAATCAGCACCCTGGGCTCCTGCTGGCTGACACACTGGCCCACCGTACGAATTGCCAGCTGGCCCATGGCTATCTGGGCCCTTCCAG
The DNA here is from genome assembly GCF_052110815.1 of Crocodylus siamensis. Lineage (NCBI taxonomy): Eukaryota > Metazoa > Chordata > Crocodylia > Crocodylidae > Crocodylus > Crocodylus siamensis. Next base: position 390,502,791 of record NC_143395.1, on the reverse strand, counting down.
TTCCCCCACATGCAGCAACTGACTGCCTGGAAGCAATGTGCTGCCACTGGACAGCTGCCACCTGCACCCCATCCAGCTGGCAAGACCCCAGCAAGGACACCAATGACAGACAGCTGGATGCCATCACCTGGGCCACTCTTGCCCTCCTGGGCCTCCAGCTCTGCCACCTCTAGGCCCACCAAGCCAACCAGGACTGGTGGCTACATGTTATCCAGCACCCCTGGGACAACAGCAGTAGCTGGAGACATTCTGGGATGTCTTTGGGAACCTTCTGGACCTCCTGGAGCAGTTCTGGCCATACCTGAAACAGCAGAACCCTGCCATGAAGTTGCCCCTCCCTGCAGACACTCAGCAGGCCCTCACCCTGCTCAAGCTGGCCACACCCAGCTCCTCTATGTGGGCCATCTCTTGGGGTAGGCAAGGCCACTACCAGGGAGGCTGCCCTGCAGGTGCCTGGTGGTGGGGTTCCATGCTCTGGGCATCCCTCACTGCATCACAGCCCTGAATGGGATCCACACGCCCTCATGTACCTGCCCCAGGGTGACCATGCCTATTACAGGCAGTAGAGCTTTCACTCCATTGTGCTCCAGGCCATCATCAACCACCATAGTGCTTTCACAAATGTGAGTGCTGGCTATGTGGGTGGTGCCCACAATGCCCATGTGTTTCACAACTCCACTCTGCCAGGCCTGGTGAAGCGTAGCCACTTTGTGCTGGGGAAGCCAGACCTGAAGCTGGGCACTCTGCCAACCTACTCCTGACCTGGCTCATGAGGTTCTACACCAGCCAGCTGGACTGCCAACAGGCCCACTTTAACCAGTGCCTAGGCAGGATCTACACCCTGGTGGAGTGCACCTTCAGCCACCTCAAGGGATGCTGGCACATCCCCTTTACCCACTTTGAGTTCACCAAGGATAACATCCTCCAGGTCATCATCACAGCCTGTGCGCTGCATAATATCTGTGAGACCCTGAAGGAGCTGCTTCATGAGGCTTGGGCAGAAGAGGTGTGGCAGGCACAGGATACCTGTCAGCAGGAATACTTGGCATGGCCCCTCCCCAGGAGGATCTGGAGCTGCTGGAGGCCAGTGGTGATGTGTCTGGCCATGCCTCATGGCTGGGCTGGGCTGCGGAGCTGTCAGTACAGGCACTGGCCCAGGTTCCTTGAGCTGCTGGTGGAGACTGTGGCCCAGGAGCTTAGCAGGATGGGCTGCTGGCATCCCAAAGAGCCCTCCTATGGCAACACATTGCCATGGATGCTAGGCCAGGGGCTCGGGCAGGCCATCTGTACTGCTGTACACAGCATGGCTGTGGCCTGGGTCCCAAGGCATGATGATCTCTTTCAGCTGCTGCATAAAGGGCATAGTCTTGAAGGCACTCCCTGACTGATTATTGTGGTCAGTGATGGTGACCCATTGTGCTCACAAGGCCTGAACCCCTATGCAGGAGTGCTGCACCAACCAGTCATGTCCATGCTCCTACATCTGGCCAGACAGCCCCTCACAAACATGGGTATTGGAACACTCACCCTGCGCAAACTGGTGTTGCACCTCTGCCTCACCCCTGTGGCAGGGCACAGATGGTGCCTGCCACTTTAAGGGATTAAGCCTTTAAGTTGCAGCCTCCTGCCTAGAAACAACTATTTAACTTGTTTACAACAAAGGCATGGCAGATGAGTCAGGTGGGAGGACTACCCAAGACAGGTGGGCAGGCCAATATTTGAACCAGCCTCAAGACAGCCCCATGTCACAGCCCCATAGTGCCATGAGGTCACCAGTCTCCTCCTAGGGGCCCGGATGACAGGCACTGGTCTCAGCAAAGAAGAGGCTACTGGGGCTCCCATGCCAGCTCTCTGTACCTCCACACAGCTATCCATGTGTTGCCAGGCCTGGGAAGCTGCCTGCAGCACCCGGCACAGGGGCATAGTATGGACCTGGTAGCCACACAGTGAAGTGATGTCCCACAACACCTGCAGGCTCCAGGCAGGCTGCTGGGGGTGGGCTGTGGGCAGCTGGAGCTGGCCCCAGTGCCCAGGAGACTGGTGACCTCATGGCACTGTGGGGCTTTGACATGGGGCCGTCTTGAAGCTGTTCAAATACTGGCCTGCCCACCTGTCTAGGGTAGTCCTCCCACCTGACTCATCTGCCACGCCTTTGTTGTAAACAAGTTAAATAGTTGTTTCTAGGCAGGAGCTGCCCATTTAATGCCCTGATGCCGAGGGCATAATACATGGCTCTGTACCATCCTTACACCATGTCCCATGCCTTGCAGATGGCTACCTGCAGCTGGGTCTTGGTCCTGACAGGCCTGTCAAGAGCCTGGAGCAGCCTGCAGGCCTGGATGGGGTGGGCGTGATAGTTGTACAGCACTGCAGTGCCAGGCAGTGGCGCTGGGGTGCAGGCAGGTTGATTCATCTAGACTGCAGCCTGAGCAGGGGGACACAGGGTCCTGGATTGGCCTCAAGCTGCCTGCATGTGCCCCAAGGCTCAAACTGCAGCCTTTTAAGGGCCTGAGGATGGGGCAGGCATAGAGGTGGCCAAGCCCTGGGGCAGGAGAGGCTCCCAGCCTAAAGCCCTGGGGCTAGCCTCAGGCTTGCCCCCTAGTAATGTGGCTGACTGGGAGTAAATTTGCTTTACCATGTAGTAAGTACTAATGAGTAAATTTGCAATTTGCATTTGCAGGTAACAAATTTACTTGCAAGTAGTGTCATTTACTGCACAGAAAGGGTATGCACATGTAGATGCACACACTCACCATGCAATAAACTCACTACTGTGCAGTAAAGCAACTTGTGTAGATGCACCCAGTGAATGCATCAATACTTGAGACAGAATATTAATTCTCAAATTAAAATATGATCGGAATGGGAGAGGGGGGGCCTGAATACTTGTAACAGGGCCCCAACCACATTACTAGAAGGAGGGCTGGGGTGGGGTGACCTGAGCATCCCCAGGACCTTGCTGGAGTTTTTCTGTCCCTTGTGCCCCACCCTCCCCTCACTCCATGGCCCCTCTCCATTGGCTGTGGGGCAGTCCCTAGCAGGAGTCAGCTTTTTCCCTCCCCAGCACACAGCACACCCCATTGGCAAGGAGCCAGGTTGCCAAGCAACAGCAGGTGACCAAGTCAGCTGGCCAGGAGGTCAGGTGACCAGGGACACTGGAGAGAATAAGATGGAAGGAAAGAAAAGCAGGAGGGCATGCAGAGAGGAGAGGGCCAGAGTTGCTGTGGCTGTCCCTGGGTGAACCCCTGAGGAAGAAAGGGGAACCACACGAGCAGCTGCCTTATGACAACTGAGCAAATTGTGAAAAGTTCTTCTTTTTGTTTGTTTCTTCTGGGCCCTGGACAAACCTCAGCAGCAGCCCAAGTAGGGCTCCCAGTGCCAGGCAGGGATTTCAATTCTAGCAGAGTGGAGCATCCAGGAGCAGGGTGCCTGAGGTCTGAGCAGTTTCCCCACTATGTCACAAGGTCAGCTCGGGTTCCCATACCATAGACCTGGAGCAGGGCACTGGGCAGCTACAGCAAAAGTGGCCAGGAGTAGAGGTGCCTGGCTAGACATGCATCTGAGAATGTTCCAGCCTTGCTGGTACGCCCCAGGGCAGCCTACAATATTACATAATTTTGAAAAAGTACCATGGAATAGTACTAACTATAAGTGGTTAGACCTGTGATTGACCTATGGTCAACCTGTTTAGACTCATGGACTGTGTGTAGATGAAACCAGAGGGGTGTGTGCACAACACTTTAAAGTGGGCTAAATGCTTTTGCACCACTTTAATGGTGTCGGTGTTTGCACAGCTCGGCAGCATATTACGCATTAACTCCAGCCTTTATAGGAAATTCAGCAGTGTACTGTGCCTTAAATGACTTGGGGTGCAGCAAACTAAAACTCCTTTGAGGGGTTTTCGCTTGCTCCCCTAGAGCCACGGAGCAAAGCAGCTCCATAGCACTGAAGGAAGCCCTGCAGGCAGCCTGACATCAGCCCAGGAAAGCAGCTCCACCCAAGAAAAGTGATGAGCCTCTAATCTTTTTTTTTTCTTGCCTGCCTCCCTGCCTGAGTTGCTCAGGGGCCCAGTTTTTCTCTCCACAGCTGCTGTGCCCCTGGGGACTGCTCGAGCCAGGTGCCTACAGATGGGTGCTGCCAGGAAGGAGCTGCCACTGCCACGGAGGGAAGCACCAGCACCCTACGCTGCTTCCTCATGAAGAGATGAATTAAGAGGCAACATTAAGGAACTGAATCTGTGAAAGTAATAAAGGAACTAGAGTGTCAGTCACACTTCACTTCTCAGGTTTGTTCACAGATGAAGGGGGAAAAGAGCATCTTGTATGTTGAAACAACACAAAGTTAAGTTGTGAATATTTTCTTCTTACACTTGGGAATCCTGATATTCTTAGAAATCTAGCTATAACTTTTTTTTTTTTCAAAGTGCTACTGAAAAATAAACATCAAAACATGTAAGCCCAAGGATCACTCCTTTGGCTTGTCTGATGTGAGAATTCTGCAACAATCAAACAAATCAAAGTCCCCAGAAAGAAGCAGCTGCAGGAGGAAACTGGTTGCTGCTGTGCCCTTCCTTTCAGCAGGTTCCCTGAAAATCCTAACAAAATTTGGATTGAAACTCTTACAGCTGAGCACTTGTCACTTTTTTATTTAAGCAGAGTGAATAAACACATGTGGGGTTTTTCTTAAAATGCCATTAAATTATACCCACAACCAAAGAGGAGCAATAACTTCTTTGCTTAATATTAAAGAGAACTAACTGGAATATAAAATTGGTCTGCCAATTCAGAAATCTCTTTTTTTGCCTTCTGAGAGAAAACCTACACTTCTCAGGTTTTCTATGAAGATGCTCTCCCTCCTTAATAAATCACCTTGTACTATATCCCTGATGGGTGGCATGACATGTTCAGTTAGTTTCAAAATAACCTCAAAGTTTGTTCCAAATACTCTATTTTGTAAAAATTCAGAATCAAGCAAAAAGTGGCTTATCTTCACTGCAGAATTAACTTGAATTATAAAACAGGACACATACACAGACAGAAACCTTACCACATATGTAATGGTGATTTTAAATCTATCTGAGTTCCCTGTCAGGGCAAGAAATAAAGATCAAGTTTGTACAACTCACCAGTTGCTAACACAACAAGCCTTTAATGTGGACCCAGACCAGGACAACCTAAATGCTACTGGTCTATGACTGTCTTCCCACAATTCCCTCATGCATCCAAAAATTATAAAAAAGTTCTTCACAAGTCACTGAAAAAGGATTCACAGAACTGTTTAGTTTACTGCAGCACAAAGAACCATGAAATATGCCCCCAGAAGTACTCTTAGCACCATGTAGTCCCAAGTACATCATCAGTTTGGACACAGCCATTTGGATGGTTGTCACTTTCTCTAGAACTAGGGCATCACAAGAGGAGTAATCTGACCATAGATAATTTGAGCTAACTGCAGGAAAGAGAAGCTAAGGGCCATGTCACATGAGACACTTAATACAGGTTAAATGCACTGCACTTACATATTCAAGCAGTAAAATGTTCTAAGTGCACTTTTATTGTAGCAAACTTCGGATTTTTTCTGCAAAGAGTATCTCCAGACCATATTAAGTAACACATGTTTAGCTACTATCAATCTATAATACAAGAAATTTGTAGTCCTCCAGCATCCCAGGATACTCTGTTCCCTGTCCCACTCCAAGAGACAGTCTATCTACCTGCCCAAGCTCTATTGCTCAGGGCTAATACTGAAATCAAGGTGGCACCCCCACCTGTCTTAGGGGTGTGTGAATCTAGCCCACAAGGCATCAACACCAAGCAACAATTGAAAACCTCCAGGTTCTCTGGTGCAAACAGCAAAAACTTAGCATCATGAACTAAACCAGAGCATGTCTTCATCAGATGCCTGCAGGAGGGCCATGAACTGGACCTGTGATAAGGTGCTGGACCTCACTGTGATATGGAGCAAGAAAAGAAACATCACCACCACTGCCAAGGATAGGAAGCAGAGCTGACAAAACCAGGCAGTCTACTGTCACACCATGGGCCAAATGGTGGCTCTGGAGGATGAGTGAGACTCACAGCAGATCCACACTAAAATCAAGTGTGTGAAGTGTGTGGTGGGGATGTTGACAAAGTCTCAGGTTCTGTGAGGCCTATGCTCCCTTAGCACAAGGAGCTGTTGAGTATGCTCACAGTGGACCATGTCATAGCTCTGCCATACCATGCACTACATACCCAGAGGTTTGGTGTACCATGATAACAACAAAAACAATTATGGAGTCCCTTCTCTACCCCCTGCTACTGAAATGGTCCTGGAAGAGGATAAAAATGCCTCCTCAGTGATGTGCCCCCTGCCTAGACCTTTACCCTGACTCAGACTCAACACACGTAAGACAGGGACAGCTCAGATGAGTTGCTCATTGAGCAGGTGCAAACAGGCAACTCAGCACCAACTGCTGGTAAGTTTCAGCAACTCCAGAAGAAAGGGTGACTAGTGGAGTGATTCAAGGCTCTGGGGGTGGCTCACGGCTTGGGGTTGACTTGCTCTAGAGGTAGTGTATGGCTTCAACAGTAATAATGGTTCAATGAGAGCGATACTGAGATCCAGGCCCTCCTCAACCAAAAGAGAAAGGCTCATTCTGCTTGACAGGATGACACCTCATCTCAGCAGCCCTCCAGCTGAAGCTCAAAGGAGCCCTTCAAAGGTGAAGGCATCGGAGGATACAGGAAATCTAAAATTAGTGGTGGCAAGTTAAATCCAAAGAGATCCAACTCTATACTGACAAACATGTCATACATAGCTTCTTTCTGGGCAGCAAAAGTTAACTATGGCTTTTTCCCACTGTCCTACTTACCCACAATCACAGGATGACTCAATGCTTCTCAAAGATAATGAACCCATCCAAGCTAGATAGAAAGAGCACTTTACACTCCTGAACTGTGGTGTCCACTGTGGCAAATACCACCATCAAATCCATCCTCCAATACCCTGAAAAGGGGTCCCTCACCAACCCTCCTATCCTAGAAGTCATCTGACATGCCATCAAGGAAACCAAGAACAACAGAGCTACTGAACCAGATGGCATACCTGCTGGAATCTACAAGGCTGGTGGTAAGAAACTGGTACCAAGACTCCACCAATTTATTCTATGCATTTGAAATAACAAAGAGGGCCCATGAGGACCTGAGGAATGCCAACATCATGACTATCTTTAAGAAAGAAGATAGGTCTAAGTGTGAGAACTATTAATGTAGTGCCCTCCTTTCCACAGCAGGGAAAATCCTTGCATAAGATCTGGTGTACAAGTCCCTCCTTTGGGAAATTGCTTCATCATGTCTTTTTCATCATGAATTATGGAAAGACACCAAGATCCAGGCCTACAACTCAGTCAACATTCCCACTCCATTCTACAGATGTGAAATGTGAGAAGCCTACTGTTGTCAGGTCAAGAGGCTGGAGAGATATCACCAACGATGCCTCCGGAAAATCCCACACATCAAATGGGAAAATCACTGCACCAAGACAGCATCCTTGCTGAAGCCAATATTACCAACATTGAGTTGGTGATCCTCAAGCACCAATTTCACTAGGCTGGACATTGCATGTGGATGCCCAACTCTTAACTCCCAAAACAAGTGCCCTACTCCCAACTTAGTTATGGCCTGAGATCTCATGGTAGCAAGAGGAAATGCTATAAGGACACATTGAAGGCATACCTCAAGAAAACAGATGCTGATGTCAAGACTTGGGAGGAGCTGCCTGCTGACCAACTCCAGTGGTACCATAACCTCAGCCAAGGGGCTACCTATTTCAAGGTAAAGCCTCTGACTCTTGAAACAGAGATGAAAAAGCAGAGGAAAGAAAAGGAAAGAAATCCTGACCTACAGCTTACCCTCCCCTGCAGAAAGACCTGCAACTTCTGCAGATGGGTTTGTGGCTAAAGGATTGGACTCAAGTCACCTCAGGACCCATCAATGAACCATAGCAGAGATAATCCTCAAATCAATGGATTGCTGAAAATGATAATGGCTTACAGGTGACTTTTGCACACTCTAAGTGTTGCTTGTAGCTTGAGGAAGTGCATAGGTACAGAAGTGGCATTCAGTGCAGAATGTCCTCATGTATGGGATTCAGCAAAAGGGAGGGGCTATTGTGTTTTTCTCATTGCAGAGGACATGAAAATTGGTGGCACACTCTTCTTTGAACTATAGCACTTGTACATAGGCCACTGGCTCAGTTAAGGCTTGATGCACCAGTTAAGATGCTCAATGGCTGGCCTTAGTTAAGGGTTTCATAGTTTCATAGTTTCTAGGGTCGGAAGGGACCTGAGCAGATCATTTAGACCGACCCCACACCATGGCAGGAAATAATACTGGGGTCAAACGACCCCAGCAAGATGTTCATCCAACGTCCTCTTAAAAACCCCTAGGGTAGGAGCCAGGACCACCTCTCTTGGAAGTTGGTTCCAGATCCTAGCCGCCCTGACCGTGAAGTAGTGCCTCCTGATATCTAGCCTAAATCTACCCTCTACCAGCTTGTGACTGTTACTCCTGGTCACTCCTGGTAGTGCATGGGGAAACAGGGACTTTCCCAGTGCCTGCTGATCCCCTCTGACTAGTTTGTAACAGGCAACTAGAACCCCCCTCAGCCTTCTCTTGTGGAGGCTGAACAGGTTCAGGTCCCATAGCCTCTCCTCGTAGGGCCTGCCCTGCTGCCCCCTGATCATACGAGCGGCCCTCCTCTGGACCCTCTCCATGTTGTCCACATCCCTCTTCAAGGGCGGCACCCAGAACTGGATGCACCACTCAAGCTGCAGCCTGATCAGTGCTGCATAGAGGGGGAGGATCACCTCCTTGGACCTGCTTGAGATGCACCTGTGGATGCATGACAAGGTACGGTTGGCCTTCCTGACTGCATCCCCACACTGCCAGCCCATGTTCACTTTGAGTCAATGATGACTCCAAGATCCTTTTCTGCCTCTGTACTGACGAGAAGGGAGTTCCCCAGCCCGTAGGTATGGTGCCAGTTGTTCCTCCCCAGGTGCATCACTTTACACTTGTTGGTGCTGAATCCCATCCTATTCTCATCTGTCCACCCCTGTAACCTGTCTAGGTCCGATTGCAGCCTATTCCTCCCTTCTAGCGTGCCCACATCCCCCCACATCTTAGTGTCATGGGGTACATAGAGCAATCACTGGAAACCCAATCTGCTTGCCCCACCCCCATGCCACCCTGTCTAGCAATACTAACTCATAGCCCAAACTCCCTCCCTCTCTGGATGTCCCATGCACACTAAGGTATTTTAGTCAGTTTCAGGGAGCCACCTCCAACCTGGTCTATGGATATCAGTTACCACTACTTAAATTAGACATGTCAATACCTAGGGCAGGGGCAGGCAAAATACAGTCCACAGGAAGATGCCTACCAATTAACTGTATCCAGCTGAGCCCCACTCACTCTCACAGGGGCTCCCACCCTTGCCCATGGGAAGGCCCTGACTCCAGCTCAACAGGTAGGGAAATGGTGGTGGCAAATGCTGAAGGGCAGTAGGGGGTAAGGGCTGTGCACAATTGAGGAGGAGAGTTTGTAGGGGGGTCCCACATGCATACCCCACCATACACATGCATGACACCCCCACACACACCACCATACACATGCACCCACACCCAACCCCTCCACACACCCCATAACTCCCACTATACACCCACAGCCCCCAACAAATTCCATATCCACACACATACCTACATGGTCCCCCACCCCACATACACCTACACCCACACCCAAGACCCACACAAACCCCATACCCACCCACCCACACCCGCCACAACTATCCACTCCCCACACCCCCACAAACTCCACACATACATAACACACACATCCTCCCCCACATACACACTCACTGACAAACCCTATACCCACCCCCACCCCCCACAATACACAAGAGTAAGACTTTATTTTGAGCTATTATGCAATCACCTCTACTTATACCACACAAACGCACATAAATCAGGACAAAAATATATTTTAAAATAAAATTAAACTATGTTATTGTAGATGTTTGATTTTTAGTATATAATTAGTTTTTGTTTCTTCTAGTTCCAAGATTGGCAAATCCCTTGCCAAAAGGAGTACTTCTGGAGACCAAGCTGCTAAGAACTTGTCAGCAGAGTTTTACACCTCAGGACCATCAGGTCCTGGGCCAAGCAAGGGACTAAGAGAGTGTAGCGAAATTGATCCTCCAGACCCATGCATCTCTCTGGTCCATCACAGTCATGAAAGACCTTCAAAGACAAAGTGGCTACCACTGTGCAGGAGTATGCCATGACAGTGAGGAAACAGGCACCTGTAGTTGCCTATCCTCCCACACCCAAACAGAAACAATGACACCAGACTCAGGCTAAGCCAAGCTGTGATGGAAATTGGCTACCTCCTACCTGTTCTCTCCCACCCTTCCAGGTGGTAGTAAGGGGAGGCTCACCAAGAATGCTGTGTGCATGCTTCCCCATACTCCAGCCACCCTGGCTGACCAGAAGCTTGCACCCATCTGCATGGTGGATGCCAAGCAGGGAGTGGAGGTTTGAGTGGCAGGTCTACCAAACACCATGGCAGGGGCAGCCCTCAGGTAATGCAGAATGCCACCACTCTCCAAGTGCCTGAAGGCCAGCAGCAAGAAGCAGTGCACAAAAAGCTACCTGAACTTCAATAATGAGACAGGAGGACAGATCCTGGCACTATTTGACCTTAACCAGCTCCAGCAATGCAGAGTCAGACCTGCCCATGGAGATGTGATTATCAAATTCCCTGGACTCAGACTGCTTCCATGCCACAACTGTCCCCGGAACCCACCCAGACTGTAGGGGGACCTACAGATAAGGGATTTATGTGGATTCAAAACAACTCCATTTAGTGCAGTTGCATATTTAGTGCAGTTTGCATAGTTAACTTGAAGAAATAAAACTTGCAGAGTTATAACATTTGTCCCTTGTGTGCTTCCTGTCCACACCTCAGCTTGAGTTGCTCACAACCATAACCCAACTAGTAGCCCATGCCTTTCCCCTTCCAGCCAGCCCTTACAAACTCCCAACACAGGACCCTGGCTCACATATGAGTCTTCAGTGCTCCCATTCCTTGCTCTCCCCATCCTTTCTCAACCCCCAAATCCCCCAGCAGGGGATTAAGATGTTTACTAAGATATTTATTAATGATCTGGACACTTGCATAGACGTTTTCTTGAGTAAGTTTGCAGATGACATGAAATTGGAAAACACTACAAACACATTGGAAGATTTGACTGCAATTCAGAAGGATCTCAATAGATTGGAAAGCTGGGCTTTAGCTAACAGAATGAAGTTCAGTGAGGACAAATCCAAGGCACTTGTCCTTGGGAGGAATAATCAAAAACAAAAATATGAAATGTGGGGCACTGGCTGGATGGCAGCATGACAGAAAAGGTCTTGGTAGGTCACAGTTTCAATATGAATCTGTAATGTGATGCAGCCACACACAAAAAAATGCAGTTCCCACAAGTCAGCCCAGAGATACAGGACCTGCTGGCCCATGACCAGCTCATCAGCAATGCCTTCAGTGGGGGGCGGGGGGGTCTACTGTTAGCTGGGGAGCCCCATAGCCTGGATAATGCCATAAAGATAGACACTGAGATGGAAGTGATGAAAAAACTGGAGACCCTAGATATCTAAGGGGCCAAGGGATACATGTGCCTGTTAGGGAGAAGTCAGAAACACATGCTCCAACCCCAGAGTCATCAGTCTTACAAATGGTGATGGAGACACTGAGAGATTCACAGATATTTAGGGCTGGAAGGGACCTCATGAGATCAGTGGGGTCTGCTCTGGGCAGGAAAGACTGCTGGGGTCAAACAAGAGAGAGAGATCTGAGGTGAACTGGACCAGCTCAACAAGAGTACAGAAACCCAATCCCAGAGCATACATGCAAGGGGAGATACTCCTAGACTCCTGGGGTGTCTTCGGGAAAATGCTGATAGATGCTGGCACTGTGGCAAATGTGATCAGTTCCAGAGGGTTTGCATACAAAACCTGTATCTCTTTTTTAGTATAGTTATAGAAGAGAAATCTGAAGAAAATACTTCAGAAGGTACCATACAGAGAAAGCTGTGCTATCATATTCAGTTAGGTACAGACCCTTGTGTAAGATACACAATCTTAAACAGTTTTATTTCACTTCAGCACCATTTTAGACCTGTAATATATAGAAGGAGATGCACTATATTTAGGTGAAGGCAAGTTTATTATTAAACTGTTTATTATAATTTCTGAACACCTGTAATTTCTGAGCAATCTGGCAATAGTTTGAAACTGCTATTCTAGTTGCTGGGAGTGACTGTATGATATCTCATGTTACATTACTGAAATAATAAGGAACAGTAAATGCAATATTTGTTTCCTGTTAAAAAATCCAATTGTAATAATGTAGACATAAACAACACAGGAGGAGGTGATGGTTAAGAAAAAATATTGCTTAGCATACATGGCATTTACTGTCCTTTCTTTTTTCTCAGTGTGAAATATACAACTCTGCCCACTGCTAGCCTAAAAGAGGTTTTTGCTCCTTGTATTATTGCAGTACTATCCCCTACTTCTAGGTGTTCTGACTGTATGCTGTCTACCTTTAGTCTTCTCAAAAGAAAATATATACAAATATTAGCTATGCTTTCACTTTTCAAATGTACCTGCCTTTCAATTGTATTATACACCCTGTTCCTTTTCCTAACATTAACCTTGTATAGGTGCCCAATGAGACCAAATAATCTTTTACTGCACTAATTGTATAGTTAGGAGAGACACTTGGTCCAGTAAAAAATATCAACTATGAAAATCCTTGCCTCTTGCATATTTCCTGGACCAGTACAGCTAAAACATCACTCCAACACTATTTCAGATATGGCCATTATGGGTTTCTTAGGTCCCTGCTGCAGGTTACATATATTATGCATTTAACTGGCTAATTGTGTAATAAATGTAGGCTGGCCACACATGCAAAGGAAATATCACACCATAAAAATGACTTTCCAGATATAAAAAGAACCAACCACTTAGTGCTTGAAAATGTGGAACAACTCTATAGCTTCTATCCAGCTTTAATTTGAACATATAGCAGGGCCCTTATACTTTTCTCTGACATCTCATGCTCATTATTGTCAAAGGCAAGATACTGAACTAAATGGAATGGTGTGCTGATCCAAGATGAAAACTCCTACAATTATCCAAACTTTAATTATATGATACTCCCTTTTCCCCACTACTTACATTGGTAATTCCCTAAATTATCTGAAACCTCAATTATCCAAACCTATTTTATGTCTCTTCTGACATTTGGATAATTGAGGTTATGCTGTATTCATTGAAGCTTTCCCCTTGTAATTTATCTTCCAATACCAAAAAGAAAGATCCGCTAAACCAAACACTTTGAAAGAGTTAAAGCTCAAAAACTCCCATGTCCTCTGATTTTCTAATTATTTGGCCTACAAACTACTTAAAAAGATAGCTTTAAAGAACTAGCAAAGTTTTATATTTACATAACTTTGATCATTGTGATACTATGAACATTTCCTTAAAAACAAAAATCTGTAAAAATCTATGTACTGTGATCTATTCTATGATAAACTCATTGTCTAACTATTGAAGTCACAGTTATCCAAATTATTCTATGCCTCTAATACTGCAACTGCTCTACTTCCCTGCTAATCACACTGTTGGACAGCATCTAACCCTATGCCATCCTTTTTAACTTTTAATTTTTTTTAGTGGTTACCAGTAAAAATGCTACCTCCCATTTCAGCTGAAGAGAAGATTCTTGTTTATTTTTATTGTCTCATCTCAGAGATGAAAAATTGGTTTGGAAAAAGGACACAAAGTAAAGGACCTCAAAACACTAATTTTTACTTCAAGAGTTTGTGCAAAATGCTGAGCGCTTTCAATAAGCATAAAGTTGTACTTAGCAGCTTTCACAATCAAATGACATTTTGTATTGCCTTGTGAAGATCTAGACCTGAACTAATTTGTAAAATACAACAAAGGACTATATTGTGAGGCAGCATTACACCCTGGGCTCAATGGCCATGGGAAATATTTCAGTTTGGGGTGGTGTCATCTCCAGGAAACAAATGACAATACAAGATAGCTTCATTTTAGACAATACTTCAGAAATGAAATAATAAAACAACAAAAGTGTAAAAATAAAGCAAATAGGGAGATGGTGCAGATGAGGAGAAAAATTAGAAGACGTAAGTGAAGAAGGAAGAATGAAGACTGAAGTGCAGCTCCATGCTGTTACTGAGAACACTTCGCAGGAAACCTTCTGAGTAACAATGATCTCCTGGAACAAGCAGAAGTTCACTGTTGGTTTCAGGGAGAAGGGAATCTCGTTGCTGGCTGCCAGCCTGCAACCAGTTTGCAGGCCCAGAGGAGCTGTAAGAGCCCCTCTTCCCTGCAAAGTTTTCAGAATGGCAAGGGGGAAAGGAAGCAAAGGGAGCTCATTCCAGGGATTCCCCCAGCTGGCTCTGGAGGGTGATGTGGTTGAATTTGAGGCCCCCCACCTCAGGGAAACTCCAGTCTACCCATCCCACCCTCTAGCAAGGACTGAAAAACACGCCAGACCAAACTCCCTCTCCTCCCTTTTCCCCCTCCTATTCTGAAAACAGCGACAGGCTGGGAGGCAGCACAGACAGAAGTTACAGAAGATGCTCTGTTTTGAAACGTCTTTATCTATTCCCTCCTGCAATGAGAGTTCAGATTTTCACCCAATCAGCCATTTTTAAGCTGTCTGCAGCTGTGCACTTGTATTTGGTCATGGCTATAGACTGCTTTCTGTGTCCAGATCAGGCAAAAATTATTACTTCAGTCAGCGCCCAAAAAGATGCGTGTGTAAAGGGACAAAGACATGAAGAAAACATTGAGGACCAATAAGACCTTTGAAGAACTATAAAGAAAAATCATTGGAAGTTTTAGAGGCCAGGAAGGAAATTTTCAAACAGACCAGGAATCAGAGTTGTTTAAGAATAATCTGATGAAATCACATTCTGTGTATCACGGTGTCTTAGAATAACTAACTCCTCTAGAGGAGCAACCAGCCTGAAAGGTTGGCCTTGCATCCCCAAGCCTCAGGCAATGTGCTTGATGCAGCTGCCCTGGAGCCAGACCTGAGAAGATACTCCTAGGATTTCTAGGATCCTGCCACAGAGCCAGGAATCTAGATCTCAAGAGCCCCAGCCAGATTTAGGGTTTCCAGGGCTGCCAAGCTTCCAGACTAGCTGGCTCCTCAGTCTGCAGGAGTCAATCTGCCTGGGGATTCACCATATGCAGAAATCTAGAAGATCCTGTGACAGAAGAATGGGAAGTGCAACAGGGCATCAGCCTGGCTAGACAGTAATCTTCAGTGAGTTAAAACTCAAAAGAATCCTAACAAAATGTAGAAACGTGTATTAGAAAAATACAAGAGTATCAAATGGGTGTGCAGGGATAAAATTAGGAAGCCCAAGCCATGATTTGAAATGTATCTAGCAAGGGACATGAAAAGCAATAAAATGGAATCTACAAGTATCTCAAAAGTCAGAGACAAAGAAACCGTACATTTCTTACAGAATGCAGAAGGCAATCTTGCGGCAAATGATGCAGAGAAGGCTTGGTAAATTCATGTCTTTTTCAATTCCATCTTCATGGATAGACACATCTACCAAATGGTGAATGCAGTTGAGAGCAGAGACAGGGAAGGAGACAAACAGCTTAAGGTGTGACAGAACAGGTTAAGGATTACATAGAGAAGCAAGATGCTTTCACGTTGGCAGGGCTGGATGCAATGCACTCTAGGGTACTAAAGGAATTGACTGAGGTAATTTCAAAGCCACTGGCTATCCTTTTTGAGAATGTGTGCAAGTCATGTGCGGTCTCAGATGATAGGAATAGAGCAAATATAGTGTACATCTTTAAAAAAGTATAAAAGTGATGTTGCAGAGATAATATTCCAGAAATTATGCAAGAAGCAAGGAATTCAGTCCAGTTTTGGGCCCCACACTTCAAGAAGGATTCAGACAGATTGGAAAGGGTCCAACATGGATTAACACAAATTATTAAATCCCTTGGAAGCATGACTTATGGGTAAGGCTCTTGATAAATCACGTTGGAAGTGCCCCCCACAGCAACTCCTTTAATGTTTTCCATTTTGCTGCTTGTCGCACCCTGCCCCCACCCCCCTACTTAGCAGTGTGGCCCCATTGCCCAGGGCAGTGGCCACTGTTTTAAATATGCTGCACTTTTCACTTCCCCAGAAATCAGCAGCAGACGGCCCAGCTGGCAGGGTCCCTCCAGCAATCAGGGAGGCAAGCACTGAAATGAAAAACATTAAAGGAACTACTGTGGGAGGCACTTCCGGTGATTTAGGGAGATCCCGAATTATGAGGAAAGGCTAAAAGAACTAGAGCTATTTAATTTGGAGAACACTGAAGGTTGGTTTAATAACACTCTTCAAATATTTGAAGCACAAGTAGAGAGAGAATGAAGATGGGCTTTTCTCTGTGATTGTAGGGGACAGGACTGGGATCAATGGCCTCAATTTTCAGCAGAGGAAATTCAGGTTGGAGATTAGGAAGAACTTTCTGGCTATGAGGGTGATCAAGTGTTGGAACAGGCTACCTAGCAAAGTTGTGGAAACTCCATCCCTGGAAAATTTTCAAAAGCACATTGGATAGACACTTGTCTGAGATGTTTTTTTGTCAGACTTACTGATTTTGAGCAGGGGACTGGACTAGGTGACCTTCCAGCCCTACTTTTCTATGATTCTACAATCCTACGATCCCTGGCCACTAGCAAGGCAAAAAGGTAGATCTGCCTTAACCTGCAATTCCTGAGGATCTGGCTTTTAGGCTGTTCCTCAGACAAACTGCCAAAGAGTAGGTGAACAATCTGACAGGAAACCTGCTTCTGTTCCATCAGCAGATTTGTCAAAATTGACAAGCATCTGCTAAATGTTTCATTTTTGATGTGCCCAAATCTTCTAGATGCATCTTCCAGCTCTACGAGAAAATTCCAGTCAGTTCTACTATCTTAACAATCCTAGTCACCAAGATGCCCCAATTTTAAATGTCCCCACGATCTTTGGATAATTTAGGGTGGACTGCAAAGTTATGTAGTCTCAGTAACAAAGCAAAGATCACTCAGATTTGTCAATCAAAATATTCAGAGCAAGTAAAAACACATTCCAGTGGTATATGGGTGAAACAAGGATTTGGGAAGGAGGGTGTTGGAGTATCCACTGACACTGCAGGCTCCCTCTCAACCTAGTGGTGCAGGCACACTGCATTGTGGGAGTCTCTTGGGACTTTTTTAAGGTCCCAAAGCAGGTAAGCATCCCCACCTTCCCACTGTGTTCAGAGGCATGTCCTCTCCCCTCCCCTTCCATCCTCTTCTACTCCAGTTGCTGCTGCTTTCCCCACTGTCCTGGGTTCAGGGGAGGTTTCAGAGCTGCTTCCGGCCACTCCAACCACTCCACTCCAGCTGCACAGGGGCTGTGCTTAGCTGGGAACAGTGTCAGCAGCAATGGAGAAGGGGTGGGTTCCCCCACGTTGCCCAATCCCCTTTGGAGCAGGCACAGGAAGCTGCTGCCAGCGTCACTGCCCTGGGTGAGCACAGCTCCCCAGGACCCCAGCTGGAGCAGACAGGAGCAGCTCTGAAGAGTCTCCTATCCCCAGGACAGTGGGTAAAGCAGCTAAGGCTGGTAGGGGACAGAAGAAGGTGAGGGCCAGGGAGGGGACATGCCTCTGAGCCCAGAGGGGAAGGAATGATTCTCTTCTGCTATAGGAACTTTTTAAAAGTCCCCAGAGGCTCCAGAAGCACAATCCAGTCTGAAGGGGTGGAGGCAACCACACCACTGCACCCCCTCTGGATCCACCCCAGATAAACAATTTTGACATCTACAAGTTGTGATAGAGATAGTGGTGGTGACATTAAACAATCTTAATACTAGGGAAACACTTTGTTATTTTGAAGTGTTCAAACTTCTATAAAAACTGCTTCAGTAATGTTACTGGTGTGCTATAAAATGTTTAGGCAGAGGTAGTTCAACAGTAAGAGCCTTTACAGGTCCCTAGATTAGATATCTGTAGAGAATCTAAAATGCTTTCCACTATCCCCTAGAGCTCAATCTAGATTTGCAAATAACATTTATCACAGTTTGAGTATACTCAGCGGAAGAACTCCTATGATTTCATTAACATGATAAACTGGATGACGACTGGATTATAATTTTGTTTCAAACACCCAGGTATTGTTTCTTATATGCATAAATGCTGAGGAGTAGATGTCCTCCCCATTTTTTATTATACTGTTGACATCTACTTCCCTGTAATTGCAGGACTTCAGCATTTTTGTTCCTGGTTATTATAATAATTTTTTTAAAATACAGTTGCACCATCATATTTTGATTGTGTGTCACTAAGACAACTTAAAATTTCCATGAGACTTTCTGTAACATGGTAGCTGTAAACTGAGAGAACTCTGTTCTAAAGACAGTTTACAAAATTCAGTCTTACCAGTAAAGTCTCTAAGCATAAGTCTCTGTCAAACAGTAAGTCACTCCCAGTGGACCCTCTCTTCAGCTAATCTCTGACCTAGGTTTTATGCAAGAATATGAGAATAAAGTGATAATGGGAAAAAGTGACTCTGGAACCTGTTCTGTGGGGTTTCATTATTATCACCTTTCTGTGATGTCTAGGTCAACAACAAAAAAGCCACTTGTTTGAACCGGTGAATAGAAAGCAACTGCAGAAATCCCTAGTTCAGCAAGACCTAATAAATCCTTTGTCTTTGGGTACTACTTCAAGGCCTCTATGAAATCTCCCATTCCCCCTTATAGCCAAATTCATCTGTTAGCTAAGTCTTTGCAGCTCTGTAATTATCCTGTAATCCCAGCACTGAGTTCCTAAAAAGATGTAGGGTTTGCCTGCTTTGCAGCTTGGTATCTATTGACGTCATTCACTGAAATGGTTGTTTTGGCTAAGTGAAAAAGACCGAATGCTCATGAAGATGGGTTTTGCGACTAGCACTTCCCTTGCTTGTTGATATAAGATCTACTGTTGTATTCTAGCAGTTATGTTTGCAGCCCATATAGGTTCAGTGGTCTGTTTTTAAGAGTTTTCTGAGCTGGATCACTGTCCACCATTGTAAAACCACCACTCTCTGTGGGTTTGGGACATATTTAGGTCCTTGTGAGCATGGTGAACCTATAGATATTTGCTGACTTCAGACACCATCATTTTTTTTCAGTGGTTGGTAGGTCACTGTCACTCCTCAGACTGGTTTTTTCATTAAAACTGTATTATTAATGATAGGAGGGTTATTCTGACCTGGTGATCAGGTCCTTCCAAAGGAACATATTAATTATTAGCAGCCTTAGAAAAGTCCTCTGAGAGAATATCTTTTGACTGAAAAATGTGGATGTGAATGGGAAAAGTAGGCCTTTGAAAGTCCAGACAGCCTCAATGGTCTATTAACTGCTTGCTTACCACTAATCCATTGTGTAAAAACTTACATTAGCCTCTTCTCAAAAGAGGTACTTCATGAGTTTGCAAACTAATATGTATTGTTACTGCATCTTTTTTCCACCTGTATCCATACCATGCTCATCCTCATTGTTCCTAGTACCTGACACTCAGATTGCCTGTTTTATTAATAAAAAACAATATTAAGGGCCAAATGCAATCCCTATTATTTTAGTCCAAACTACTTCACTTTGCAAATGTTCCATTAGTGTAACTCAAAGCGTAAGTTTAACTCCATGTTGGTATTTTGTGGGATTTTGCATGCTCACCCTGCTTTTTCATGTGCAGTCTTTTCTGGAAAGCTTTGCAATAGATTTGAATGATGAATTATTATGCAACATAAAGTGCATCTACACATGCCTCTAAACATGACTAAATTTAATGTCCATTAAGCAATTTTTGGCAGCTGCCTACGTATATAGGGACTTGGCACAAAAGTTAGTGCCAAGTGCTCCTGTGACCATCAGGAGGAGCTCCAGCCTCTGGCCACTTGGCTGTCAGTGCTTGGAAGCCATATTGAAGCCAGAGCCAGCTGCCAGCACTTGGCAGCCATCTTGAAAACTCTGATCCTTGGCCAGCCCCTTCCCTGCCCAGAAGCCATCTGCCCAGCACAGGGGCAACACACGGAAGCTCCCTCTTTGCCCACCCTGCCCACCCATGCCATGGCTTCCCCTGCCAGCAACACCCAGCAACCCGTTGCTCCTGCCATGCCAGCAATGACCAGCACCTTGTGATCCTGCTGGCACTGGTGCTGGCCCTGCTGGCCCCAGCAGCCTTCCTCCCAGCCCCCCCACTCAGGCCCCAGGAGAGCTGCACATCTGCCAGTGGGGGCCAGGGCACCAGGTGAGAGAGGCCCTGGCCAACCCCCTCCTCCTGCACCCCTACTTCAGCCCACCTGCCCCACCACCCACACACTCCCTAACTCTTGCCCACCCCAGCACCACTCTCAGGATGCACACATGGGTGAAACAAAAACAAAAACCTATTACCCTCATAACCCTCACCCCATCACTCCCTCCCTCAACAAACAGAATCCCTTCCCCCCTCCCACCTCAACAAATAGTGCCCCTCCACCACCCTCCCCACCCACCAACAATAAACAACCCTGTTTCCAAAGTGCAAACTATTTACAAAAGTCTCAGACTTTTGTTCCTAGAGTGGGGGGCTGGTGCCCAGCACTGTGGCCTTGGGCCATTCTCCTGTGGGCCCAGGGGCCATGGTGATAGCAGCAGACTCATTCTCACTGGCAGGCAGTTCCCCCTATGCCTGCCTAGGTCCACGGCAAGTGTCCCCCTGTGGTGCCACGCCCACCACCTCTGCCTCTATGACCCCATGGGTCTTGGGGCAAGTGGCAGGGCTGAGTCCAAGTGAGTGACAGGGGACCTGGGCCAGGGGCTGGGCCAGGGGCTGCAGTGACCTGAGGCACTGGAGGGCCTTCTCCCAGGGTGAGGCAGGGGCCAGCTGCAGGGCTGTGGGTGGGACCCAGGGGCCCTGCAGGGCCCTAGACAGGGGCTAACAGTGGAGGGCAAGTACACAGTCACCAGGCCCAGGAGGGTGTCCAGGGCCTGGCAGTGAGCATCTGTGGTCTCCAATGCCAGAGCCTGGAGGCCTACCCACTGCCAGAGCAGCTCCATGCACTCCCACTCCTGGGCCTCCAGCCATGCCGAGTGCTCCTGCTGGGGCCAGGCTTGTGCCTCCTCCTGGACAGTCTCCTGGGCAATGTCCTTCTGCCACCAGGCCAGCTCCCATGCCTCCTCCCATGCTTCCTGTGCCTGCTCCCATGCCTCCCACTCCTTGGCCACCTCCACCAGCTGCTGGAGCATGAGAGTCTGATTCTGTGTGTGCTGCTGGCACAGGTGGCACATGCAGAGGTCTCCAGTAGTGGGCAGTGGTGACCCAGAGCCTGCATCCCCACTGGGGATGATGGCCCTTCCCCTCCTTCAGATGTTGGCCCTGCAGAGGCAAGAGACAGAGGCCTTTTTGATGCAACAGTTTGCAACATTTCAGAGATTAAAATGCTTTGTGTCGGGGCTGTGCACTGCCTGGCTTCAGATCAGAGATCGGCTGTGTATGGATGCCCAGGCACCATGGTAAGCCTAGCCAGGCAACCCTGAGCCCAGGGGGCTGCTGACTGAGCGCCCTGTCCCCGCTTGCTCCCCCAGGGCCAGCAGCCCACTGGGTGCTGGCTGCAGGCAACACAACTCCCATTCCCCTTCCCAGGGTGGGACAACTACTGCCATGTCTCCAGACCATACTTTTCTGCACTGCTGCCCAGCCCATAGGACCCAGGATCAGGTTGCATAGGATCCCTGGTCAACTGAGATGAGGTACTGGCCATACCACTGCCCTCCCCACTAGGGGCCTCTCCAGGGACATGCCCCAGGCTGGCCTCCCCCTACGCTGCTGCTGCACCCAAAGCATGCCCCCGCTGCACGTGCCCTGGGCAGTGTGCGATGATTTGTTTGTGCAGGCTGAGGGGGGCCTGACCCACTACGCCCTGATGCTGCTTTTCCTCATGGTACTCCAGGCATACCTTGCTCCTGGCTTAGGACCCTGAGTTACAATGGCGTAGGAGACAAACCCAGGCTGCCCTGAAACCTCCACTGCCACATGAAGGCATGCTACCCTGGAAGGCATCACTGCTGGCATCGACAATCAACACCTTCCTCAGTGTGTGAGAGGCCCATGTCCACACAGCTGTGTGGATGCGAGCTGCTCAATAAAGTTCTGAACTCTCCCACCTCTCTGTGTGAGTTCTGGGAAGGCTTGTGCTGATTACCTGACAGCAAGGGTGGGGAGAGGAGTTGCCTGCATGGCATAGAAGGGATGCTTGTATGGCTGTGGTGGGGAGGATGGGGATAGCCTTGCACAGCTGCTTTGGTGGTTAGACTCATGCTGTTCATGCAAAGCAGTGAGGGGAGGGTGGAGGCTTGCCTATAAAGTAATGGCAATGGGGGACTTGCAAGGCAGTGGCAGCAAGGTTGAATTTGCACTGCTCTCATGGCTCAGGGGCATGTGCTGCTTGCACTGCAAAGGGGATGCATACAGCGGGGTCCCAGGAGCCTGCAAGATATGCAGCCCCTCTGGCATGTAGCCCTCACAGTGGGTAGCTAAGGATCTATGCCTGATGTGGCATGGAGTCCCACCAACCACTCTGAAATTGCACAGCCCTGTTATATACTACTAAGTGACTGCAACTTTTCAGAGTAGGGTTTGAGAATAAAGCTGTTTGACTACCTATAAGATTCTTCTTCTATCTAAGATCACACCTTTCTCTGCTTCTCTTCTTCAATTTTTCCCCAATTTTTCAGTTTGGTAAAAGCCAAGAGCTATTTTTTAGGGTTTCTCTGCAATGCTGTTTTTACTACTGCTGGATTCAGCTTTTGAAAACAGACTGCATAAGGTGAATTTGAGGAGGACAACTGTTTGGTTAATTGAAAATTACTCCCAGGTGAGCAGGAACAGATTCCAAGTGTTAATCTACCGGAGTTAAGAAATCTATTCATCCAGTAAAGCTTTTTCTTTTCCAAAACTGTCTTTACTACAAACCACATTTCCATCCCCAAGAGCCTAATTATGAAGCAATTGCTCTTACCAGGCCTAAGGGCATAATTTTTAGAGAGTTTAATGATGCTGCATGCTGGCAAATTCAGGAGTATTTTTCAGGAAAGCTCTTATTCAAACTTCTTTCTATGGCACCTACTTAGTAGTCTACTACAAATCTCTCAGTACCTGATATAAAGAAAAAGTCTGATGCTTTGATCCAAAGATAGCTACTTTCTTCAGCAAAGGTAAAGGGACAACTAATTCATACTATGTAAGCACAGAGAAGACCATCTTATCATTTTTCAATAGTAAAAACAAAGATATACTATAAAGGTTTACAATTTATTGACTGTCAAAAGTAGGTTTGCACAGTATAATCCTAGAATGAAATTTGTGGGCTACACACAGCTTATCTCTTTCTGTTTGCAATTTCTGTTGGTACTGCTGAAATGGTAAATAAGTAACTGTATTATGTGAAGAATAATAACTCCCTGACACAGTACCTTGAAAATCATTTGGTTAGTGCCAGATAGACAATGAGTAAGGAGCTGCTCATCAATACATTGAGCACAGAATTCTCTACAGAGAAAAGCTCTAGGAAGTTGAAACAAAACAACTCCCCCTTAATTCTGTAAAGTTTAATATGTGTAAGTTAAGGCACGTAACTTGTGCAAATCTTCTCATTCAGAAGCTAAGTGGCCTTCATTTATTGTCACTTAATCCTCTACTTCTGAACAAGAGTGTCTACCTCATGCTTTAATACCTGTAATTTTCCAACATTTAAACTTCATACCCTTAGTTTATCTGCCTTCATTTCCCCGAATGTCCCTGTATGGCACTTTAGGGAACCTCTGTGGGGAAATCTATATACAATTTATGAATTATAGCTATTATCTTATGAAATTATGAATCTTATGAAATGATTATCTTATGAAATGATTATCTCATGAAATTACTGCACCATTAAAGGCTTCACTGCATACTGAGTCATTCAGGACTACGTTGCTTATCTTCCAGACCAGAAACAATTCAGTGTAGTTTAAATGCTGATGTTTCCTATTCAAGTACAGAGGCCTTGAAATACTGGGATGGCCATATCCTAGATGAAATACATTTCCTACTCTCTCTCTGAGGGGTTGGGGTTTTGAGAGTTAAGGAAGAAGGAGGAAGATAAAGACTTCATGTTTTGGGAAAGAATCTACATTTGGGAGAGGTTCCTGAACTCCTTAGAGGACTCTAACCTATACCCAAGGAATGCTCAAGAGTAGTGAAGAGATTAAAGTCAGAAAATGCATTCAGGGATACTGTCATACTTTTCTTAGATCCCTTTTCTTTTCTGGTTCTAGGTAAAATAAAAACCAAGTGTTTATTGAAATGTTCAGAAAGTCTGTATGCCAACAACAGCAATCACATAACCCTGAGGAGGTGAGCTATAAATCCAGGGTGCCCTAAGTTTGGAGCTCTGGGAAAGAGTGTACCTAAAGTAATGAGAAGACTGTGAGGTCACCATAGGTACTGATGACCAACACAACTAGACTATGAGGTACCCTTGCCATAACGGAGCAACAGACATAACCTGGACCCAGGAAATGTGTCACTGTGAAGTTAAGGGGAGACCCAAAATTGTAATATGCTCAAACCCATGACTACATAAGCCTAGAGTGGTAGAACACAAATACAACATCAGCAACCCACTGTGGGAAGCTCTACTAATGCTATCAAATATATGTAGGTGAAACCTAAGTAAATGGAAAGTTTATTTCGTGTTCTGATTCAAAATTCAATTGGCTTTAATGGTTATACAGAAATCAATTAAAAATATAGGCTGGATTCCTTTTACATTCTTAGGTGCTAAGCTTTACCTAGTCATCTTTTAAAGAAAAATATTAAAATATTATATTTGGTACATACATAGTGCCACCCCAGGAGGGAGGCCTGCATTTTCATCTTCATTTTGCAATGGATAAATTGAATCCAAGATAAGTTAAATGGTTTGCCTGTCACCATGCAGTAGCATAAAATCGTGGCTTCTGGTCTGCTCTTTTAATAATCAAAGATCCTTCCAGTTAAACATATTTAGATCAAATCTTAGGAAGAAAATTACTAACCATAAGAACAACAGGAAAATAGAAGCAGCTGTTTAAGGATGTTATGGGACCTTCTTCCTCAGAAGTTTTCAAAAGGGGCTAGAAAGGCATCCATCTAAGAAATTTAGGATCTTTCATCTGTGCAGGGCCTTAGCTATATGACTCTCAAGGCCCCTTCCAGCCTTATAAGTCTATACTAGGTTTTAGCTCTACACCAGTTAAATGGTTCGTGCTATGTGGTAGATGTGCTTCACTCAGAAAATAGGGAAGTGGTATCTGCAAGATAAAAGCAACAACCTCCTGTATTCAGTATTTGCTAAAGAGCCATCAACCTCAACACCCAGCTGAGGGGATATGAGGAAGAGATGAAAAGAAAGAAAAGTATAGGAATACTCTAAATAGTGACGCTATATTGGTCTACATCTGTCAAGAAAATGTGCAATAGTTTACAACTCATAACTTAATAAATGGAAAGCCTGAGAAAGCCTTAGAGCTCATGACTGGCAGTAAGTGAATCATGGGAATCATTAGTTAACACAGAACCTGGAAGCTGGGCTATATAATGTAGTCCTGCACTCCACCAACAATCAGCACCTGGCTTAATGGAGTCTCTTTGGATTGTCTAATTTCCCTTCAACTGAAGTTAATACCTACATGCACAACCTTGCAAGAGAGATGATACACATTAAAGAGCGTGCTTACAGTTAGGCTCCTAACAGTCATATTCAACCTTGAAATAAGTGAGTTAATTTTTCAATCTGCCATACATCACCTAGTCACAACTGCAGGAATAAGATGGCTGTTTGACTCCTTGCAAACCTCCCACAGAAGTGACAACTAAGTCTGTATAAAGAGTTGACCATGGAGGATACAGATGAAACAATAAAGCAAAACTCAATTAACTAGCGCAGTGAGAAATATGATGCAGAGGGAGTAAGAAACTCAATGCCAGGATCAGTGTCCAAATGCCAGGATCAGTGTCCCAAACATTGGAAGAGCTGGTAAAGGAGTCCAATGAGCATTGTTATTCTGGCCATAGACAGAACTGTTATTTTGTCAAGAACTATGAAGCAAAAGAAATACAAATAGACATTTAAATCACAGCTGAGGACTACAGGATCCACATGCAACTTATGAGATATTAAAAAGTCTGGATGGCCTCCAAGAAAGGAGTTGCATGCATAAAGTGCGACTTAAGGAGAATTCAGGTAACTCAATCCAAGTGATCAATCAACAAAAACCTCACCAAATTGCTTAAGTGCCCAAGATCCAAATTTCTCCATGAACTCCATCATGACCTCATGCATGTAAAATTTGAAGCCCTTTATTGCTGCACATTTCTCTGTTAAATGGGCACAACTGAAAAATATTTACTTTGCTGGGGTGTTGTGAAGATCCCCCACTGTGTTGTGGTCTAGCACAGTCAAGACATGCCAGTACTGTATCTATGGCCAACATCACACAAAAGTGATAGGGACAGCCCACCTTTCACTACTGAGTCTAAATGACTAGGTACCATTTATAGCTAGGTAAAAACCCAGAGCAACTTTTGTCATGAGACTAGAGCAAATGCCAGTCATACCAAAGAGTTCAAAGCAAAGACTCAACTTCCTTAACTACTTTGCCATAACTGCCAACTGTTGTGAAAAAGTCATTAATTATTGCAAAGCACTTTTTGATATTTGGATTGAATGTTTGAAAAATGAAAGTTAAAACTATTATTCAGTTATTTTCTCTTCTTTAGTCCAAGTTCAGAAGTACCATTTTCCAGTGCAACTCTTAATCCAAAATACTTTAAAAGTAAATCTGAGTAAATAATTCATAACAGTAATCCATCTGATGAATTTACCTCATTTTCTGTTTACAAACAAATATCAGTTTTCCTTAAATGCGCTATTCAGAAGTACTTGCCAAAATATTTTTTGCAAATTATTCTTGATCTATGTTTCTACACAAGCAAATTTTAAAATTGTTTTAGTTTAATTATACATAACCATCATATGGCATACCCTGGGCTAGATGAGCATAATATTTAGAATCTGGCTTTTGGCACATATCCTGGTAAGTACAAATCTGAAATTTACTTTCTGTAAAACAACTGCTAAAATGTAAAAAATTAATAATTTATGTTACGGCAAACTTTCTTGTCAGTAAACCCACGCTCCAGAATATCTGTTGGGAATGTAAAGACAGTAATAGTGGATGTTTATTTAAAATTTTAAATAAATATTTAACAGACTTTTGATTTTATTTTTAGTACTTATTTTTTTCTGCATGTAAAAATTTTATCTGGTCCATCTCAATTTATTATGTTACTTCATTAGAGAGAATAATGCTTACTTTTAACTACTATTCAATAATATTTCACTATGTAAAGTAGCTCAAGGTTAGGCATACAGCACTAAACCATCATGTAACTTATGTAATATTCATGATTCTGAGCTTCCTTAGAGGTCAAAGCCATAATAATATGATTGTTCCTTTTTATTTTTCATGCAGGGCTCAGCCAGCCAACCTTCAAAATTAATGCCAGACCAGACTGTTTGATATCTTGGATTTGCTCATCTCATAAAACCATAGACTTCAACAAAGAATATCTCAAAGTAAGAAACTAAAATTCATAATCCCGGAGAATACAAAATACATATATACAGCACATATGGTATGTCACCCAGGGTCATATGATATTGCTTTTGACAATGGGTCAGAAGCTCATAGATTCCATGTTTCACACCTGAATTTGGGTTCATAAGAACAAAAGGACCAGGAAGGATTTCCTGCGCCATCTAGTCCATTCCCAACCTGTAGTGCAGCAACCAGATAGGTTACTGGTCTAGGATACAAAAAAAGATTATTTCCAATTGTTGCTGCCTCAGTAATCCAGTGCCACTTTTTAAAAGGTGGGAGTGGATAATAACTCTCCTGTTAGCCCTCTATAAGCATATGCTTAGTTGTTTTACTGAACCAGGTCTCTCATGTCCAAGCCTGCATGACAGCTATTGCTAAGATGTTACTTTCAGGTGATCAGACTTAACTGTATTATATCAAGCATTCTTAAGCTTTTTCATAATGTTGCATACAACTTAAAAGATGGCCTCCCAAAACATCTCTTCTCCTGCATGGGACTGCTCCCTCTATAATAGCTATATCACCACTGGGCAACTACAGCAATTGCTTAACATTAGGAATGGAATTAATATTTTAAATAACTTTTCATGGGATTTAACAGATGAAAATTAAAAGGATAAAAATTGCCATGTGACAAGTCAGCCCTCTGCACATCACCAGCAAATGCTCTGCAGACCGTGGACTATAATTTATGTATCAGATAGAAAAGAGAGCTCATCATAAAATTCTTCAATGACTGTAATTTCTCTGATTAGCGAGCACTATTGGTACCAACTCATTATTTTATAAAGAATGTTGCCATAACCTCCATATGAAATAAAATTTATAAAAATAATCATATACCACAAGCAAAATATTTTCTCCATGGATTCT
This sequence comes from Crocodylus siamensis, assembly GCF_052110815.1. Lineage (NCBI taxonomy): Eukaryota > Metazoa > Chordata > Crocodylia > Crocodylidae > Crocodylus > Crocodylus siamensis. The sequence continues at coordinate 390,474,091 of NC_143395.1, read as the reverse complement.
ACAGGGTAGTTGCACAGATGAATGCTATTCATCAGAGATCATGTTTTCCTATTTGGAATGGAAATATAAAAACAAATTTACCTAAAGCAGTAGGCCAAATACATCTTTGGCAGAAATGAGTGCAACTCCACATGAGCTATAAAGCAATGCACTTTAAAATGCTGGGTTGCAGGGAGCTGGCATTTTAAAGTGCCTTGCTCTGCACATCTCTCAGGAGCTGAAGAGCAAGACATTTAATGGGTTGGTTGCAGGGAGCCACAGGGCTCCCACCAAACCAGTATTTTAAAGGCTGCAAAACATGGCACAGGGGTTGTAAGGTTCCCAATGAGAGGGAGTCCCTCAGCTCTCCACATGGGGAAACTTGCAACCCACGCCCCAGCAGCCTATTTTCAGCATTGGGGCAGAGACATACTCTGTGGAATATCTTTGTGGCTGGCTTGCCACTTTATCGAGCCATAAATCAGCTAAAAGTGGGGCACTGTTACTATTTATGGCATGACTGACACATTTATGACATCACAAATGTAATGTGTGCCTGGAGCCTATGAACACTGGACTAGATTGTGCTCAGATAATACACTGATACAGAGTGGACTAAGAGTCTTTAATAGATAGCTTTACATACAAACTGGGAAACGCTCTATGGTTTATAACTGATGTGGTCTTTGTTCCAAAAACAGAAGTACCATGACTGTTATTTGGTGCCTCTACTCCTGTTCTGAAAAGTTTGTTTTGTTTTGGAGTAGTTTTTGTTTTCTGAATCCTACATTATAAGTGGCTGAATGAAAACTTTGTGGGAAATGGCTTTTCGTAACCCATACATCTAGCATCTCCTATGCCAAAATAGTAGGATGCTCTCCTTGCTATCTTTTACGTTGTTTCATCTTGCATCATACCATAGTTTCCTGACAAATAAAATGGATTGAAAGTCAGTACACAGATCTCATTCCTGACAGGGATTAGATTTATGTCAGTGGAGGCCAACCTTTCTGCCAAACATGCCATAAATTAACTGTGCACCCTCCCTGAGTGTCACTTTGATCCTGCCTGATCTGCTGCTCTGCTTCTTTTTTTACTCCAGTCCAGTCCTCCTTTCTGAAACTGCTGCTCAGCTTTCTACTCTCTACCCTATCTGCTGCAGTGCTGCCTGTCTCCTTCCCAATCTTCCATATACCACACAGAGAATCTGCTCATGCCACTTGTGAGCCACCCTGATTTAAGTCATAGTTCAAGGCCTACTCAGGACTGTGGTTCAAGTTCAAAAATACTGGTATGTCATAGACTGCTCTCATTAAATGTTGGGTCTAGTGATAGGCATCATATATGACTGACAAGCCATAGATTTATGAATCCCTGAGTGAAGGCAACCTCTCAAGACTAGCTGCTATCATGAGCTTTCCAGCAGTTTTTCACATCTGAATCAGAACCAGCAAAATGTCCCTTTCATTTTAAACATATCTGGGCAGAAAAACTACAGGTGGAGCTTGGTAGCCACAGATTAGAATACACACGGTTCAGATTTGAAAGAACTCAGATACAAATACCAACAAGTTAGAACTCATAATCAAAGTTAATTAAAAATAAAAATATTTAAGAGATTCTAACCTGTACCTTAGACAAATACTGTCCAGAATCACTCTGAGTGTAAATTGGCTTGTTTCCATTAGTTGCAATGAAGCTATGCTGATATAAATCAAGTGAAGCTCTAGGCTTCTTTAGAAAGCAATAAAACATAAGGAAAAGTATTTTGATACTGTATTTTGAGAGTATACTGTATACTGAGTATTTTGAGACTTCCCTTAGCCCAGGAAGTCTGCTGCTTCCCGGGGGCCCGCATCCAAGACATTGCGGACAGGATCCCAGAGCTGCTCCGGCCCACAGACCATTATCCCATGCTCCTTATTCACGTGGGCACCAGTGACACAGCTCAGAGCACCCCCAGCCAGGTCATGAGGCGCTACAGGGATTTGGGAGTGGGGCTTAGGGGTCTGGGAGCTCAGGTGGTGTTTTCGTCGATCCTCCCAGTCTCGGGCTATGGGCTGAGGAGGGAGAGGAGGATCCATGTAGTGAACCAAAGACGGCGGAGCTGGTGTCATCGGGAAGGCTTTGGCTTCCATGACCACAGCCCGCTCTTTGGTGAGAGAGGCAGCGAGCTTCTGGGAAGAGATGGCCTCCACCTCTCCCCCCTGGGGAGGAGGCTCTTCTCAGCCAGGCTGGCTGACCTGCCCCACCGGGCCTTAAACTAAGCCTGCTGGGGGATGGCGGGACTGCTGCCACTGCTGGCCCGCTGAGCAACCCTTGCAAAGCCAGCAGACCAAGGCACTTAAGGGAGCCCACCCCTGCCCCAGCCCTGGCACAATCTGTAGGCAAGGCAAGAGCCCCCAAGAGGACACTTGCCTGCCTGTACACTAATGCCAGGAGCCTGGGCAACAAGCAGGAGGAACACATCCTCCTGCTCAGTGCAAAGAATTATGACATCACTGGGATAACGGAGACCTGGTGGGACTCCACCCATGACTGGACCACGGGTATAGAGGGCTATACCCTGTACAGGAGGGATTGTTTTGACAAAAGGGGCGGGAGTGTAGCTCTCTATGTGAAGGAAAGCTACATGTCCCTGCAAGCTGATGTTGGCAACCAGCATGGACAGCTAGAGACCCTCTGGGTAAAAATTCGTGGGGAATACGGCACAGGGGACACAACGGTGGGAGTCTACTACAGACCTCCCACTCAAAGTCCTGAGCTTGACCAGCAGTTCGCCCGGGAACTGACTGAGGCCGCTTGCTCCAGAACCTTGGTTGTCATGGGTGACTTCAATTACCCGGACATCTCGTAGGAAGATCACTCAGCAAAATCTGAGCGGTCGCAAAGCTTTCTCTCATGTGTGGATGACCTCTACCTGACTCAAGAAGTCTATGGGCCAACGAGAGGCAAAGCGCTGCTCGACTTGGTACTGGCTACGGGGGATACCTAATCGGCGACCTAGTGATTGATGGGAAGCTGGGTGACAGCGACCACAAGCTGATCACCTTCACCATCCACTGTAAAGCTGGCAAGTCAGTCAGCAACACAGAAGACCTTGACTTCAGAAAAGCCAACTTTGACAAGCTCAAGAGGCTTGTCGGTCAGGCCCTTAGGGACCATGACCCCAGGGAGAAGGGAGTTCAAGAAGAGTGATTGCTTCTCAAGGAAGCGATCCTCAATGCACAAGCTAAATCTATTCCAACACGGAGGAAAGGCAGCAAGAAGGCACAGCAGCCCTCCTGGCTCTCCAGGGACCTAGCGGACTTCCTACGGCTAAAAAGGAAAGCCTACAAAGGATGGAGGACGGGATTCACCTCCAAAGAGGATTATTCTGCACTGGTCCGGTCCTGCAGGGAGCAAACCAGGAAAGCCAAGGCTGCAACTGAACTCCAACTAGCTTCAAGCATCAAGGACAACAAAAAGTCCTTTTTCAGATATGTGGGGAGCCGGAGGAAAAGCAAGGGCAACTTTGGACCCCTGCTAAACCAGATGGGGCAAATGACAACTGACGTCCAGGAAAAAGCCAACCTATTAAATAGGTACTTTGCATCAGTCTTTCATCAGTCCCATGGGACGCCCATGCCTGCTATGGGACAGGGAGATCCGGGTGATGGGGATCCCCTACCCTCCATAAATTCTGACCTCATGAAGGAACACCTTGAGAAGCTGGATACCTTCAAGTCAGCTGGCCCTGACAATCTGCACCCCAGGGTACTCAAGGAGCTGGCGAGCGTCATAGCCCAGCCCCTGGCACGGATCTTTGAAAACTCCTGGCGCACTGGTGTAGTGCCCAAAGACTGGAAGAAGGCCAATGTGGTGCCGATCTTCAAGAAAGGGAGGAGAGTGGAGCCAGCTAACTACAGGCCCATTAGCCTGACTTCTACCCTGGGGAAGATCTTAGAAAAGTTTATTAAGGAGGCCATCCTTGATGGACTGGCCCAGGCTAACATCCTAAGGGATAGCCAGCACGGGTGTGTTGCGGGTAGGTCTTGTTTGACCAATCTCATTTCCTTCTACGACCAGGTGACCTATCACCTGGACGAGGGAGAAGAGATTGATGTCATGTATCTTGACTTCAAAAAAGCCTTTGATCTGGTATCCCATGATCATCTCTTGGCCAAACTGGCCAGTTGTGGCCTTGGCTCCACCACGATCCGCTGGCTAGGAAACTGGCTCCGTGGTCGGACCCAGAGGGTTGTAATTGATGGCAGTCACTCATCGTGGTGCCCTGTGACCAGTGGGGTCCCTCAAGGCTCTGTCCTTGGACCCATACTGTTCAACATCTTCATTAATGATGTGGACATTGGAGTCAGGAGTGGACTGGCCAAGTTCACCGATGACACCAAACTTTAGGGCAAAGCATCCACGCCAGAAGATAGGCGGGTGATCCAGGCTGACCTGGACAAGCTCAGCAAATGGGCAGATGAGAACCTGATGATGTTTAACACCGAAAAATGCAAGGTTCTCCACCTTGGGAGGAAAAACCTGCAGCATCCTTATAGGCTTGGCAGTGCTATGTTGGATAGCACTACAGAAGAAAGAGAGTTGGGGGTCATCATTGACCACAAGATGAACATGAGCCTGCAATGCGATGCTGCGGCTAGTAAAGCGACCAAAACGCTGGCTTGCATCCATAGATGCTTCTCGAGCAAATCCCGGGACCTCATTCTCCCCTTGTACTCAGCCTTGGTGAGGCCACAGCTGGAGTACGGCGTCCAGTTTTGGGCTCCACAATTCAAAAAGGATGTGGAGAGAGTCCAGAGGAGAGCCACGCACATGATCAGAGGTCAGGAAAACAGATCTTACAATGACAGGCTGAGAGCCATGGGACTCTTTAGCCTGGAAAAGCGCAGGCTCAGGGGTGATCTGATGGCCACCTATAAGTTTATCAGGAGTGACCACCAGGATCTGGGGGAACGTTTGTTCACCAGAGCGCCCCAAGGGATGACGAGGTCGAACGGTCACAAACTCCTGCAAGACCGTTTCAGGCTGGACATAAGGAAGAATTTCTTTACTGTCCGAGCCCCCAAGTTCTGGAACAGTCTGCCAGCGGAGGTGGTTCAAGCACCTACATTGAACACCTTCAAGAGTAAATTGGATGCTTATCTTGCTGGGATCCTATGACCCCAGCTGACTTCCTGCCGTTTGGGCAGGGGGCTGGACTCGATGATCTCCCGAGGTCCCTTCCAGCCCTAATGTCTATGAAAGATCACAGAAATGTCTCAAAGGAGTTGCATTTCAGGTGCTCCAAGCTCTCTTCTTCTGTGGGTGGGTTCTCCAGCTAGATTTCATAACCCACAATGCCCTGCTCCGCAACTGCCATGATATGCCACTGTCTTTCATCAATGCACTAGAGAATGTTGCTTCACAAGATATGTATTCCTAGATTGTGCCTAGCCCACAAAGGAAAATGTGACCATGAGTTATATACAAACTACAGCTCCCACCAAGCACCAGGTCAGCAATTCTGAATCAAAGTATTTTGGTTTCAAACAGATACAATTTGGATTTTTATTTTCACCCCAAACCTCATTTTTTTCCAACAGAAATTTTCTGACCAATTCTATTGAAAAGGCATGTGCAATTTAGGAAATTATTTACCAGAGAGATCTTTTTCTCTGAAGAAATGGCCTGTATAATTTATGAACCAAAGCATTACCTTGTAGATATCGAGGAATCCACACTGATGGTCGAATCGAGTATACAGCTCATTCAGCATACTGATCACCTGCATGGGTGTGCACTGGGCACAGATAGCTGTAAAGCCAACAATGTCTGAAAAGAGCATGGTGACATCATCAAACTTCCTGGCCTGAACTTGCTGCCCCTGCCATAATTGTTGAGCCACATTTTCTGGGAAAATGGAAATCAGAAGATCTACTGTCCTCTTTTTTTCCTCTTCCAGAGCTTGGTGTGTACATTCTAATGTTGCCTTCAATTTATCCATTCGTTTTTTCAAGCCATCTTGGGCCTTTGCCTGCTCCCCAACCAGTATGACATCACGGGTAGCATCATGGATAGGTATGTCTGAAAGATGGAGGCCTCGGCCCATCAGTTCATCTAGCTTGTCCACACAAGGGGAACCCAAAAACAAAATGGAATTTGATTCAGGCACGTGGATCATTTGGCCTTTGATTTCCATCACCTGCAAAACATAAAAATGGAGTTTCAAAAGTAAAGGTGAACTAATAAGTGTACATACATCCCCCCCCCATGCAGCAGACATATGGTGGCGATTAGTTAATACTTACTTCCCTTCCAGAACGTTCTCTGATCCTTAACTTAAGTAATAAACTGAAACTTTAGGCAACCTCCTAAGTTGGCTATTTTAAGTGTTTCTACCTGCACAAAGTCTAGTTCTTCCCTTTGGCTCAAATAAACTTTCAGCCTTTTATTCCCCTGAGTCATAGCAAACGACAGGTCATAGCAAATGACAGGCCCCTAACTCAGATAAGAGCCCTGCCTCCTTGAGCTAAACTCTAATATTCTGTTACAATGAAACCCAAAACTGAGATGCTGGATCTAAATGCATCACATCAAAATGAGAAAAAAAACACCACAATATAACCTGCTTAAATGTAAAGGTAAAATACCAAAGGGCATCAACTATCAGTTCTGTTTAAATGCTTAAGAATGTTCCCCAGGTGTAGCACAGAGGCATGTTACCAGGATTTACACTTGTGTAACTGAGATAAAAATCAGGTTCTGTATACTTTGAGAAAGTTAGTAAAATTATATATATAAAACACCGATGCCGAACTGTGTACTTTTAGACAAGAAAATCACTAATTATGATAAATTGTATCTTTCACTGAATTTTCTACATTAGCATCTGCTACAAATAAAGGGGCATTTATCAAGCTAATAATCATGACTGAAGTTTACAATCCACTAGGCTAGGCACAGACATTACATATAAATTGGTTTAGTGATCAGAAACTGGTTTAAGCCTGTAACAGAACATAAGTTCAGTGCACATAAACTAGTGTCAAAATGGCTGAAACTTGTTTAAAATAAGTCTGGTTGAATGCTAATTTGACTCAAACCAGTTTATTCAATGTCTGTTTCAGGCTCCTTCCTGGTTAAAGTTAAGCCAGATGCTTTGGTTTACCTGGGCGGGGCAGGGCAGGGCTGGACTCTCTGCTCCAGAGAACAGGCTGGCCCTGCTCCTCTCTTCCCTAGCCAGAGCTCCAGGGGAGACCACAAGGACAGCAGCACCTGCCTGGCTTCCCTTCCTGCTGGCTGTTCAAGCAGGGGTTCCCCCCTCCCACAGCACAGACCCCAGCCCCATGGCCCCTAGGCATGTGGTATGCTGGGGGGGGGGGTGTCCAAAGGCAAACAGAACAGTTTCCGCTTAGGGCTTTTTGGAACTAATGGACAGGTCAGATGGTAGTGTCCCTCCATTCCTTTCTTGGAAAAAGCTATTTAAGAAGAGTTTGAACAAATGAGAGAGGCTTTTGTTTTGTTGATAGGCTGATAAACACTGTGGTTTTATCAGCCCCTTGCTGGTTTACAACCCTGTCAGGTGTCAGATAGTATGAAGAAGCAGGGAAAAGGAGATTGAAATACTCAGTATCACCAACAGATGCATGGACTGCACACCCCCACTCTTTTCCTCTGAGTGCTAGCCTGGGGCTGGGGTCTGGCAACACTCCTGCCACTTGAGCAGCAAGCTGGGAAAAGCCTGGGACATTACAGGCAGCGCCCCCCCCCCCTCAGAGCTCAGCCCTGCAGAAGGGCAGGGAGGGCTGTTCTGGTGCCCCCCGGCTTCTAACCTGAGCCACTGCAGGCATGTGCCTGCATTTCTTCAGTCCAGAGGGAATGTCTGTGTGGATGAAAACTGGTTCAACATAGGCAGATTAAACCAACCTGCAAAAATGGAATCAATTCAGGCTCAAGCTTTTTGAATATCTGTCCATAGCCCTAGTGCCCAAAAGCCATAGTCAGCATTGCAGTACTATTACCTAAGGTTGAAAACATGCACATAAAAGACACAAGGCCAAGTTCAAGGAGTTTAAAATATAGACAAGCAAGGTATGGAAAAACAGATCATCAACATGCAAGCACAACAGTGAAGTTTCTGTTTGTTTCCAGGTATGATGGCTGGGGTTTCCAGGTATGAAGTGCTGGACCTGACACTCATGAAGGGAGACCCAAGAACCCCAGCACCACAGGGATCTTACCTGGGAGGGAGGCAGAGACAGGGCTGAAGCTGCATGAGCCAGCGCTGCACTAGGTTTTCAGGAAGCTATCAATCAAACTGGGCAGCATCTGGCTGATGACATCAGCTGCAACCACTGCCATGGGGGGTTTAAAAATCCTGGCAGAAGCTGGGTGTGTGGGGTGGGGGGAAGCTAGGAGGCAGGGCGACCTGGTAGAATGGATTTTTCCCCTCCCCTGCAACAGTTCCACCTGGAGTGAGCGGAGATGTCATAAGGGGGCCATGCAGGACTCCCCAATGCCAGTGGGGGTTGGGCAGTGCCCGGTGGACCTGGAAGGGCATGGCCATCTTTGAGCCTGCACAAGGCCTGACAGACCAAGGTCTGGCATAAGCCCAAAGCCGAGCCAAGGATTAGGGGTACTCATTGGGGGGCCCTGTAAGCCTGCACCACACATGGAAATCGACGGAGCAGTGGCCCACTGAGAGGCCATAAAAGCACAGAACCAAGAACCGGAATGGCGATGCCATGGCCCTGACAGTTGGTGAGTGGGCTAGGGAGTAGGGGAGGCAGAGCCCCAGGACCACCCACATCAACCCTATGAGTATTACCATCCCTGAGCAGGGTAGAAACACTACTGAACCCCTCCTTTCAATAACGGATCCATCAAGACATGGTGGGTGAGTCGGGGGCCTGGTCCAAGGAGCAGGAGAATACTCACAGCACCAACAAAGAGCATCACACCAGGTTTTCTTACTTATACTTTTTTTGGAAACCACCCAAACCAAAACCACTGTACTCTGGTAATCTTTCTTTCATTCATCCAGCTGCCCAAGCAAACATGCCTCACTCCTGCTGCCAGTGCAACAATCTTCAACTTGTTACCACCTTAAAGCATTGATTCAGACAAAAATAAAATCTGAAACAGAAAACACAAAGCAACCAATCCATCTGTGTTAGTACTTATATCTTCTGGGTGGCCTGAGGTAAGTCACTTGGCCTTTATGCATCTCATGTGTCTCTATAGAATAGGAATTAATTATATCAAGCATTTTATAAAGTGCTTTGGATTCATGAATGAAAAGCTCTATATTATTATTGATTGTATACACAAAATATTATTGATCATAATCAATCAACATTCCTTTCAAACATACTATATTACATTACAGTCTCCTGTTCCAGTTACCTGAGTTGCCACAAAATCACACAGCTTTCTGTTATCACAAATGTCAAAAGTTTTCAGAAAACTTTGTGCTTTTTTTTTTTATTAGGAGAATCATACTTGGAATACTACTCTATTTTCTAATGCATCAATGCTTGTATCATCTGACCCTGGAGTTCAATTTCAAACAGAAGCTGCTGATATTTTCAAATCACTACTTTAATCTTATATTACTGGTTCTAATAATCTGTTATCCCTTGATGATGGCGGGATTTATCATAGACCAGGCTACACTGGCTATCTCTACAGAAGCCCAAAGTAGCAACAGGAATACAAAAGCAAAGCTGTACTGATACACATCAAGGAAAAAGATTCTTCCCCTACAGAGCATAATAAGAAGCATCTTTCTCTGCGATGTGTATCAGTACAGCTTTACTTTTGCGCTCCTGTTACTATTTTGGGCTGCCAGCTGGGCCTGCTCTGACCTGACTCAATGTGCTGCAGTCCAGTTGCACATGCAGATGAATGCCTGGCAGCAATAAACTTGGGAGATTATTGCTGCACATTAATAGGCACGTGTAGACACATCCACTGTCTGTCGAGAGGAGATAGTTTCTACTTCCACTGTAGTCACGGGCATAGCTCTAATCTATTTACTGCCAGCCTAGCACCCTAGCCATGGACCACAGACTCTTTGGTGCTCTCCCTGCCTGCTAAAGTGTGCCAAAGGGAATTTCAAGAAATTTCATCTAGAGCTTTCCAGGGCAAGCTTCTCCTCTGCATATCCACCTGCTGTACACTTCTTGCCCCATCCCAGCAGTACACTGCTTTAAATCCTAAAGTGAATAAACCTAGGTTAGTCAAGATCTGCAGTCCTTTGTTCTTATGAAAAAAAGATTTTTTTAAACAGCTCATTATATATCCTTACTATTGTATTACTTAAGGAAAATATGGTGACTGAAGCATCTTCTGATGTATTAATGAAAGGGAGGACCTTCTCTCCTGTAAGACAGATATTCCGGAAAATTCAATTAAATGTACTAACCAAAACGCTGTACAGCTGATGGGGATTATACAGGACAGCTATTGACAGGTACCATTGAGGAAAAAAATTAGAACCAAATATCCTATGTCTTTAAGTAGGATTCACATAAACTATTATTTTCAGCCTTCCTATAAACAGAGCAGCTTCTGCTTTGATTTCAATGATGATACAAATTATCTTGCAATGTGATGACATCCTTGTCCTTTCTAGGAAAACTGGAGCAAAGTTATGGCACTGGGCCCCACTCTTGCAACTAGTTATACACATGCTTAACGTTAACAAGCAGAGGCAATTCAATGGAATCAATGCAATTTCTTGTTTATTAAAGCTTAGCACTTGAATGTATTTATTTACAGGACTAGATTCTTGTGCTTGTGGAAAAAACACAAATTATACGTCAATCTGAATATATTTATACATTTGAAAGTAATAACTAATGTTATAGTTGACCAGAGGAAAAAAATGCCACTGCAGACAGGATATCTGAGCTCAGGTTCAGCTTCAGATAGGTAAGTAGGATGTGTACGAGGGGCTTGCAAGATCTGGGTTTAGTTTCCTATTCCAGCATAGACTTCCTGTATGATCGTAGAATCATAGAATCTTAGAAGTAGGGTTGGAAGGGACCTTGTAGATCTTCAAGTCCGACCCTCCGCCTGGGCGGGAGAAAAGACTGGACTCAAATGAGTCCAGCCAGGTAGTCATCAAGCCTCTTCTTAAAGACCCCCAGGGTAGGAGCCAGCACCACTTCCCTTGGAAGTTGGTTCCAGCTCGTAGCCGCCCTAACTGTGAAGTAGTTCTGTGAAGTAGTTCTTGCAAATGTCTAATCTAAATCTACTCTCTAATAATTTGTGTTCATTGTTCCTTGTCATGCCAGGAGGCGCTAGGGGAAACAAGGTCTCCCCTAAACCCTTCTGGTCCCCCCTAGTGAGTTTATAGACAGTCACCAGGTCCCCCCTCAGCCTTCTCTTGTGAAGGCTGAACAGGTTTAGGTCCCTCAGTCTTTCATTGTAGGGTCTGCCCTGGTGTCCCCGGATCATGCAGGTGGCCCTCCTTTGGATCCTTTCAGTGTTGTCCACATCCCTCCTGAAATGGGGCACACAGAACTGGACATACTACTCTAGCTGTGGCCTGACCAGCGTTGCATAGAGGGGGAGGATCAGCTCCCTGGCTCTACCTGAGATGCACCTGTGGATGCACGACAAAGGTCCCGTTAGCCCTGCCAACCATGACCTCGCATTGTCGGCCCACGTTCATCTTGGAGTCAATAATGACTCCAAGATCCCTTTCTGCCTCCGTGCTCCCAAGAAGGGAGTTTCCCATTCTATACATGTGCTGCTGGTTTCTACTGCCTAAGTGCAGCACCCTGCACTTGTCAGTATTGAAACGCATCCTGTTTATGTCAGCCCACTCCTGTAACCTATCCAGGTCTTGCTGCAGTCTTTCCCTCCTTACTAGCATGCTCACCTCACCCCAAATTTTGGTATCATCAGCAAATTGATGATGTTGGAAAAAATCACACAGGATAAGATTTTCACAAGTATTTAGGGAGCTCAATGCTTAGTAGGAGTTTTAAAAGCACTTAAACAGGTAAGGTATCTAAATTTCATTGAAAAAGTCTCTCTGGGCCTCACCTTGCCATCTGCACTACGGAGATAATCCTAGTGCTGAAAATTGCACGTCGTGTCAGGACCCTAAAAGGGCAGCAGAAACTCAGCTTCTATTTACCCTAGCCGTCCAAAATACTTAAGAGAAGCTGAGCAGATAGAAGTGAAGAAAACTCAAATCTTAATCTTAGTCCTGCTGCTGATTCACTTTATTGCACTTAATAACATTTACCACAAAGAAGGTACCTGAGGATTAATTATGGAATGTCTGCATGGGTGCTTAATCTTCAAAAGTGATACCTACAAAGCAAAATACTACACTTGGTCATCAGTCATTTATCTAGGCTTTTATTAAGTATTGCTTTAACAAGACAGAAAACTGCACTTTCATCTTTCACTAGTATTCATAGCTGACTCCTATATAGAAATTAAATTAGTTATAGCAGTGAATAGTTTCTATGTGGACTGCAGGGTTATGTATTACTGATTGTATTTCTTAGTATTTTCAGATGAAATATAATAGCTGAACACTTTCTGTATCTAAGGCTTTCTGGATTTTATACTTGCATTTGTGCCAACAGCAGTAATGCTAACTAGAAACCAAATGCAGTATTTATCGCTCACTAATATTAGCCTCTCTGATTTCTTACACACATCCAACAGCAAACCGATAAGTATCAGGGTAATCCTTCTTAAAATCAAATGCTTTTGACCATTGCTCTTGCAAGTTATAGCCCTCACAAATGCAATTTTGTAATATTTAAATAAAGCTCTGGGATAAAATAGGCAAAAGTGCTTAAGTACCACAATCCCAAACCAAAACCCTTCACTGTTTTAAGAGTTTACGTCCTATTTACAAACACATTTTTGGTCCAAATATTTAATGCATTTAAGTGCCTAATCCCCATCTGAAGTCTGATAAAATGGATGGAATCTGATGGAATCCTAAATATCTTTGAGGATCTGGGCCAAGATGCCCAAGACACTTGATCTTAATCACCTAGGCACTTTTGAAAAAATGTATCCTGCTATTTTCCTTAAACAACTGTATTGATTTGAAAAAAAACAGTAAAGTATTTGTTTCTTTACTGTCTTTTATGGGCCCATTAGTCATAATGTATTAATATATCACTAATCCTGCCTCATTCAAATCTCATAATAACATATTACACAAGAATGTTAGCACCACTACAATCAATAAGGGTGATTATATGTCATATTAAAGTCCCTTTAAAGTAGCATAAAGGGGTCTTAAACATCTCCTTAACTATAAATAGTACATCATGAATAAAATGAAGATACAAATAATTTTTCCAGCCCTCCACTAAATGGTCTGACTGATTTGAAGCTGCCCCATGATAATTGTGTATGTTGTCCTGGTCGTTGGCTTGTTTATTGTATAGAAATATTAGTTTACATCAATAGAGGGCTGTCTGGAACAACAGGTAGGAAGGAAAGAAAAGGAAAACACACCATTTAGAAAAACACAAGGACTGGCAGGAGACAATGCCAGAACTACTAGCACTGAGGATTTCACCTCCATGGTATTCAACCTACAAAAAGTTTTTTTGGACCAAGGAAAGAAAAGATACATAACCAAAGAAGGGCAAAGTAGTATAATAAGGATACACTTGCACAGCAGAAATGTAGTGGAAGCTGTTCAGGGGAACCAAAGACACAAAGGCCTTCTAAAGGTACATGCAGATGTTAAACTCAAGTCAGCCTAACTAGTTAGGCTGAACTAAGTGCCGAACTGTCCATACATGTGGGGAGGTTAGATTGGGCAAAAAAGGGCTGGGCTGGACTGGTCTAACTTAGTTCACGCAAGAGAACTAAGATCAGGAATAGCCTATTCCAATCCACAGCACATCTGTACAAGTTTAGAGGGCAGCCCCAGGGCTGGGAAAGCCGAGCCGCTTGCCTCAGCTCTAGGGCTCTGCTTTTCCTACCCCTTCCCACACTGACAGAGCTATTTTTAACCTCTTGATGCCCCCATCCCCAAATGGACAATGCCCCTCACTCCCTATGAACCCACCAACCACCTCCCTCCTTGGGCTCACCAGTACTCTCCCCCCCGACCTGCCAATCTTGTTTATCCAAATCAGGTGCTGGTAATATCTGCACATGGTTCACAGATGATGTGCACATATTCAGAGCACAGCTCCAGGGCTGGAAAAGACCAGCCATTCATCCTAGCCTCCAGGCTGCAAGTACTAAATGACTGTGCAGTAACCACCAGTACTGTGCAGTCCCCCACCCAGGCCCCAGGACAGCCATGCACCCACCAAGGCAATGCCTGCGGGAGGCCCTGCCTGACCCCTTCCTCCTACACTTCCTGCTCCAGCCCCACCTGCCCCATTGCCCACCAACCCCCTACCCCTTGGCCACCCCATTCTCAGGACATGCACGAGTGAAACAAAAAAACTTTATTGCCCTCATAACCCCTACCCCATCCCTACCCCCCCTCAACAAACACTCTAGCACCCTTCCCACCCACCAGCAATAAAAAACCTGCTTACAAGAGGCAAGCTATATACATGAGGCAAACTCCAAAGATACTGAAAATTATTTACAATGTTTTGTTTGTTTAAGCCCAGAGTGGGGGGCCATGGTGGGGGGCGGAGGGGAGTAGGAAGCAGAGCCCCAGGGCAGGTTCCCAGAACCCCAGTCCCTTGATGTTTCCTTGTGGGCCTAGGGCCTGCGGTGACCCCAGTTCATTGCAACCTCATGTGGCGCAGGGTCTTTGGCTGCATGGTGTGAGGGAGAATAGTGGGGCTGGGCCAAGGTAAGTAGTGGCAGGTCTGAGATGGGGGGCCAGGCCACAGGATCTGCTGGGCAGGAGGTGCCATAGGACCTCCTCCCTGGGTCAGGCAAGGACCTGTTGTGGGGCAGTGGTGGGACCCAGATGCCCTGCAGAGCCATGGGTGGGGACTGGGCAGTGGGGACATATATGTGGCCACCAGGGCCAGGAGGGTCTCTGTGGCCTGGAGGTCAGCATTCACCTGCTGCTGATGCTGCTCCAGGCACTGCCAGGGCCAGTATAAGAAACTGATATATCCTGATAACTCCATTCATATTAGGGGGGGTGCATACTGGTACAACTAAAAGATATCGACAGGTATCAAAAAGAAAAGAAAATCAAATCCTGCTAAATAATGTGGTGACAAGTACAGAGAAATATGTAGACCTAAGTTAATGCTGTGAAGCTGATCAAACCTACACTGGGAGCTAAACTGGCTTCTGAATACTGGTATTGCAAATAAAAAAGTGGCTAGTCACCATTGTGTCCTTTCTCTGCATTCCACCTCTGAGCTTGGGGATGGATAAGTTTGGAAGCTGAGCTGCTGGATTAACTCAAACTAGCTGATGAATAATATGAAGGACAGCCAAATCAAACTGCAGAACATTCAACTTTTATATTTAAAATTAACACAAAGCAATCTCGGTTTCATCTAAGAATTCTAATATAATAAAGGGCTTAGTCTATCTGTCTGTGTGTTTGTCTGTGTGCCTGTCTGTCTGTAATGCTTTTGGGCAACCACATATGTGCCACCATGAGGGCTGGCGGCAATTGGCTGTAGGAGCTCTGCCTTCTCAGGCGGGGAGGGAGCTGCCACCACCTCAGGCAGGGAGGCACCAGCCCCACTGCTCTGCTGCTGTGCAGGAGGAAGCGGAGGTGGGTGGGCGAGCAGAGGGGAAAGAGCCACCACTGCCGCCTCAGGCAGAGGGACGCCCTGCTGCTGCATAGGAGGAGGCGGAGGTGGGCAGGAGGGCGGGAGGGAGCTGCCACCGCCGGAGGCTGGAGGAGGCAGCAGCGGCAGCAGGGGGACTGTTTACATGGCTGGTCCTGAAGGGTAAGCAATGGGCGGCGGGAGAAGGGGGGACATGTAAACATTTCTTGAAACACTCTGTCATTCATGGGGGACAACTGGCTAGGAATGAGTAAGAACCAATCTCAAGCAAACCAAGTATTCATCTTAAGAGAAAATGATGGGGAGTGGAATACATCTTTTCCACAGAAATGGAAATACATTCATGCAGTTAAGCCTGACCTGAGGCATGGAGGTAAATTTGAGCAGAAGATGGTCAGTACAGTTCAAGGGATGCTCAGGGCTTTGTAGGCTGGAATCTTTAGCATTTGCTTAAAAACTTGACTTTCCAGCTCAGTGCAGTGTCAGAAGATATTATTCCACACAGCAACGAAGTGACTGTTGCAAATTTCTAGTTATTTATAGACATCCCTAGAGTGTTATATAATGTGTAATAGCCTTCAAACCAAAGGAAGCACATTTAGCATTTTCTATTTATCGTGATCTGTTTAAGAAGATAAAGGGCAGCATATATGATATAGGACAATATCCTAAAGAAAATCACAACAGCAGATCAAAAATATTAAATTATTTATACTATTTATACTATTATTTATATTATTTTATTTTATTACTATAATAAAAAGCAAATAAAATAGCCATCACTTAATAATCCTAAAGTTGCAATTAGTACCAGGAAGCCAAAACTCTGAAATTATTCCATTCCAATATTATTTTTACCCCGAAGAATAAGAGCATGTTAATTTAAGAGGGGGGAAAAAAGAAACCTGAAACAAAACCACCTCTCCCCATTGGTAAATAAAATACAGAATGTGATTTTTTTAAGTGGAAGCAGTGTATAGTGACATCCACATTCACACAGAGGAGTAAGAAAGAGTAAGACCCATCCCCAGCATGGCCAAGTAGGACTTATTCCAATTGAAACTTAGGTGTACATCGTAGGGGAAACCATGGGCTATACACCTGATATTCCACTGTGAGCAAACAGAATGGGAGGACACTAAGAAAACTGAGTCTTTGTTATTTATTCCCCTGCCAATGGTCAGCAGCAGGTGGAAGGAAATAGTAAGCTACACACTAGCAAAATGCTTAACATAATTCAGAAATATATTTCCTTTGTTCCAGCACAGAAGAGTCTCTGCTTCAAATGAGGTATAACTATATATTGCTCCCAGCTCAGGCCTGGAAAGCTGCCTCCCCCGCCTCCTGCCCTTCCTTAGTTGCAACCCTATTCCCTGAAAAGAGAGAGGAGTCTTTCTAGACAGAGTAGCCATAATTCAAACATCTCTTCCCTGATTTTCTGACTCTGATCCAGTTAATGCCATTTCAAAATAGGTGACTTAGACTCTACACTGACCAGAAGAGGCAGCAGAAGAGCAAGATACATTTCAAAATGTCTGACTGAATGACAAATGTCACACATCAACCTTAGTGTATACCAGGGCTGTCCAACTAGCATGCAGCCTCTGGGCACCACGCCCTGCAGGCTATATGCTGCAGGGGCAGCCCTCCTGGGATTCCTCCTTCCCCACTGCACAGGCAGGACCAGCAGCATGTAGCCCCTCCTTAGCTCTCCTCTGCCATGTAGCAGTGGGACATCCATGCATGTGTGTTTATGTATGTGTACTGCATATGTACACACACATATAAATACACATATGTAGCGATACATATGAGCACATGTATAAGCAAGTATATACTACAGTTGCAATTAGCATTATATAAAGCCAAATTTATGGTATGATTGCATTCTAATATTATCCTAATACATAATATATATACTAATATACATACCCTACATACACTAATGTGCTCTATATACTAGCATGCAGTGTATGTGGAGGGTACACTATATTTACCAAAAAATTATTTGGTTGGCAATGCTGGTGACCTGAAAAGTAAGTTTTCTTCAAAAGGACATTTTATCTCTTACTGGAGAATCTGCTGAGTGCCTTAGAAGCCCCCGTTAGCTCTCACATGTGGATCAGAATCTTACATTTTGGCTATCAAAAATACAAGTCTGTGTCACTTAATCAGATTCCATTAACTGGCAAAAGGTAGGAGCTTTTAGGCAATCAGACTATCATGCCTAACTCACCTAGACCATTCTTATCTGGAGGAAGACATAATCATACATAGTTATCCATCTACAATTACACGGAATTTGTAATAGGTTATCAAACTGGGGGAAGACATCCTATGTATACTAGTATGAACTAGACTCAACAGGAAATCTGAAAAGACTTGCTGGTTTGTTTAGCCCTACAGTTTTTGTTCAAAATATTTCAGGTTCAATGAACTTTAGCAAAATCTGAATCTGGCCTACATTTCTCATGGGTCTCTCATGAGACTGAGGGCACAGGAAGCTTTATGATTCAAAGGGTCAGTGAGTCTTACCCAGGGATGCTGGAACTCCACCAGTCCTTCAACCCTGGAATTAGCCATGAAATTCTTACACACACACACACACACACACACAGAATCCTTATCTTTCTGGCCAGCTTTATCAATTACTGGGCATATCCAGACATGCAATTACTACGCACGAATAAATTCCATAGCTTATTGCTCAGGAGTTTTTTGCTCCCAGATGAACGATTTGAACATGTGCCAGGAAGCAAAAAGCTCCAGATCTATTACCTCCAGAATTTATTTGTGCAGAGCACATGAAGCCTGGTGGGAGCATCCCGGGCTGACAGGAGATCCAGGGGGTCAGCCTGCCAACCCAGGGCTACTCTGACTGGGCTCTATGTGCTACGGAAGGGCTGTGTGGGGCACAAGGGTGCTTCAAGGCAGGGGCTGTCTGCCAGCTAGCCTTGCGTTGAACCACCCTCATCCCCCAGCCAGCTCTGTCACCTCTACACATGCGTTTAAGTGCAGTAATTTACTGCACTGTTGGATAGTACTTGTGTCTAATGAGACTATCTGACAGCATAATAAATTAGTCTGTGCTAGCCTAATTGCCATGCATGTGTAGATGGTGATGCTTTACTCTGAAGGAAATTAGTCCATTGCACAGTAAAGAGCATGTGCAGACATGCCCATTGTGTGTCAAGAACAGAATCTTCAAACAACACAAACATCGAGTTTGCATTATAAGTGCAGCAAAACATTTCTTACTATGATGCTCATTTCATAGTCTGAATACAATAAAACCAACATGAATCAAGATGCAAGGAAGCTTACAAGCTTAAGGAAATTCTCATACCTAAAGTCTTCTCTACAGTTATACAAGTCACATAGAATATTAATATACTGTGCATGTGTCTACACATGCCACTGACTGCGCAGTTGGAACTGTGCAGTTATTTAGTAGTTGTCATCAAGCACTGTGCAGTACCTACTGGCACAGCATAGTCCTGGTGGTGTATAGGTCATTTTTTGATCCCTACTGCACAGTAGCAATGTGCCTACCAAGGCTATGTTGCCATAGCAATGAGCTACGTTGCTGTAGCTTGTCACTAGTGTGACAGCCAGAACCAGAGGGATTAACAAGCAATAAATATGTGCTTCTCAGAGGCAGTTGGTATTTTGCCTAAACAGGTAATATTAGTTAATATGAAGCTTGTAAGTTTGTAAACCGCAAATGTAACTTGTCTGTCATAAGTTTAACCAAAACAATAACATTAACTGTTCGTGGAACTGACTTGGCCCCATAGGCAAAGCTGTAGATGTGAGATTAGCTGACCTAATGGTTTCTGCTCAGGGTTCAGCTTTGACGATAAAAACTGGATCCAACTGCCTAGCACACCCAACACATTCCAGGAAAGCACATCCCAAAAAACCATATTCAAATAAAACCTAAAAGAGGTTGGGGCTTAGGCAGAGCAAAGTCAATTTCAAACCTAAAGGTGCTGCATTGTAATTTGCTTATTGGATAAACCCGAATCTAGGTAGTAACCTTTTATGATAATTTTTAACACTTTTTAATTCTATAGGGTAACAGCTATAGGGTAACATTGTGAGTGGCTCGAAAGCCAACAGATTAGAATAAGACTAGGTATAAAAAGCACGTGCATCAGGTAACCAACAGGAAGGAGGGAACAGAACGGTCATTTCTGTTCCATGCCTGGACCCCAGACTCCTGGTGTGAGTGAGGATCAGATCTGATCAAGGGACCAGGATCACACAGTCACCACTGGTGGCACTGCTCCAGCCTTCTATGACCAGATCACCAAATCCTTAGATGATGGGGTAGCATAGTCTTCGTGGACTTTCGGAAGGCCTTTGACACTGTCTCTCACCCCATTCTCATTCAGAAACTGGGGGACTGTGGTGTCGACAGCCACACAGTCTAATGGGTCACCAATTGGCTGGAGGGCCGCACCCAGAGAGTGGTAGTGGATAAGTCATTTTCGACTTGGAGGGATGTGGGCAGTAGGGTTCTGCAGGGCTCAGTCCTCGGGCCTGTACTGTTCAACATCTTCATCAGTGACTTGGACAAGGAGGTAAATAGCAACCTGTTCAAATTTTCTGATGACACTAAGATGTGGAGGGGGATGTGGGTAGGCTAGATGTACATCTTGCTGGAGTCGTTTGACCCCAGTACTTGCCATGGCAGGGGGTCAGACTCGATGATCTGCTCAGGTCCCTTCCAACCCTAGAAACTATGAAACTATGACTTTCCCCAGTAATCCCTCCAACAGCATCTATTGGGGATGTCTAATTTTGCTGGAATCACTTGACACATACCTGGCATTGAGGGACTATAAATATATGTTGCCAACCCATGTCTATGGCTAATACCCTCGCAGTGCCCATTTGGCCTGCAACAGAATTGATCTATCTGTTGTTATCATCTGTTATTTACTATTAGCTCTATAATACTGCATTATCTGCTTATCACATTTATCTTTCTATTAACTGTTGTGTATGTGTCAGCTATAATAAATTTGCCTTTACTCCACTCCCAACTTTGCCTCCTCGATCCAAAACTGAACCTAACAGCCCAGTTGGCCTGTGATAGAATTGATACACTCACACTACCCAGCTGGCCTGTGACCCTATAGCAACACAGCGTCTCCTGTAGGTGCACCCCATATTTTCTATACATGTGCAAAAATAAGTAATACTCATGAAAGATTTGCCATGAAAGGAGAGAGCAGAGTAATCCAAGTTAAGAAATGAAAGGCACGTAACATAAAAGAGTGGAGACTCAGAAGTCATCTGATTGCCTAAGGTGAGTTGCTCATTTTAAAAACTTAGCACTTTCTGAAAAGTTGGTTGTGCAGATTAAACTAACCTAACAAGTCAGCAATGTGGAAGATGACACAAATGCTTGGTCAGTTTGCTGGTTTCATAGGGTAAAATGATGTTTGCTACAATAAAGTTTCCTAGAATAAATACCCTTAAATCATTTGATTGATTTCCCCCTACTTCACACCTTGTTTCTACACCTGTTTATATTTGAAGACCATTGAGGTAGACTTATAGACTGATGTTTATCCTATATACTATGCGTGTTCCTGAGGTCTCCTGCTATCTTAAATCTTATCCTTGAATCCACAGTTCATTGGATAAGCTGTAGCAAATGAATATTTGTCCTTTGATTCTAAAAGTAACATTTTACTGTTAAAATATGAAACTGTAAAAATGTAATGCCATTAATGGCTTCCAGAACACATATGATAAATTTATTAGCAGAGCTATCTTTTCCCCTCCACAGATCCTGCCCCCAATAAAGATCAGAAAGGCTTGGGGATGAGGGCCAGCATCTCAAGTGTGCCTGATAAGAAGATCAGTTTTTGTGTTTATTAGCACCACCTGGGGGGCAGATCTAGGGGGTGGGAGGAGTGGTAGTGTGGCCACTCTTCTGTCACCACCACTACTATCCACAGCTAACCAGGGCACAGGTGAAGCTGCAGAGCTGTTTCTGCCCTTCTCTAGTCATAGGCTACAGGGAGCACCTGTGCAGTGCCAGGTTTTGTTTGGGAACATTCAGGTTTGGTAGCATTCAGGTTTCTCCTTCCAAAACCTGTTCCTGGTGAGTGTGTAACAATCAATGCTCAGAACAAGACAGACAACATTATAATTTGTGGATTCCCCTAAACCTAATTCCACCAAAGGCTTACACGTTTACAGGGGGGAGCTTCTCTACCAATAAATATCAGACATACAGTAATAAGAATAATTTAAGATTTGTCATCAAAGATAAAACTTTCATTTTTCTTAAAAAATAAGATAAAATTTCTCCTTTTACCCTGTAAAGGCATCTGGTCCTACAAGCATCAAAGCCCTCTCAATTTTGTGTGAATTACTTAACAAAAATCTTAAAAATGGAGGCTTAATTCATGCAATTACAATAGTGGTCCAATAAATGTTTTAATAGCACCATCAGTTATTAAATACATCTCTGTTCCTCATGTCTATAATTTTAGACACATCTATATAATATTTTGTTACATAATACTATTTATAGTGTATGTTGGTATATATACCATATTTATTTGATTCCAAGAAGATTTTTTCCCTACACAGCTAACACAGGGGCTGGGCTGGGGGCATGTTCAGTGCCCCCATGCTTGAATGGGGATGGAGTCTGCTTCTGCAGAGCAAGAATAAGGAGGAGGAAAGTAGGGAGCAAAGATTAAGGGTGGGGGGCAGGAAGCAGAGGCTGTGGGAGAAGGGGGAAGAGAGAGGGCAGAGGCTGGGGAGAGGGAGAAGTGTGGAAGCAAAGGCTGGAAAAAGAGAAGTGGGGAGCAGAAGTAGAGGGAAAAGTGGGAAGCCCAAGGCTGTGAGGGAGTCAGGCAGGACACAGAGGAGGCAGGGGTGTAGACACAAGCAGGGAACAAGCTGCTCGACCTCCCCACACTACCTGACCCTCCAATAATTCAATTCTCTATATGGAAAATTATAACAAATTTATAGATTTTCCATGTATAGAATCTAATTATTAAGAGATTATCTTAAATTCAGAGTCATCTTAGATGTGCTGTACAAAAACACACAAAGACTGTTCTTGCTCCACTGAGTTTGCACCTAAAATCTTAATCCTGCAAATATACATTCAGATGCTTAACTGGAGATCAGTATTTTAAAGATAATCAGGGGCACGTGTTTGCAGGATCTGGTGGAAGGAATTAGCGTTATGAAAACATTATATAATTGACAGCTATTTATACTTTAATTAAATTCATTAATCTATTTATTCCAGGTTTTACCAGTGTCAACCCAATCGTCTGTCACCACGTTCCAAAATCCTTTGAGGCTGATGAAAAGGCTCCCATTCTTTACATTTGTAATTACTTTGTATGTCAGCACCTATACATACCTTTGCCATAAAGGTAGAAGTGCAGAAATAAAAATAATTCCAGCAGCTAACCCCCCCTTCAGGAAACGTCAGTAGTCTTAATTCAACTAGTCAGATAATCTGATTAGCCTGTTCATTAATTCTATCCCTGGTCATTCTGTGGCATTGTCCTCTCACATTATTTTTTCTCTGCCCCAGATACACTTTCTTGGTGATGTTTTATTTTTAAACAAAAAGTAATGAGAGAGTTAACTAAATATATGGGGTTCTTTTAAAGCCAGCAGATAAGGAAGCTGTAGGAGCAGCAGCAGTTCTCCCTTTGATCAGTTCAGAACAGATATATATAGCATCCATTTGGAGATTTGACATTTCATACATCACCAACCTGAATATCTCAAAATTCTTTTGATTAAAAGATCTTATAACCTATGCACTAACCAGCTAGTTGACCTTTTTCTTCAAAACATACATGCACTATCTACTTCCTGTTCCATTTTGTCTGAAGTCCCAAAGTCCTGACACTGCCAGAGCAAATAAATTGATTAAACAGAGGTTCACTTTTTCTGATGGGATTTTTTTTCCTTTACTCTCTATTCATTAACCCATATATCATGTGCTTTTCAGCCCTAATATGGGTAAAATGTCTCCAAATTAAACCTTTTCTAAATGATATATAAATAGACAGGCAGTCGGGGAACAATCCACTCTCCGTGAAGTCAATGTAAATATACCCACCAATTTGAATGAGAACTGGATCTGGCCATTAAAAAAGAACCTTTTTCTATAAGCCCTGATTTGATATTAATATATGCATTATGGAGATAAAATATGCCCTTCATTTTTGTCATTCTATTTATACATATACTTGATCTAAACCAGTAACACCATATTTAAGTGATATGTCTTAAAGGGCCATTGTCATGATTTAAGACAAAAAATGACCTCCTTTAACAGTCCCATCATGAAGGTGTTATTTTTAAGGAAGTCCACTGTGCATTTGTTTTACATCCCAAACCTTGCTAGATCGAGAAATTAGAACCAAAACAACCAGATCTCTGAAACTTACTACAAAAAGAATTGTACACACTATACGATAGGGAATAGTGAAGCCCCTGTGGATCTTAATTTTCTTTCATCTTCATTATATTATAACATCTGTGTACCATCCTCTTTTGCTCATTATTATTAATTACCTTTCCCTTGAAATGATCAAACTGGAAAATAAATTAACAAATAGTGAAATTGATAGTAAGCCAAATGAAATAAGATGTTTGGTTTTAAACATCTGCCAAGTTGCTCTGATTTTTTTTCTTCTCAGTTTAGAAAAGCATTTAAGCAAGTTGAAGTCCTCCATTCAAATTACAGAAGTTTTCCAGCTGTTCTATACAAATACAGAGTGATAAGTACTTGCTAAACAAGGAGTAACATTTTATTATTGGCTCAGCTTGAGCTTATACACTGTTACTTTTTACAAGACAACTCATATTCACATGCAGCATATTTCTTGTAATCTGATTTCACTGTTTTACATAGTATAGATCACCTTGATAGTTAAACAATTTAGATAGGACAGGAACTTCTCTAGAGTTACGGAAGGTGAGATTTTAAAAGCACCTGAAGTGACCTATGGAGGCACACTAGCACCTATATAAGGTATAGAAATATAATGCTTAGCGCAACTGAGAACCTCAAAGCCCTGTTCAGATGCCAGCTATCGATGTAGGCACCCACACTGCCCCATCAGCCAAGTTTCAGTAGATAAAAGTTCCCTTGGCATCTAAATTCTTAATGCTGGGTATGAACAAAGCTGTTAAATTTGGAAAGCGCTGAACAGCTGAGGATCTGAGTCCTAGGAAGATTCCCAAATAAGCACTCCCTCACCTATCCGCAGCACGGCCCAATCCAATAGGCATTCTCAGAACACATCTAACGCCCAGAAAAAAACAGCACTCACTTGGGGGTATGGACAGGCTAAAGTCAAATGTCTGCTGTGCTTGATTTGGAACACAGACTTAGATTCATAGATTTCTAGACTTAATCCCAGGTCTTGACATCCCAAGTGAGCATTCTAACCAGCAGGCTTCAAGGTAGTGGGAGCGAGAGAAAGAACTGTCTCAGTCTCTTCTTTAGAACTTGTTTCTCTTTGTATATAATAATTAAATGTTAACCTGTGAAGACAGGGAGCAAGAATATGACTGTTGTCTAATCATTACCATAGTCTCCTGTGTGAGCTGTACTCCAATCCCAACATTTCCTTACTGTCTTCTGGTAATTCCCTTCTTAGGTTCCTAACTATCCCATAAATAGGAAGCCTAGGAATCTAACTCGGGGCTGGCAGGGAGCAAAAGTGCAATTGGCCTATGATGACTATAAGCCTTATATGCCTATATGCCATATGCATATAAGCCTTTAAGAGTTAGAAGTGTTTTGGGGTTTTTTTAACCCATAATTTCTAACTACTAGAAATGCATCAAGGTTTTTACTGAAGTCCATGAATTGCAGTTTCCCCATGTCACTGGCTATGTGGCTTTTAAATAGTACTAGGTGTATTATGTTGTAAAGGAAGTAAGGTATATCTATAAGAAAAATAAATGCACTTACAAAAGGTTCCTTCTGCGGTTTAAATATTTTTATTATGCAGTGATTCTTTTTAATCTTAACAGCAAAATTAGCATGACATCTATCCTCCAAGAAATGCAGCTTCTTTGGGTTTGTGAAGAAAAGTCCTGTAAGAAATGAATGATAACCAGCATGGCTTAGGGGACAGTATAACTAATAATGCTCTAAAAATGTTTATTCAGCAGTATTAGTGTTCATATCTCCATACAATGTCTTAAACTCAGGCAGCAGTCTCCCTCCAAGATCTGAGTAAGCAAGTATTTGCATTTCTTGAAGGAGCACTAAGCAAATTTGGATCTCTACTAGAAAGCCATGAGTCTAGAAGCTGTAGCAGGTTGTCCCTCCTTTAGCCCAACCCAAGATCCAACTTCCGCATAAAGCCCAGTTTGCTCTTAGTTCCAGTAAATTTATTTTACAGGGGGATGCTCATTCCGACAACAAAGAAGGCAAACAACAACATAAGTGACACGCAAATGACAAACAAAAGCAAAACCTCTGGTCTTCCTTCAGACTTCAGGAGAAAGGCACCCCATGCTCAAAACTTAACCTTAAACCAGCCTCCTTTCTCCTCCAACTACTCTCCCGAGGAGCTTTTCACTTCCCCTCAGGCAAGTCAATCATCCTTGTCAGCTCCTAGGCAGGTAGGCTACTGCAGCTAGGCTACAGCCCCTGAGCCATGCACCTCATTACAACTACTTGACTGCATCCTCGAGTTCTTGACACTCAGAGGGACAACTGTAGTAGCCCTGTCCTTCAGAGCACCCCTTCACATACACACACAGGTTGTCAGCAAGCTTTGAATCCCACACTGCTGATACAAAATCCCAGATCTGTACCATCTGTTTCTTCTCTATTACAGAATGCTTTGCACAATGGAGCCACCCTTTGGGTACTACCATAATACACATTTTAGTAATAATAACTGTCATGATACTAAAAATAAACAAATTCCTGTTTTCAGAAAGACATCTATATGCCCTAATCACTTTTATATGCCTTTGCTGTAATGTGTAATTCAGCAAAATCCCACCTAAATGTTTATTAAGCCTGAGAGGTCTTAGGTATTTCAGTGAAGGTGAATGCTTAGGTCAACATTGGTTTTCAAATGCCTAGCTGGAAAACATAATTATTGTGTATGCTTCATGCTGCCATTTTGAATTATACCATCTGATTTCTGCCTAAGCTTATTTAATATTCACAGTCTAGGCTTTACTGTTCATCAGTTCTTCAAGGATCTAATGCACTCAGAATATTAATAAAAGAAGAGAAACAGAGGAACATCCTCCCATCCACCTTTTAACCAATAGTCCAGGATTAGAACACTTACTCAGGAAGTGGGAAACTTGGATTCTAGACCTCACTGAGCCTTATGTTCAATGGTTTATGTGTCTTCCTTCAAAGTTGCTGACTGCTGCCAAGCTCCATGAAAAGGCAGTCTCCCCTTAAAATATGGAGGTGCCTTTATTAATCTAAGCTCTGTGTCCATTTTAGCTGACAGCAACAACAGACAGTTATCCTGTGGACTAGCTAGCATGAAACATGTCTTAGTCTTAACAGAAGACATGAAGGATCTTCTTGTCACTGCCTAGTAGTTATGGATGTATGAAATATTCTCCACATAGTCTACTGCAAGTACAATATGCATTCCTGTGGCTGGTCTGCTTCATGCCATAATCTCACCTATTGCCCTCCTCAGCTTTTTTGGGGTGGCCAGTATCTATGTCTGATTCATGTTTGGGGAATGGACAATAAGGATCCTCTGTGTCTTTCCACCCCAGCCCACCTTGTACATATCTGTGTGAGAGTCAGTCACTAAAAATGGGGTTGGCAAAAAAAAAAATCCACAAAATTTCAAATACATTGATTCCTATTTTTACCAAAACAAATGCCAAAAAAATAGATTGAATTTCATGAC
The DNA here is from genome assembly GCF_052110815.1 of Crocodylus siamensis. Classification (NCBI taxonomy): domain Eukaryota; kingdom Metazoa; phylum Chordata; order Crocodylia; family Crocodylidae; genus Crocodylus; species Crocodylus siamensis. The sequence continues at coordinate 390,446,481 of NC_143395.1, read as the reverse complement.
CAGCTCAGCACCTGAACTGAAGTTGCTAGTATGCAGTAAGACCAAGTATTTACAATGGCTGTTTTTGATCCTATGTTGAATGTAAACAAGCTCTGCCCAAGACTAAAACTAGCTGTGTAATAAATGGAACTGGGGTTAATTTCTTTAAAAAGACTATTATTTGAGGGCAGGGCCAAACAATAAAAAACAGACAGAGCAGTCTGTTGCATGAGACTCTTGCATGAGAGAGTCATGCATGAGAAAAATGAAAGCTAAAATCCTTTTTTTTTTTTGTAAACAACTGAAAGCTTAATGGATTTATTTTTGCAAGCTTACACAAGGCACAATAAAATACAAAAAAAAAAAACCTTCTCCATATCATCACTCAGGAGTTCAGTTTAGGCACATCAAAGGGGGCTGTTCCCCTTATTGATACTGTTCTTTCAGTATCTTCTAAATGCTATTGTCTGGGACAATACATATTTCAGAAATTCCCAAATACTTACAACAAAGGGAGCTAAGAACTGAAATGAAGAGAATTAAAAATAAAAGAAACATTAACCTAAAGAACTACATTCAGCTTAATTTTATTTATCATTGTTGTAAATCACAAGATTCACTGCATGACAAACTTTATTAAACATTTTATGGTATCCAATTCTTCAGGTACTTAATGTTCAGAGTTTGTTTCATTTCTTTAGATTTAGATCGTATAGCCTAACAGGGCTGTAAGATAAACAATCACACACCCTTACTTAACTGCACAACTCATCATCATCTTGGACTCAAGCAAAAAAATGAAGCCAAATTCAGACGTGCTAAACACAATTGTAACTCCGAAGATTTTTGTACTGATGCTAGTAGACCTTGTCTCCAAATGTAACATACACAAGAGCAAAGTGACATAGAACTGGAAGGGACATCTCAAGTGATAGAGTCCAGTCTCTTGCATTTGCAGGTGATAATTTGTCTAAAAGGGTCCAAGGAAACATTTAGTCTGGCATCTCTCACACAGAACAGCCACAAAGTATTTCCCTACAATACATAAACAGCTTCCCCTTCTCCACTCCCCCCCCAAAAAACAACCCCAAACAAACAACCTCCCTCCCCAAATTCAATAATCGGCCACAAAAAGAGAAGGAAAGTTAGAAGCACCACCAATAAGTGTATCCCTCCAGTGCAATTATATTGTTATCCCATTCCTTTCACCTTATTCTCTGTTCTGTTGTGTTGGCCAGCCAGGAAAGCCCTTTTAAATTTTATGTGCAACTTGCATCAAGGCTAAGAGAAGAAACAACAAGCTCTATTTTTGCAATGCCACTTAAAATTTTAAGCTGTGTATGATGTCCTGGTGAAAGCATTTGAATAATTACAATACTTTTAATGTAAATGAAGTCAATGAAACTACACTAATATAACGAAGTATGGTGAAATTAAGTCCCATTTATAGTTTTTAAAATACTAAATATAAAGCACTATTATCTAGAAGAGGATTCTGTGAAATAAAAATATAACTTTCAACATTAAACTATATGGCTACATTAGGAAGGCAAAAGTTTTCATCTACGATTCACATGGCAATAAACATTTGGCAGATTTACTTTATTATGAAAGGATTGCAATATGTAATTCATTTTAATTTTGTGAACAATAATATTTGTTTAATTTATATAAAGCACTTAGCTTAGTAGAGAAACCTTATAAAAATAAAATCAATATATATTTATTACCCAATTCCTTAGGTAATCAACCCTTGCATAGTACTACCACACAAGAATAATCACAAACAGAAAAAAAGAATCAAAATCTGCAACCAAGCTAGTTAGTATCTAATTCTATGTGGAGTCTTATTTAAATCCAAAAAAATACTCATAGAGTACATTATTGCTCAAAATGAGTGGGGAAAAGAATCAAACTTTATATGCTCATCTTGGAGATCTGAATTATTTATTTAAAAGTAAGAACTAATTTATTTTTAATTCTGTTGTAACGTGGACATTTAACATTGATAAAGGAGTTGAAATAATTGGGGAAATAGCCAGGCTCCTATAAAGACAGTCAAACAGAATATCAAGACAAAAAATAGCACCTACTTATCATATATAAGAAATATACTAAGGGACAAATGCTTCCTCTTTATTGAATCTCAGACTGCATGATGAAAATAAGGCCACATTGTTTTTCAGAGATGGGGTGCAGTAGAATCCCCTGACTTCTGTGAAAATTGGGCAAAATGTATTGCAAAGTTCACAATTGCAGCTAAAAGAAATCAGTGAGTAAAGGCCAGTGAAGAGGGAGCCAAATACTCAGAATAGGCAGTAAAGCTCACAATGACAAACAAGATTAAGAACATAACATCTGCCTGTGCACACCCAGCTATATACACTGATGGAAAAAAAAAAGAATTCATCGAAGCAATTGAGGATCTGACTGGATAGATCCCAGAGAGAGAGGAAATCATCCTAAGTACAGACTTAAATGGACATGTTGGCAAAACCAGTGAGGAATTTTTTTTATGTGCTCACATGACACACTGAGAGAAATTAAGAAAGAAAAGATCTCAGAGAGGAGCAATTTGGGTTTGTTTCCCCTTCACTGTTATGCCTGTAAAGTAGAGGAGCACCTAGTTACCTATAACAGCTAGCAGAACATGAGCCATGCTGGCTATATCTGGGCAGCCCCTTCTCTGCATCTGATGGAGATGCTCCTTACAAAAGCTTATGCCTCTCTGATTTAATTAGTTTCTAAGGAGCAATTCTACCTTGCCTTCTGCCTATATCTTGGTGAAGCAAAGAAACAGGAAAAATGTCATGAGCAATAAGGTCATAACCAAAAGAAGCACTCACTACCTATCCAACATACACTTGTCACAGATTGTCATACAGTTAACAGTAAAGGCAAAAAGCAGAAAAGAGATGAGAAAATGGGACTATGCAAATGAAGAGAGAAAACATTCAGAAATTCAGAGAAAATGTTCTAGAAAGAAGAGAAAAGAATATGGATCCCAATAGCTTAGAGGTCAAATGGCATGGCATGCAAGAAAACAGTGGCAAAAAGAGCAAGTGAAGTATAGAGAAAAGGAGGTAGTCGGAACCCCTGGTACTGGGCACTGCATGGTGGCTTCCAGGTGACCAAGTGCAGACATCCATCAGTGCAAAGTCAGCCATGCAAAGTTTGACAGAAGATAGAGAAGTACAACTAGAATGGATGCAAAGGAAGAAAACAGCAAAAAGATCAGTGCCAAAGCCAAAAGGTGAGGCATTGCAAGGTTGGTAAGAAGAGCTGAGAACCCCAGAAGGTGACAGAAATATTTGGAAGGTAGGCAAGAACAGATTAAATACAAAGACAAATATGGGGGATATGGTCTTTGGGAGGAATAAAGATGGCAAATAAGAAAGACATCACAAGGAAATGAAAAGGTTACTTTGATGACTAATTAAATGGAGACAATGAACAGTGAGCTAGAGGTGGCACTCCAGATAGAACAAGAGTGGGCAATTATTTGGGCTGGCAGGCCGTTTAAAGAATTTTGGTGAGCTGCTGAAGGCCTGCAAGGTGCTGACCTGGCCTCGGTCCCCTGTCACGGTTGTTTACATAGCCTGGTGTGGAGATGTCAATTGATCTTATCTGGCCCCATCCATCCCACACCCACTGCTAAGGGTGCCAGGCAGGGCAGGCAGGCCGGGTCCGCATGGAGACCAGACTGGGACCCCTGTGGGCAGAACACACTCAGCCGGGAGGATGGGATGGAACCATGCCTGTCCCACTCCTGGATGGCTCCATCCCATCCACCTGACTGAATGCACTATCAGAGGCCCCGTCTGGTCCTGGTTCAGTCCAGCCTCCATGGAGAACCCCCCACCCACCCACTCCATCCAGTGCCTCTGGAGGGGGGTCAAGGGCAGATGGACCAGATTGTTCAGGCAGTGGGGCCAGGATCAGCAAATGACAGTGGCAGAGACACTGGCAGTAGCAGCCAAAAGAAACCACCGCCACGGAGGCTGCTGGGAACCCAGGTCCAGGTCCCGCCCTGCCCTTGCCCCGCCACCATGCCACTTAGCCCTGCAGGCTACAGCTCCCAGCATGCCTCAGAGCCACACACAGGGATAGGACAATCTGTGCTCTGCATCAGGCCAGCACCTACATGCCTGGGGGCAGCAGGACCAGCCACACATCCTACAGCCCAGGCTGCCCCCTGTGCCTGGGCTAGGTGAGACTGAGAATTATCTAGCAGGCTTGATCCAGAATACGGGCCATATTTTGCCCACCCAGATTTAAAAGGACCAATTCTGGGAAATAAGCAGAGAGAAAGTCACAAGAGCAGTGAAGAATATGAAAGTAAGCAGGGCCAGCAGATCTTCAGGAACAACAGTGGACATGATTAAAGCACTCTGAGGACAGAAGAGAATGGTCCTGAAACAAGATATTGCATGACAAAATGTTAACATGCTAAGAACAGAGTGTTATAGAACCAATTTGCAAACTTAAAGGTGACCCAATGGTTGTATTGATGACTCATCTACAAGAGCTCTTCATGAAGGTCATGGAAAGAATAAATGACTCAAAGCTGAAGGAAGTGATTACAATAGATAGCATGACATTTGGATTTCTGCCAGGAAGAGGCACATTACACACTACATAGTAAAGCAGCTACATGATGAACACTTGGACCACAACGGGAAACTATACCCTCAAGTATAGGGTGTTGTGTACTTATGCTTAATGAGAAAAGGTAGGCTTAAAAGCTTATAAGGCTTATCTAGGGCAACATACAGAAGAGCTAAAACATCAGTTTAAAAAGGTTTCTCAATAAGAGTTGGATGACAACAGGGATTAGCCCTATGCGCCTTCCTATTCATCACCCCATTGGATGTAATGAGGAAAATTATTCACAGGGGAACATCATGGGAGTGTTTTTTTTGCTGATTACTTGGTTGTTGTAGCAGACAGCAGGGAAACTCCAGTAGATAGGAGTGAGATGGCAAGAAAATCTCAGATATGAGGGACTGAAAGTAAACACTCAAAAGACAGAAGTTATGCTGAACAGCCAAAAAAGAAAGGAGAGATAAGGTAGAAAAATACAAGTGCTCAAGCACTATCATAAACACTGAAGGAGACTGTGAAGGGGCTGTCAGAGAATAAGTAAGCATGGTGTAGAAAACCTGGAGAGAAATATTTTGGGAAATCTATGATGAAAAAAATACAATAAGACTAAAAGTCAATGTGTATCAAGGAAGAAGATCAAGAGTGGGATCCATGAACCAGAAGAAAAGAAGAAGTACCAGAAAGATCAGTTATGAAAATGTTGAGGATGAGTTCTGGGAGTCAGCCTGAAAGACAAGATGGGAAATGACATCAAGATACAGTTGGGAGTATGAAAAGATCAGGGAAGCTAGAATCAGTGTTTCTCCACTGTTTTAGGCTCAAGACACCCCTAGGAAAATGCCAGCTCCTAGTTTTCACTTATTTTTTGTTAAATATTTTTTGTTTACAGAAAGATGATAGAGCAATTTTTCTGTTGCAAAGAACTCAGAGTGTTTCTAACACTATGAATTCCTGTTTGAAATCTCTGAGATTTATCTTGTGAATCATGTCTGTACACTCAGCAGTAATAACATTGTGTGGCATTTTGTGGGTAACTTTGAAAGGATCTCAAGACACCCCAGGTACTGTGGCACTCTGTTACAAATCACTGAGCAAGATTGAGTCAATTTGGTCATATAATGAAGTAGGACAAAGAAACTTCTCTATGAATGATCTTAGTGGTCTGGTATGAAATTACCCAGATGGCAGTAGGCTGAGAAGACTACTAAGACTGAGGTGGAAAAACAATATTAGGAAGGATATGAGAGTGAGCATCTAACCAGAAAATGCAGGAGATTGCAACAACTGGAAAGTGATGATTCAAGTACCTGACCCAACCCTGAGACAGGAGCCATAGCCGTAAAGAAGAAATACTCATACATGATATAATTTTTTTAATACATCTTTTCTTTAAACATTTTACTGACTACCTTAAATAGTGTGAACAAATGAGGTCTGTTTCCCCTTCCAAAAGCCCCAACATCACCCCAAATGTCAATTTTTCAGTCTGATTTATGGGAATAGGAAAGTTTGAAATGTCACTGTCAGAATTTGTCATTGAACAGAAATTCTGCAGTTTGACAATTTATAATAATAATAATAGATCATAACAGAAACATGGGATGCCATCCTCTAAGTGCTTTTGTTAATAGATTAGTACTTTGCTTTTCAGTAATTTCAGTATAGATAAATGGAATTGATCTATGACATGGAAACACTATTTTTAATTTGGGACACGTTAAGTAAATCACATCTCCATGAATATCAACACTTTCCAACTAAAATTATCTTATACTGAAAGACACTTTAATGATTAAATCACACTTACTTAAATCTAGCCCCAATAGGTTTAAAATAGCTCATTTCAAAAGTTATGTCTATGTCCTAAAGTAATACATCATCCTTTTCAAAATTCATTTTAAACTAACTCTAGTGATAGCTTCTTATCAGGTGTTCTAACACTGGAAGTCCTTCAGTGAAAAACTTAAGTCAGTTGTTTCTGAAACATAGTATAGCTCAGAAACAGATTTCATTTCCTTCACCTCCCACCATCTTTACCACACTGCCTACATCTGTCATATTAAAATATACTTTCCATAGTTAGACCAGTTCATGCCATACACCGTACTTTCTTAAGATTATTTTTATGTGCTAACATTCTCATTGAATAAGCAATTCTGAGGAATAAAATGTCTTTGAAAGGCCATATTAGACAGCTTAACACACTATGTGACAGGTTGCATTTCTGACAAATGACATACACACTTCCAAAATGAATCAGTTCAGGAACCCAAGGACTCCGATATCCAGCTTCTAACATTGACCAGTACCAGGCATGCTTGGAATGCAAGAAACACTGAAACAGAATAGTTTGCCCACAGGGGAAGTATTACATTTTGACAATTAAAAAGTTAAGAAAAGACAAATGCCCTATGGACCTGACCTGGATCAGTCCATGAAGGAGGTTTATGACAAGACTGAAGACAAAACTTGAGAGTTTAGGGCAGAGAAGAGAGGACCCGGGGCTGAGAAAGTCCCGTATCCCACTCCCAGGAAAAGATGACCATAAGTAAACTCCAAGACTGGAGTTACCAACTGTACCTCCTTGAAAAAAAAGAGAGACAGCCTTGTCCATGGGTGCTCTGCAAAAGATCAAAGAGCTGGGGAGAACTTAACATGGACTGGAAAGCTTAGGCTTTGTTGAGGGATGACATGGGAAAACTCAGCAAGCTACTCTTCTGAAAACAGAAATATAAGGCCAAAGAAATGATGCAGAAGGGATGGGGAACGTCAGAAAGATATGACTTCAGGGTGAACTATGTAACATTAGCAACAATGCAAAAATAGAGATACTGAGGGCCGTGATAAGAAGTTTATTCCTAACTCCTAGAGCAAGAGATTATTCCCAATAATATGAGGGTCTCCATTCTGTCAAGAAATGCTCAAAATCTTTTAGATGTTCTGTCCTCTATTTTGGGCAGAACGAGCACCTACTTTATCTTTATTGTAAGGCCAGAATGAGAATCCCTGATTTTGACAGGGCTATTTGTCTATTTGAACATTGTTTAAGAAGTCTCCTTGTCAATTTACTCTCATCCATTTGGTTGTTCTATTTTTTCCCTCCTTGTGATCCAAAACCAATGTCCAGTTTTTAGGGGGGAGAGTTCCTATTAAAATGAAGTAGTAATATACTCCCTATGAAATCATCCCACAAAATCTTTTCCTAATTTGAAGAGGAGCTTGCTCTTCCTGACACTGTTCAATGTTCATCAGATTCTCCACAGTGCTTTGATTCTTCTTTCACTTCTCCCAGTTTATTCAAAAATTCAAAATGATTAGCATCATCTTGCCTGGGCTAAAATATTCTTTTAACAATCTCAAAACATATGCCCATTTACTGTGACATTTTCTTTAGACATGATTTTCTGTCTTTCCATACTCTTTTTTCTAAAGTATTTAGGATGGTTTATTCTCCAGAGTTTTTAGATGTGTCCACAAAGATACTGATTTGAGAGCCAAATTCTACTTTCACTTACAAAAAGTGTAAATTTACCCTAAGTCCTACTAAAGATACTGGAATTATTCCAAATTTACAGCAGTGAAACAAAGAAAGATCTGACCTTCATTTGCTCTGCTGAAATGACTCAGTTAACTGACATTAATCCTGAAGTTTTTGTTTTACCCATTAACTACAGCAAATATCAGTTCTGAGTAGTTGGTAAAGAAATGGTGACTTCTTACCCATCTTCAGCCTGACCTCTTCCTACTCCATATCAATTTTAAATACTGCACCAACAACATTAAGTCTGTTTCAGGATGCTGCATTCCACAGTATTCTCCTACTGCTTCCTCTTCCAGTGTTGAATACCAGTCATAACTCGGTGCTTGAGCACCTTGGGTTCCAGACATGCACAAGGCAGTGTGAGTGGCTGCACTGCCACTGGTGCAATGGTGGCAATGTCAACAGATCAGCTTCTGCTCTTTCTGTACCCGTGTTTTATAATGCCACCTTTAGACACAGGGGGCACTGACAGACATGGAAAAAATGCACTCTACCAGAAGCAGCAGTGTGTTAGTTTGACCTGGCTGCAGAGCACCTGTAGAAATTAGGGCTGTGCGAAGCTTTGGCAGCCATTTCATTTCAGAGGTGTTTTGGCCGGATTTGGCACCTGAAAAAATGAATCTAAATCGGAATTGGAGACGAAGAAAAAGCTCCAAAACTAAACAAAAGCATGCAAAACATTTCAGAAAATTTCTCAGCTATATCTGTGTTTGCAGCAGGATCAACAGCAGAGAGCAGCATCTGGAAGCTTGCAGCTTGGTAGTCCCTTTCTAACAAGTTGTAGTCAATCCTTTCCCACTTACCCTTGCCTACCTTCCCTGTTGTTATCCCTTTCAACTCTTTCTTCCCCCCAAATCCTGTTATTTGTTCTCGTTATTTCCCCGCACCCCAAAACAAAAAGAAAGCTGTGCTTTCCCTGGCAGTGTCTTACCACTATGCAGGAAAGCACTACACATACACACACACACACATTTTTCAGCACAACAAACATAAAGCATGCTGAAAAGGCAGGCACCAGGTCTTATAGCAGAGGAGTGAGAGAGGGCACAGGGAGATTTGTAAATTCCCCCAATCCCCCAAACTTAGACACATCCTCTGTTCTACCAGGCATGAGGCTTCTGCTGCTAGTGGCAGCAAGGCGGTAGAAGCAGTGTCTGCACCTGCACCACCTCCACTCGCACCAGTTATAATGAGCTCCAGCATGACAGTCTCCAGAGGACAGGAGCCGTGTGCCATTGCCAGGGTAGGAGGGGGAAGGAGGGGAAATCTGAGTTTGTGCTCCACACCCCTCAAAGTCTCTTTAGTGTGTTCTCCACAGCAACAGAGATCATGGGGGCCATGAACTGCATGATGCAGGGGTGCCTCATTGGGCAGGGTGACCACGGGTTCATGGTCAATCCATCATACCCCCACCCTGCCTCCCAGAGTGGCTTAGAAAAGTGGCAGGAATGGGAGGGGGAGTCATCGCAGCAGGTGAGGGGACTCCAACTTGGCGCGGCAGGACTTTCTCCTCTAGCCTCCAGCTGTGGCTCCTGCCACACCATGCAGCTCCACTCTAGACTGAGGGAACTTCCTTCAGCCCGGCAGCTTCAGCCCAGTTCATGTTGAAGCTGCTGGGATGAAGGGACCTCTCTGAGCCCCAAGTAGTGCTGTACAGCTGAAGACAAGGGGAAAAGCCTTGCTGGGCCAAACCAGCTTCCCCTTGCCTACCGCGGTGACTCCCCCTCCCATTTCCACTGCTCCTGAGCTGTTCTGGGTGATGGCCAGTGAAGAGCTTCAGCCCTGCAGCTTGTGCCCCGCATGTAGAGCTCCTACAGCAGCCCCCAGACAGAGAGCCAATTCTCAGCAGCAAGGGGAGGCAGTGCCCAGCAGACCCAGCTTGGGTCCCTGCTGGTGGGACAGAGAGGGTGGACTGAAACCCTTCTCTGGCCAGTTCAGCCTGAACTGCCCCCGCCACAGCTTTCCTACAACCAAGGGCATGCTCTAGCAGCCCCAGCTCCTGGCCCAAGCAACTGCAGACATGTCTGTGCAGTTAAAAAACCAGTTCAGCCTAGCCAGGTTAAACTAACCTGCAAAGGTTGAATCAATTCAGGATCTGGCTTCTTGAATATCTGTTCCTAGCCTGGAGGTTTTGAAGATCCAACTAGACAAAGCTTTGGCTGAAATAATCTAGTTGGGGATGGTCCTGCTTTGAGCAGGGGATTGGACTAGATGACCTCCTGAGGTCCCTTCCAATCCTAATTTTCTATGATTCTATGACTGGAAAGCCCATATTATGCTATATCAGTTTATGTTACTGTTATCATCATATAGATCATGTTATGCTGTCTGTATATATCTATTGTTTGGACCATGTTTAGTCAAGGAAATGGAGTGGGTAGAATTGTTAAATCTCTTTCGATATTGTGGCACTTGGGCAAGAAGAATTGCCACTTCCAATCACAGGCAGAAGGAGACATTATTGGGCTAGATGCCCAAGGCATTGTCTGCCTGTAATGGGGAAATTAACTACTCTTTAACAAAGACATCTGAAAGAAAGGGCCCATCATCCAGAGAAATACCAAGCGTCCTAGTGGGAGAAGTTTCTGGAGGATTCTGGAGACTCATGAACAATTAGAACAATGCTGATGGTGGAAGGGGGTGTTGCTGGCTGGGAGGAAAGATCCTTGAGGAAAGGGATATCAGTATCTATTGAGCATGGGAGTTAGGGATACAGATTCTGATCCAGAACTTCCTAGACCTGAAATGCTAGAGGCTAAAAATGGGAGTGGAATAGTGGGAAAAAAATCCCATGTCATACCCAGTTTACTCTCCCTTTCAGCATCCACCCTCTGCCACTGTGTGACATAGGATACTTGGCAAAATGGACCTGGCTTAGTAAATGGTAGCTCTTTTGGTCTTACACTGAGATTTTTTAGAGTCTAGTTATGATAGAATCGTGAGTCTATGGATTTTTTTTTCAGGTTGAAGAGTACAAGGCCCCAGCAACTCAGGCTGGGAGAATCAATGGGAAGGCTAATTTCTGTGAAGAAACGCACAAAATCTTTTAGATGTTCTGTCCTCCATTTTGGACAGAACTAGCTCCTACTTTATCTTTTTTTGCAAGGCCAGATGGAAAATCCCTGATTTTGATGCACCTATTTGCCTGCATTCTGTGTTTGATACTGACACGTCTTTCAGCAGGGCTTAGCTGTAGCCAGATGAGGGTAGAAAACTTTATTTGTCTTTTAATTAAATATAATTATTTTGTCCTACATAATAAATGCTTTTATGGTTTTGGTTCCTTACTGATTGCCTGTGGCAAAGTGATCTCTGGGCAAGTGATATTCCAGGGTAGCCCATGTGGCAGAAAGCCACCTTGGTTTCTCCCTAGAATCTCTGCACTGTGACTATGTGATTAGATGGGCCAGCAGCACAGAGGATTCACACCTCAGCCTCTTTAGGTAACCTGAGCTGGCTGCATTCCTGAGGGAGGGGGGAAACCTGCTCCCTCTGCCTACGTGACTGGCATCTGTTACCTGGGTGAGGGGCATCTACCTGGGGAGCTGGAATCTGCCCGGTAACAGGTGATGTATTTCAAATTGGTTGGCTGACAGCCAACTGGGGCTGACCTCCACTGGCCCAGGTGAATGAGATCACAGGGGCTATATAGGTTGGGGGAGGGAGGAGGCTCACTCTCTTCGGCCATGATGTGAAGCAGCAGCAAAGCAGGGGAGACAAAGCCTTACCATCTGGACCTAGCTCTCTCTCTCACCCCAAGACTCCAGAAGGGAAACTGGAGAACACTGGAAGATGCTTGTGAGTAAGCTGGTCAATCGGATTAGATATCTAGCTGGCAGTAACACAGATGCGTAATCAAAAGGCTACCCCAGCCACACTGTTTGCTCTTTAGGATTTCTAGGATATTGCTCAATCCTGTACCCTAGTTTACCCTACCCCTTGTAATCAATAAAGTTCTCCTTTTTGACCGGTGTGGGAGACTTATTGAGGGGTGGGTCTAAATTATGCCTAAGAGACCCCTTAGGTCTGTGGACTAAGGGAGACTTTACTTTTTGCCCCCTTGACTTGGGGAAGTGCCCCAAGTGCCTGTACTGGGTCGAGTACCTGTCGGACTATTAGGCCTGTGTTTCCCCAAGGACACAGGGCCGAGACAGTCCCTTGTCGGGGTGGTGGCGGCAACGTTACCCCCAGACTAGCGAGTGTGCTCCGGGAGAGGGGTCGGCCAAGCATAAGGCATCCCTAGGGAGGCATTCAGAGTCTGGAAGGTGGTCGGGCGCAGGGAGGTGGGCGGCTCAACGCAGGAGCACCCCCTACTGGCCCGCCACAGCTCATTCTATGGAAAGTGGGACCTAAAATTCTTTCACAACCCAAAGGAGAGAACATCTAGAGCTGGCAGAGATTCCCTTGCTATAGGGTTCAATATAAGGGAAGTGGAGGTAAGGCTTGTGGGGATGGGGAGTTACCCCAAAGTAAACCTTCATCAGTTCCTTGGGTCAAGTGGCAGGACAACATGGAGAAACTTGGGGCTCTAGAGGCACCCTGTGAATAGGTTTGTGACAGTAACATTTTACACTCATTTTATTCTCCTTGTACATAGGTGCCAGGCAGTTTTTCTACACAAAATAGAGGATCATGTACCTTATCTTTGGGCATAACCGTGGCTGAAACCATAACTGCTGAAATTCTATAGTACAGACCTATCAAGTAGTCGGGCTGAAAAAGTATAGCAGCAGCTGAAACATGAAGAATACTGAACCCATGCTTTGTTCTCTGCCCTTGAGTCCATTTCTTGGTCTGTGTCCTGCTATCCAAAATTCTTGATACTTGAAAGATCAGCTCTCCTTCTGTGACCGTGACATCACACAGATGTGAAGAAATGGCAAGCAAAGCAATGCATTTCTTTAACACTCTAGGAATGAAGAAATATTGTTAACAACATTTTTAAAAGGCTTGAGCATTTTATTTTGTGCTTCGGAGGTGCTCAGATACAGCATTCAGATGGTTATGGTCATAAATTAAAGTAAAGCCTTTCATAAATTTCCCCTCATACAATAAAAAGCGTAGAAAATAGAGAAGTCAAGAATCACCAAAACAAATAATAGTCACATCACTTATTACACTCTGGGGCTAGGGATAGATATTCAAAAAACCTGAGACTGAATTGATTCAATCTTTTCAGGTTAGTCTAACTTGCCTAGGCTGAATTAGTTTGTAACTGCATAGACATCCTCTCTGGAATGAAAAAATGCAGGCACATGCCTGCAGTGGCTAAGGCTAGAAGCCGTGGGGGCTGGGGAGGGACACTAGAGCAGTCCTCCCTTCCCTTGCACAGTGCTTACGTGAGGGGGAGTGTGGACAAGCCCAGGTAGAACATTCTGATTAGGGAGGGGTCCCCCCGTGGGTGGTCAGCAAAGGAGCCAGCAGAGATTTAGATAGTATTTAGTTATAGAGCAGGGAATATTTATCAGCCCATCAGCAAAACAAAAGGATTTCTCATTAGTTCAAGCTCTTCTTAAACAACTTATTCCAAAGAAGGAACAGAAGGGCATTACCAGCTACCTGCTGATAAGCTCCCAAAAGTCCTAAGAGGCACTGTGCTGTCTGCCTTTGTCCTGTCTCCCACACCATGGACTGTAGCCAGCATGTGGTATGCTAATTAATGCTGAGAGGTATCTGTATAAGGCAGGAAGGAATCCCTGTTTCAGCAGGGAGTGGTGAGCGGGTGTGGCGGGGGGTGGGAGGGAAGAAGGAAGAAGCCAGGCAGACCCCACTGTATGTGCAGTCTCTGCTGGAGCTGCAGCCAGTGAGCAGAGGGGAGGAGCCAGCCCTGCCAGGCTGAAGCAGAAAGCAGAGCCCCACCCACCATTGCAAAGCATCTGGAATTCTGGGGGACTCTGATTTAAACTTAAACCAGGAAGGGGTCCAGGACAGACATTGCATAAACCGGTTTGACCCAAATCAGTTGAATCTGATACTACATTCAAACAGGTTTATCTCAGGCTGGTTTTGGCCATTTTGAAACTGGCCCCTAGTGGGTCGCTTTACCACTTGCACCAGGAATTTGTCCCCCAACACTCTCCAGAAACTTCCCAAATTGCCTGTGCACCTCTGTATTGTCCTCCTAGAAGACGTCAGAGTGACTGAAGTTCCCCATCAGAACCAGGGCCTGTGATCTGGAAATTTCTGTTAGCTATTTGAAGAAAGCCTCATCTACCACTTCCTCCTGGTCTGGTGATCTATAGCAGACCCCCAGCACAATATCACCCATGATGTTCTCCCCTCTGACCCTAACCCAGAGACTGTCAACAGGTCTATCTCCAGTTTCATACTGGAGCTCTGAGCAATCATATTGCTCTTTTACATAAAGTGTAACTCTTCCCCCTCTTCATCCCTGCCTGTCCATCCTGAACAGTTTGTACCCACCTATGGCAATGCTCCAGTCATGTGAGGTATCCCATCAAGTCTCTGTTATTCTGATCTCCTCATTGTTCCGTGACTGTGCAAGGACTTCCAATTCTTCCTGCTTGTTTCCCAGGCTCTGTGCATTCATTTGCAGGCATCTAATGTAACTAATCAATTGCCCCGATTTCTCAGGAAGGATGAGAACATCTTCCCTATTGCCCGCTCCTGCTTGCCCTTCCTGAAGGTCACCCATTTCCCTACTTACCTCAGGGCGTTGGTCTCCATCCCCCCGTGAACCTAGTTTAAAGCCTTCCTCACTAGGTTAGTAAGCCTATCTGCGAAGACACTCTTCCCCCTCTTTCCAGCAATCATTCTTCTTGGAAGAACATCCCATGGTTGAAGAAGCCAAAGCCCTGCTGGCAACACCATCTGCACAGCCAGGTGTTGATCTGGAGGATGCACCTGTTCCTGCACAGGCTCTTTTCCTTGACCAGAAGGAACAAAGAGAACACAACCTGAGCCCCAGACCCCTTCACCCTTGCACCCTTACAATAGTCACTTATGATAAGCTCAGGGTCTCCCCTGGCAATATCATTGATGCCCACATGGATGAGCAGCATGGAGTAGTAGTCAGAAAGCTGGATGAGCCTCAGTAGTCCCTCTGTGACATCTCAGATCCAGGGTCCAAACAAGCAGCAGACTTCCTGAGACAACAGGTGAGGTTGGCAGATGGTATTCTCCATCCCATGCAGAAGGAAGTCTCCAACCACCATTACCCATTACTACTCCTTGGTGGTAGTTGTCTCAAACTTTCCCACCTTTGTGAGGCCTGGCCTGTCTTCCTCCACCAATGGAACATGCACCTTCCTCTCTGTTGCTAGGACTGCATATCTGTTCTCCTAATGAACTTCTGGAGGTAGAAGTGAAGAGACCCTTTTACTGCCAGAAGTCACAAGCCATCCACACAGTGAGACCAAAGAAGTCATACCAGTACAACAAAACACAAAAAATATTCATGACATATCACAAACCCCCTGGACCAGTGTAGGGTTTATGGCACTTACCATTTGGATTCAGGTATTGTTTCTACTTATTTTTTAATGATATAAACAACAAGCATTGGGCACTCAGTAGACAGGATCTCATGTGAGTAATGAGGTTTGAGTTGTAGTGTTTTACTGTAGCAGATATATTTGAGAGAAAATGGAGAGGAAAGACATACAACTAGACTGACGCTGTAACCCACAACTACCCTGAAGTCCCTTCCTTTCACTCCTGAATTTTTCAAGCCTTAATTTAAATCATTCTCCTAGCCTTCCAGCAGTGCCAAATATGTTCACCTGTCTCCCTTCTTTGCTGAAATATACATAGTACCAATTGTATCAGATAAATTATGAAAAAACAGATGTCTATGTACAATCACATGACAAAATCCAAATGTAGTTTGATCATTGCTGTTGGTATACCTTTGTGCTTCTTTATAAGGCAACCCGAGGAACTGCTAGCACCGAGTGGTATTAATTATGGATTTCAAATCAAAAGAAGAAGTAGCAGATTGGAATAATTTTAAATGGTAATGAATCCAACATCAGATTATCAGAAGACTAATGAGAACCAAGGTAGTTTGAAGTGGCATATTCAAATCAGAATTAAATTTTATATTCTTTTTTAAGTATGAATAATTTAAACTTCCCAAAAGTGTTCTAATTTTTAAGATATGAAAAATAATGGCTCAAAAATAATCTCTCAAGCTGGTCAGGTCTGCATCATTTATAGTGCTTGACTCTGTGCAGTGTATGCATGTACACATACATGCACACATACACTGTGTATATACACATGCACATTGCTTCCACATTGTTTTGATACTTTTCTTCATTCTTTTCCCTCCAAAACCAAACACAGATTGTAAATATTTTTACTTGATACAATTACAAAAGAATAAGGTCATGAAATGTCAGGGTAAAATTCCTTTCCTAATAACCCATAAATTGCCCATAAATGTATGCGCTTCAACTGACTGAAAGTATCCAAAATACCTCCTGACACCTCCTGACATAAATGAGACCCATCAGAAAAGAAAATGGCATAAGTGTTTGCAGGATTTCTATCAAACCAGGGGGATTGGTCCTTTTTATCTCTTTCTGTTTTCTAATTGCTGTGGTAGAACAAACTTATCTTTATCATTTGCCTTCCCTTTCTTTAGTTTGTTACTTCTTTCATACTATTCACCCTCACTGCCCCTCATATAAAATTTAGACTATGAGCTTTTTAGGGAAAAGATCATATATTACTAGATCGTTTCTACAATTCTTACCCCAAATTCTTTTGGGTGCTAAAATTAATTCCTTTCATCTTGAAAACCAATCCTCTAAACAACTATATTTGTGGTATAAGCACCAACACGTGGGGTCATTAAAGCCAGACAAAGCATTAGAAAGCGTGCCCTACAGTAAACTGCAAAAGGCTGTTTCCATCATCATTATTATTATTCTTTAATTTTAAGATACAAGCAGGATTCTGGTAAAGTGTGAGGTTTCTTCCAGAAAAAAATTCCTTTTGTTTCTAATCATAATAGATTCTGATACAATCCAGCTGTTTCAGCTCATAGACAGGAAAGGAAGTTAATGACGTGACGGTCCTACTGGTAGAGCCAGTTATGTAATAAGAAAGCATAAATCCTACCGGGATTAATTCTACTGTCATTTATTCAGGATCCATACATGTATAAATCCATTAACTCAATGGTGGAACACCAGAGTTACACTGGTGTAGCAGACAACAGACTATTTCTCTCTGTTTTAGATGGATTAAACAGAATTCGGCAGGAATGAAGGAACAATTGGTAAACACATTCAAACCCTGCTCCGATTGCAGCTAACAAAATAACTCCTTTTAACTTCAGTGGAAGTAGGATTTCTAGTTTGATCAAACTATTTGAAAAAAACCTGGTAATTATTGCATAATTATCTGGAACAAAGAACTATTAGAAGATTATTGAGGTTCAAAGGACAATTACAAAATTTAATCTCTGCTCCTAAAGGAAGTTAATGAATACATTTTCTTTAAACTAAGTCTCTTCAGCAAATAATGAAATTCTTCAAACAACTGGTGAAAAAATGCAACTACTAAAACAATACATGTTCTTTCCATCAGAACATTAATACTTTCAAGTTTTCCTCTTGACTGAGCACCAAAGACTTGAATTAACAGCTACAATAGACTGAAAATAAGAAACCATTTAGTTATTGTTAACTAACCATTTCCAATTTCCAACAATTTCCCTACTGTAGAAAGTCAGTGCATTTTAAATCAGTGAGATAATGTTAATTTAGCATCACCTGAAACATTACTATTTGTATGTCCTAGAGTAATGTTGAAGTCTTCTCTCCTATTAGCCAAGAAATCTAAGAATCCAGAAACATCTGGATTTATACCTCAAACTGAACAGTTAAATAAGTCAACAAAAAAACATGATGTTGTGAATGTCCCTTCTAGTAGTCTGAGAATACTATTAGATTTTTAGAGCAAACATCCCATAAAGGAAAGTACTTAAATATAGGTTGTAAACAGGGCTTATTTTAACACCCCCTTAACAATCAAATATGTTGCATCATTACTAACATAGCAAACTAAGCCAACGAGTGGTTTTGTGAGTGTACATATTCCCATCCAGTTTTTGCAAGTTTGCAGTTTGAGAGGTGGTAATTTGTGTGAGTTTCAATCTCTATTGTTATTTCTAAGTACTCAGACGTGAGCTAAGGGTACATGAGCACAACTTAATGCCAGGCTGAGGTATGAATTTATAATGCATCATCTACTGTGCAGTAAATGTCCACATTTACACTCTCACCCCACTTTCATTAAGGGGGTAAGATACATCACAATTAATATAGAAGAGAGCCATTCAAATGGGTAGTTAATAGGGGTTGCAAAGTGGGCAATATTTGATTTGGATTCAGATTCAGCCCAATTCATGGGACAGTGATTCGATTCGCTAATTCAGATCACTGTCTCAATTCAGTTCGGCCGAATCTGAATCTGAAGATTCTAGTCCGATTTGGAGAATGAGCAAATCAGACAGAGACAGCTTTATATGTTTTTTCTACACACCTCAAGGTACCAGGCTTGGCTCGTGAACACTAAGATGGTGGGGCAGATGGAGCATCCCACAGGAGCACGGGGGGGCCCACCATGTGCTTGGCAGCGAACCCAGAAGTGGACTGGAAGTAGTTCCAGTCCACTTCCGGGTCCACCACAGAGTGCACAGGGGAACCCCTCCTCCCCCCACACCTACCTGACTCAGCAATCAGCGGTGGGGGGACCCCAGGTGCCACCCCAGACCCAGAAGGCACCAGTTGCTGAGCCAGAGGGTGCAGAGGGGGCCCCATGTGCTCTGCAGTGGACCCGGAAGTCCGGGGCCTGGAAGTACTTCTGGTCCACTTCTAGGTCTGCTGCCAAGCATGCAGGGGACCCTCCCCCTGCACTCCCACTGGACACTCCATCCGCCCCACCATCTCAGTATTCGCAAGCCACACCTAGTACTTTGAGGTATGTAGAAAAAACATATAAAGCTGTGTCTATGGCTAAATCGTTGAAACTCTCCGAATCGATTTGGTGGCTTCCGATTCGATTTGGAAAGATTAATGGATCTCCTGATTCGATTAGGATTTGGAGAATTGGCCACCAAATCAGGCTGAATCTCCTCCGAATTGAATCAGTGACCAAAGCTTTGCACAGCCTTAGTAGTTACCATTGGGTTTATATTGCAAGTTAGATATTAGCTTACTTTGCAGTACATTTTTCATGCATCACACCCTACGGCAGAGGTATCAAACTCATCTGGCTCATCCAGATTGGGCCCACAGACTGACCCCATGTGCTGGAGCCAGCATGCAGCACCAGACTGCCTTGGGTGCCATATGTACCAGGTACCTCAGACTGGCTTCTGACACCACATGCTGTGTATGCAGTTAAAGCTGGTTATGTACTGCATGCTATACATGGGACCAGTCTGAGACCCACATGAACACTCTAACTGGATGATAGGGCTCTGTAGGCTCATGAGCTGTTATCTTTGACACCCCTGCCCCAAACGATTACTGAAATAAGTCTATTTTCAAATGGTGCAGTGATTTACGTCTCTTAAAAGTGAGTGAAAAATGAGTGTCACATTGCAGGATCAGAATGGCCTTTTATATTGATTTATTTTCCACTGGTCTTGTAAACAAGTTAGTTAGTGACTTGTGCTGTTTCCTTCACAGTGGATCAGCTTCAGTAGGAGCAGAGGAAGGGAGCTCCACCAAGCCTAGCTCATAGCTTGATGCTTAGTACACTTTTGCAAGCAATGTGGTTTTAAATCCTATCAAGCTAAGGAATGCTTAAACTCCATTTCTTCCATCTCCAAGTAAAGTGCTCTAACCTCCAAGTTGTTATATAAAAGGGTGGGCAACATCTTCTATCCTGGTTGTTGTATTTAAAATAAAAATGGCTATGGTTGCTCTGTTTTGTGCTGAATTCAATATTGTTTATAATTGTTTGTAATGGGTTAGATATACTCTTATCATCCTCTACAAGACTGGGTTCTGCCCAAAAACTGCCCCACCCAGTTTCTGTGTCTAAATGGGACTTAAGCACATGTTACTGGGTAAAAAAAGGGAACTCCCTATTAAAAGTAGGCACCTCTCAGGTTAGATCGTTGCTGACCAAGGAGCTTTCGGATCACAGTTTTGGATTTAGGTGATAAACTGTAGCTAAGTCTCAGCTTGTTTGATGCCTAAGCAGTTTTTTTCAAATCTGTGTCCTATTTTGTGCATCTAATTTACAGCTTTTACTTTTATTGCTTTATCCAAAAAATTTTTATTTAGAGAAAAAAGTACACCATATTAAATACATCTCAGATAGATTTCTTAGTGCCAAATACAAAATAAGATACTAAGGGAAACTACTTATTGATCATCTTAATGTGGAACTAGATATAGAGGCACTGAGTGTGCCTATACATGACCTTAGAGGCTGCTGTGACATGCTGGAATTCCAACATGTTGGAGCACACTCAGTTAATTGACTCTGATGGAGTGTGGCAATTACCATACTCTAGCAGCATCCTGCACCTTGTGTATCAGCATCCCTGCACTTAAAAATGGTGGCAGGGACACTCAAACTGAAGCTCAAACAAACTTCAGTTCAAGTGCCCGCGCCTCCATTTTTAAGCACAGGAACACTGATACACAAGACATAGTAGCGCTTTCATTAGAGAGGCTCACAGAGTTGGTCTAGTTAAAGAACCACCCCTCCACCCCCCAGCCCTGGAGCACATGTAAAAGTGCCCTGAGATAGTAGTCGAAAGAAAAACAAGGGCAACATTGGCCCAAATGGGGCAGCTGACAACCAACATCCAGGAAAAAGCTAATCTCCTTAACGGTTACTTTGTATTGGGTTTCCACCAGCCCAAGGGGATCTCCCTGCCTACCAAGAAGCAGGATTGCCAGGCATGGGCAAATACACACCCATCATTGGCAAAGATCTTGTGAGGGAACACCCTGAGAGTCTGGACACCCACAATTCAGCTGGCTCAGATGGAATGCACCCTAGAGTGCTAAAAGAACTGACAGACATCATAGCGCAGCCATTGGTGAGGATATTTGCGAACTCGTGGTGCTCAGGTGAGGTTCCTGAGGATTGGAAGATGGCCAACATGGTGCCCATCTTTAAGAAAGGGAGGAGGGAAGGGAACTACAGGCTAATCAGTTTGACCTCCATCCCTGGGAAGATATTGGGGGGCGGGGGGAAATCAAAGAAACCATTAACAACAGGCTAATGGAATGTAACATTCTGAATGATAGCCAGCATGGCTTCATTGTGGGTAGGTCTTGCCTGACCAACCTCATTTCCTTCTATGACCAGGTTATGCATCACCTGGACAAAGGAGAAGAGGTTGATATCATCTACTTGGACTTCAAAAAAGCCTTTGACTTGGTCTTACATGAAGTCCTCATGGTTAAATCAGGGAACTGTGGCCCTGACAACCTCACAGTCCGATGGATGGGGAACTGGCTACGTGGTCAGACCCAAAGAGTGATAGTCGATGGAACTGTGTCAACATGGCACATGGTGACCAGTGGCATCCCCCATGGCTCTATACTTGGACCAGTACTTTTTAACATATTTATAAATTATCTGGACTCAGGTATCAGAAGCAGATTGGCTAAATTCACTGATGACATCAAACTATGGGAGGATAGGCTGGTGATTCAGACTGACCTGGACAGACTTCAAGGTAGGCAGATCAAAACCTGATGGCATTCGACACTGAAAAATGCAAGGTGCTCCACCTTGGGAAATAAAGTTCACAGAATACTTACAGGCTCAGCAGTGCTACACTCACCAAAAGGAACTTGGAGGCCATGACTAACCACAAGATGAACAGAGCCACTAATGTGATACTGCAGCCAGCAAAGCAAAAAAAGCCCTGGCTTGTATTTATTGATGCATCTCAAGCAAGACCCAGGAAGTCATACTCCCATTGTATTCAGCCTTGGTGAAGCCACAGATGGAGTACTGCATCCAGTTCTGGGCTCTGCACTTTAGAAAGGATGTGGAGAAGCTTGAGAGAGTCCAGAGAAGAGCCATGTGCATGATCAGTGGACAAGAGAACAAGTCTTATGAGGAAAGGCTGAGAGGCATGGGTCTCTTCAGCCTGGAAAAGTGAAGGCTCAGGGGGGACTTGGTGGTGGCCTATAAGTATATTAGGGGTGTGTACTAGGAACTGGGAGAACATCTGTTTACCAGGGCACTCCAAGGGAAGCCAAGTTCTAATGGTCATAAACTCTAGGAAGACCATTTTAGGCTGGACATAAGAAAAAACTTCTTTACCATCCTAGTTCCCAGAGTCTGGAATAGATTCCCCCCAACAGAGGTGCAAGTACCTACTCTGGACACCTTTAGAACACACTTTGATGCTTATCTTGCTGGGATCATTTGACCCCAGCAGACTTCCTGCCCCTTGGGCAGGGAGCTGGACCTGATGATCTTGCAAGGTCCCTTCGAGCCCTAATGTCTATGAAATCGATAAGATACTACTTGCATATTTCACATGGTCTAATCTAAATCAGATTCATGGTAAGGTCATGGCTTGTCTTAATTTGCATCAGTGTGGGAACACTTGCTTCAGAGGGATTCATAAAACTCTGAAAATCATCCTGAGCACATTTTTGCTTGCCTTAGGGAACATTACAACTGACGTTCTGGTTCCCAGAATTCAACTCTTCTATGTTCACAGCATTACACAAATAATACACAACATATGAAAGAACAAAAAGAACAAAAATGTAAAGAAGGGGCTATCATGTCAGCTACATAAAGTATTATTCAAGTCCACTATGTTGGCATCTATAAAATCTAGTCCCCTTGAAAAGTTCTGAGAGATGGCCCACCTGGCACCTCACCCTTCTTTGGTCACTTTCCTCACAGACAGAATTATTTGCCAGTGTAAAATACCATTTGCTTAATTTGCTGATAACATTTGTTCAGATAGGTGGCACTCTCTCATGCAGATGGAGCCTCTGGTTGTGTCATGAAATGGCTGCTCCATTGCTTCTGTGAAAGAACCTTGGCCATCAGAGCTGTGAAAAATCAGTGGGACTCATTTTGTTAAAGTCTCTCTCCCAGAAGGCAATCACTGTTCCAATCACTGTAAAACATGAAACATTTTTTTCCTTTCTTTAAAAAGCCTTTCAGCATTAGTAATCATAATTATCTAAGAAAATTTTATTACAAAGATGGTGACAAGCCAGCTACAGCACAAGGCTTTATGTAGATTCCTGGATCCCCATCCATTTGACTGTAGACAGGGGCACGGAAAGAAGAGCACTTCATTTATTCTGGAATGCAAAATGGTTAGGAACCTGTGTAATCTTATTATGGTGTTGTTGCATATTACAATTCATACATGCTAACTTTAAGGAATGTTAGGAGGTATTAAAGTTAGTACATGATGTAAGCATCACACATTATAGGTTAATACCCTATCTAATGCACACAGCTCTGACTTGCTGCTAAAGGGCTGGTGAGCAATATGGATAGGAGCTGCTAGGTCTGCTCAGCTTTCCAGTTCTCCAGCAGCAGACTGCTCATCCACCCTCAACCCCCCTTTCCCCACAGCTCCCCACTCACTCATGGCTGCCCAGCACTCTGTCAGTCCAGAACAATAGACTTCTGGATGATAGATTATCTGCGTGAGGAAGGCTGGAAGCAGTGTATCCTGGGATACTAGAGGACTGCAAATTGCTGGTATTGATCCCATGGAACAGACTGAGGCTACTGCAATGGAGACTGCTTAACACGACCTGGAGATAATCCTCATCCAGAGACGTAACTTTGAGACTCTTGAATCAGAGAACACTTAATATGCCTTAGTGCACAGATATTCCCATCTTAAGGACATGTAATGTGTAGGAAGGTAACATTTAACAACACTCAGCCTTTGAAAAGGCTCAGATGCACCTGATGATGACTATTATTGACTCCTCTATGGTACAAGGAAGGAATGTGTTTGATTGTTTTACCCTGTTTCCGTACCTTCTTTTCAGGGAAAACCCAAAATATAAGTTACGGGGGCTGATTGTTCTCTCTAAGTAATACTCCATACTGGATGCATCTACACATGCACATTTTACTATACAGTAACCTAAGTTTGTACTGTTTCTCCTACATGCGTGTCCTGGAGCAGCAGGGGGTTAGGGGTGTTCAGACAGCAGGGCTGGAGTGGGAAGCACAGGAGGAGGGGGTTGGCCAGAGCCTCCCACAGCCAGAGCCCTGGGCCTGGCTAGCAGGCGCCTGGCTGCCTTGGGGGCCTAGGTGGGTGGGGGTGGATATGTGAGGCCAGCAAGGCTAGCACCATGGCCAGAAGCAGCATGGGATGCTGGTCACCAGGGGCAGAGGAAGGGACAGGGGCAGCATGGGGACGCAGAGTGGGCAGGGGGGGGAGCTACTGTGCGCTGCCCCTGTGCTGGGAACATGGCTCCCAGGTAGGGTGGCCATCATAGGTGACAGTTCAGTTGTCTTCTGTCCTCTACTGATATGAAACCGGATGCCTTTATGTCTTCTATTTCTCTTGAAAATACAAATTAATAAATAAATGATTTTTTTCCATCCAATTCTAAAATTTCTATTTCCACACATGGACTAATATATTATTAAAAGCTACTTCAGAGCTCTTTATCACTTTTTCTCTTGTGCATCCCAGCTAAATTTAACACAAGTTCTCCAGAGCTAATCAGGACATTCATCAAACTAGGCTATTGCAAAGGAAAAATAGGAAACCTCAGTAAAACTCTTTTTATGGAACATTTAACACATATATTGCAATTTAGTTTTCATGAAAGAAATATGACATGCCCACTGACAGAGAAGGGAATTCATTATAACCTATACCGTTCCCATCAAAATAAATGCTTTTGTAATGATATTATCTTAAAAATAATTTTTAAAAATATCAATACTATTTGTATAAATTATAGGAGCACAGCATGTTAACATTCAATGTCTCACATCATTTGCTCGCCATAAAGATGCTCAGACTGAAATGTACAAATCTATCATTAATAACAATCATTGCCTAATTCTTTAATTTTGAGTATGTGCTTAAAGTCTCCAAAATGGCCTCATCAGGCATAATGGCTGCAATCTTAACAAACCCACTAAAATTAAACCACAGCCTGATGGAAGATATAGGCTTAGAGAAAAGAAAACATTCTGAAGAGTCTACTGCTTTGGTGCATTTCTCTTTTGTCAAAGGTATAGGCCTAAAGAGCATCAAGAAAGTCTACAATGGGTCAGTAATGTTTTCGAGTAGTGCCAAACACCCACAAACCTCAAGTTGTAAGATGTTGTCATGCTGGGGTGGATGGCAGGGAAGTCATAAGGAGCCAAATCCTTGTTGCAGGTTGGCCCCTTCCCTACTGTCCAACCTGAGGCAGGCATAACAAGCAAAATGCCTTTGCATGCCCATCTCTGGGAACCATGCTGGGGTTTGCCTACCTCTAGTCTACAATATTAATTGTGTTAGTACATGATGCATGACACCAACAGAGGATATCAGAGATTCAGAAAAGATTAATCAGTATTCTGGTGGTTGGTTTTCAAACTTAAGCCAGAACAAATTAAAATTGTACTTTAATTTTTCAGTGAAAAAGTTAACATTATTATAAAATAAATTTCACCTAAACTGCTTCCAAACAGAATGATTAAAAATACCCATACAGGACTCATAGGGCATCTCCACAAATGCAAGAACACGCACTTGCAGCAACTCAAATAGGAATGGCATAAATTTGGGTGGAGGATTTTTGCCTCAGAGCACATGCCCACACATGCACTTTGGCATGGGACAAACTGCCCCTCCCCATGGTCCTCTGCACCCTTACAGCTTCCCCCACCCCCTCCAGCCCTCCAAACCCGCTACTTACCTGGAATGGAGCCCAAGTCCAGGTCTCTGCAGCCTGCATCGCTGTTTGCCCTGCACAAGCAGGCAACCTGCTGCAGCACTGGAGCATAAACATGCTCTATCCAGCTACCAAAGTATCTCTTTGAAGGACCTAAGCCTCCAGGTGCCTCAAGGCATGGTACTGGATTGTGCCTTGCTCTGTTTTTTTTCTGGGGGCAGGGGTTGATACCTGGATATCCACACTGTAAATATGCATTGTGGGGAACATATTTTTGTTCCCAGCATGCCTCTTGCTGCATCTCAAACTGCTTTGAGATGCAACAAGAGGCACGTGCGGGCTTGTGTGGACATACCCATAGGGCGCATCTACACTTGCCCATTTCAGGCACTTTAGCACCATTTAAAGCACATTAAGGGTGCACATCTACACATGCATGCCCTTAATGTGCCTTAAAAAGGTGGTATCAAATTTAGGCATAAATAGTTAAAACACACATGTAGACGCATTAAGGCGCAGATGATGGAAAAAGTGGGGAGAGGGTCTGCCCTGACCCCATCCCCCAACACACACACCTTTATCCGGCATGGGCTAAATGTTACCTCAGTGGTTTCAAGCCAGTATGCCCCAAAATTCCCCAAAATTATGAAGGGGTATATTGAGGCTAGAAGGGTTGGGAAACACTGCACTAAACAGCCACCACCACCCACTCCTTTGGAAAGAATCCAGTATTCTTGTGTACAACCTTCCCTGTGTCAGAGGTGTTTGGTAGGCTCTGTTATGCTGACTTCTCACTTGTGAAGTACAAAATAGTAGAAAATGTAAGCTTTAAATTGACTGGAAAATTAACATCTATGAAACTGATAGGGAGGCCTATAACAGATCACCTTTTCCACTGAGCTGCTAAGTTCTTAACAAAATATGTACTGCAGAAATGGCCTTGGTTACAGGAAGTTTGATGCAGATCATTACTGCCAAATGGACAAGACTAGTAAATTCATCAATCATTCTACAAAGAATAATCACTGCTGCATTTGTAAGATTTTTCTCCTGCTCC
Organism: Crocodylus siamensis; assembly: GCF_052110815.1. NCBI lineage: Eukaryota > Metazoa > Chordata > Crocodylia > Crocodylidae > Crocodylus > Crocodylus siamensis. The sequence goes on along the minus strand of NC_143395.1, from coordinate 390,419,453 downwards.
TTTGGAGCCCTATCAAACACATAAAGCTACAAGAAGAAAGCCTCTCAATTTCTAAATTGAACAATGGTTCTCTGACAAGTTAAATGTGGTATATTTAAGGTATTCAGAAACTTTAATTCAAGAGGTAAATGCATATAATGATATATCTGTAAGGCTACCGATACCTACCTAAGTATTCAACAGAAACCATCAAAGAAAGATGGCTACATAAGAAAGACCTTGTCAAAAGAATTGGCTTTGAAGAAAACGAATGAGAAAAACTGAAAATGCAGTTTCTCTGTATTCTCAAATACACTCCTGAAAATTCATAGGTATACAGTAAAAATAAACCCTCTCCATGTTAGACACTGAAGTATACTGTACTATTTCATAGTGCTTGGAGAAGAGACCCATAAATCTGTAATGTATTCATACTTGACACACTGCAACTAGACAAAATCAATGTTTTTATTTAACTGTTGAACAAAGTATTATCTATACATTTAAATATATGTTAGTTCCAATTATAAAAGTGTTAAACCTGGAAGGGACCAATATCAAGGTTATCTGGTTGACTCTGTTATCCAGTACTTCAACAGGAATCTTTGTAAAATACACACAAACAACAAATGTCTACTCAGTTTGTAGTAAGTCTTTGAATGTTTGCCAAAAACAAAGATCCTGAACATCTCCTGGAAGGTATAGTTTATGACAAAATTATCAAGAGATTTATGAGTGATAGGACAAGAGAACAAACAGTTACTGCATAATCAAGCTCTACAGAGATGCATAACTAGATGAAAGGCATCTAAATATAGGAACTGAATACAACAAACTTATGAGTTATGATTAATTAAGAAGTGCTTAGAAAAACAGATGATTTTTAAAAAGAGCTTTGTGATACAATATTATACGTAAAAAACAGAAACAAGAAATTTAGCCTGGAATCAGAAAAAACCCTGCTTACTGCAACAACACGGACAGTTTGCCAAGATACTACCTTTTACTATCTATGGAGAAGAAGATGACAGAGGGCAATGTAAAGCATATGGAAATACATTTAAAAGTGTCACCATAGGAACCATTTTGCTAAAGTGTGTAGGAACAAAAGAGAGCAAGTGTTAGAAGCATTTAGTGGCAAAATCAACAAAACCCCCAAAAAGTAAAACAAGAAATACTTTATGAGAATTAGAAAGCTGCTGAATGTACATGGTATATAACATGCGAATCAAAATTCAAATGAAAACATATTCAAACCACAAAGGGAAGCTCAATGAAATATGTAGTCAGCAAAGAAGAACAGTCCAGGGGATAGCACCATGAGGAAAACAAGATCATCTTCTGAACATGGACAAACCTAATAAGGTATGAAGGACAAGCTAGGTTAACTTAGGAACACTAGAACAAATGGTATGTACAACTAGAAATATTTTCAGAGAGCATACAAGGGACAAACACTAAGAACTCAGGTTTACTCTTTATGGCTAGGGAAAGACGTTACACATAAACCGGTTTAAGTGATCAGAAACTGGTTTAAACCTGCAAGAGAACAGAAATTCAGTGCACATCAACAGCTTTCAAAACAGCTGAAACTGGTTTAAGATAAACCTTGTTAACTGTAGTATCAGACTTAGGTGAAACCGATTTATGAAACTTCTGTCCCAGACCCCTTCCTGGTTCAAGTTAATCACAGTCCCACATCAATCCAGGAAGCTTTGCAGCCCTGGGCCATGTTGTGCTGTCTGTTCCAGTGGAGCAGGGTTAGCCCTGCCCCTCTGTTCCCTAGCCAGAGCGCTATCACTGTTCCGGCTGCCTGAGAAGGGACTGGGTTGGGGATGGGGATGGAGGTGAGAAACCCTTCTTGGGACCACAGCCAGATCTGCCTGGCAACGATAGAGCAGCCGCTCACAGGCTTTTCCCACACTCACTGCTAGAGCAGAGGAGGTTGGGGCATGGCCAGACACCAGGGCCAGCATGCTGATGTGGAGGGGTGGGAGTTAAACCCCTTCTCTCAATGGTCCAGGACCCCAGCTGAGGTCTGTCTGGAAGGGGCATAGCAGCCAGGCTTTTCCCCACTCAAGTGGAGGGGGCAGGGGCATGGCCAGAAACTGTCCCTGGGCCAGCATGCTAAGGCACAGAGAACAGACAGGGGTTTAAGTCATGCCCATGCCCCCTCCACTTGAGCAGCAAACAGATAAAAGCCTGACAGACCCCAACTGGGGTCCCATGCAGGTGGGAGGGAGGGAGTTTAAAACCCCCTCCCTTCCCTCCACCTCAGCATGCCAGGTGCTGGGGCAGCAAGCAAAGCAAAGCCAGACAAAGGCTGCCCCTCCCCCCACACCTCCTCCAGGCACACCTGGGCTGGGGGCCCTGCATGCCAGGGTGGGGGTTTAAACCCCTTCCAATCATACTTAGCAGATCTGCCATGTTCCCCATACCCCCATCTCAAGCAGTGAAGGGGGAAAGCCTATAGGGCTTCTCTCCCAGTTTCCCTCTAGCCTTCCAGCTACTGTTAAAGAGAAGGGAGGGCTTGCTCGAGCGACGCCCAGCTTCTAGCCTGAGCCACCGCAGGCACACAACTGCATTTCTGGAATCAAAAGTGAATGTCTATTCACTTGCTTCTCAGTTCAATCTATGCAGTTTAGACTAACCTGCAAAGACTGAATTGATTCATGCTCAGGCTTTTTGAATGTCTGTACTTAGCCTATATATTTTATATAAACTGGGGTGAATCCTTTGAAATCAACAGAGTTGCATCTGTAAAACTGGTGGAAAAGCAGACTCCAAACCAAAAACTGTAAACACAGAACTATATTTATTCACACAGATTAGTATAAGGTATTGTGTGTTAAAAATAGGTCTGAAACACCCTTGATTTTGAAGATCATTACGTTTGAAATTTAAACCTGGATTCACATTCACATTCTCTCTCTAATGAGCCAAAACAAAAACCCTGAAATGCCAGGATTCAAAACAGGGATGACATTTTTACAATTAACAATGGTCAAATGGTAATGTTATGGAATGAAAAATATCTAGAGAAAGAGTAAGCTACTATCAGTGTAATGTAAAAAGTGCATAACCTCATTATACAAATTTTAGAAGTCAGGGAGAATGTATCATCTAGTGGAATGAACACAGTGCTGTAATATATGTGTGTATTAATTCTGTACGTGCTGAGTGAACTTGATTTCTTTCAGTTTTGTTATGGGCAAATGGGATTAATACCAATATACCAGATACAGGGTTGATTTAAAAATGAGTTAATATTCATAAAGGAACCAATAGATTAAGTCAGCATCTGTAGAAAACTGGTCCCTGACTAGTTGCTAGCACAGGCTCAAACTCCAGTCCTGAAAACATAGACCTGTAAAAGTTAATTTAATAACAATTTTTTAATTAAAAATTAAATACCTCATAAAAAACTATACAAGACTTTTCACTTAAAAAATAGAAATATATTAGTTTCACATTAAATGAGACTTAGGTCACAATAATTTTCATGAGAAAACCATTTTTGACTTGAAGGAAAGAAAAGACAGTACCGGTAATTATAGTAATGCTATTTTAGCTGAGATTATTAAGGACTGGGTAGTGTTATGAAAACTCAAATTATTTCCAGGAAAATAGGTTCACATTTTTTTAAACTAGCCAGGCTGTTAGAGATCCTGAGGGTCAGGGCATGAGAGATTAACAAATATTCCTTTGGGAATATATTGCAAACATTAAGAAAAAATTCCACTCTAACAAAGGCATCTGGAGTTCAAAAGCTTCTCTCTTATCTTTTCCAGCTACATAAACTGATCCAATAAAAGTTATTAACAGCAGCACACTGGAAAGATGAGGGGTACTGTGCCTAGTACCAGAGGGGAAGTGTAGAGGCATATGGGTAGTCTTACCTAGTGTTACCATACATCTGGGTTTTCCCTGACACATCCTCTTTTTAGGTCCTCCCATCTCCATCTGGGCAGTTTTTTAAAATATCAGCAAATGTCTAGGATTTTGTTCTGCCTCTGCTTTCCCGGAACATGTGGCATGTGTGACCTGCCTGCAGTGCCACATGCCACGTGCACAGGTGTGCACGCCACTTAGGAATGGTATAAACTTCCTGGAATATTCAAAAGTTGTCAACACCTGAGAAATCAAGTACTACTTTGAGCAGGTCCTTCGTAAACAGGTTCAATGTTATGTGTGCACACAGATCATTCCATGCCAGGTGGCTGGTCAGTCCTTCAAGCAGCGCAGACTGCACCATTTCTCACTCTCCTATATCCATGCAGACCAGTGGGGCTGTTCTGGGATGCAGCCAGCCCAATGATCTGTTGTCTGCAAAGGCTGAAGTCTGCTGGGGTGGGGAAGTAGAAAGCCTCCAGGTCAATTTCACTAGGTAGGGGCCCCAGACTCATTTGTAATGGGAGTGTGTAGCCAGGTGTTGGGGGACAGGGCTGTGTGGCCTCTGCTCATGGTTCCTGAGGGGATGAGTACTTCAAGGTCCCCCAAGAACTCCATGGTTTAACACCTGCCCTGAAAACCATTTAATCAATGTCACCTTCCTGTTACCCCCTATGCAGCTGTGAGATCACAGGCCCATGTGGGCAGGGGTTGTAAGTGGAGCTGGAAGTGTGTGGCCCCCTGCTTATGGTACCTGACAGCTGTGTGCGCTGAGGCTCCCAAGACCCCCACTTTTTTGCAAGACTGGCCAAGCAAAGCATTTTCAATTTCACTTCCCTGCTATGGACCCTGTGCTGTGAGATTCCAGGCTTATTTGTGGTGGGGATAAAAAGGGAGGAGCTGCCAGGTGCTGGGGAGAGCTGAGTGACCCCTCTGGGTTAGCATTCAAAATACAGGACTCCGCTGTTGCTGTACTTGCTTTAGGTTGCATGTCCTTGCTTTAGGTTCCAGTGTATTCAGTGGAAACATTTATCTGTATAATGTTATTTACCACAAGAACTCATCTAGTCCTAACATTACTTTGCAATATTATTTCTCTAAGCATTCTACTGTGTGTAAGGATTGAAGATTTTAAAATACTATAAATGCCAATGGGCTTTATTCGTTAAGATTTTCTTAGACACCCTTTACAGCTTTTTACTGGACAGGCATTCTGTTGTCCCAGGAGACTTGAATTTAGTTCAAGGTCTTTCCTGACAGTGATCTGTGAGAACTAAAAGTGGTTTCAACTGTGAAAATGATATCAGAATGCAGGCTGGCCTTATGTCAACATGTAAGCATGTAATGTTATATTTATCCAAAATAAAAAAGATATTTTAAAACTCTACAGTGGTACATTGACCACACATTTCATATTTCTTCATATAAAACATACTTTAAAAAAAGGATCTCTTCCAAAATTGACCTGTAAATTAAATTCAGGTAAAAAAACTAAAGTTCTAAAATGCATCTTAGAGGCTGCATGTCTGTAAATGTATTTTTTGACATTCCATTTGTTGTTAAATTGAGAATCAAAAATATAGGCGTCTCAAATTGAAGGACATCTAATATTCAAAGGAATATATTATTGTCTTTAATTCCAGAAACATGCTAATTCTATAGCTTATGTTTATTGTGAACTATTCTATTAATTAATAAATGAAATAGTTGATTCATAAACAAAATATTGCATAAATACAATAATACAATATTGTATTTATATTGTAAACAAAATATCATCTTTTACATGATTTAATCTCAGTCACTTCAAAACTGAACAAAAACATTCTGTAATGTGCTGGGACAACTCAAATCAGAGAAATTATACAAGAAATATGTATGTCCTTTTAAAATATATCCTCTTCCTTTTTCCCTTTGTACTCATGTTATCAATAGGCCAACTTGTTGTTGAGCCTCCATATATCCAAAAGGGAAAGAAAAAGGCAGAAACCTTCATATTCCAAGGACTGAGTCCTTCAGTCTACTGTGCGCAAGTCATGGATTACTCTTCTTGGATGGAAATCAACTGAAATCATAGCCATGTACCTAAACTGTAAAGAAGCTCACATGAGGAGCTTAGTCATTGAACTAAGCTACTCCAAGAGCTTCTTTCTTATCAGTTCACGTTCAAAAGATGAAATATTTGCCACTCTACGTACATTACCCCTTGGATACTGTAAAAGCTATAATATTATTTTCCCCATGTAAATACTAGAACAAGATGTGTGTGTGCGCCATGACTCAGAATTATGGATAAATTAAGGGGAGGCAGCACTATATTGGAAAAAGAATATTTTGAAGGAAGAGCCTATTTCAATGTTTAGTAATTGATGCATAAATCTAAAACATGTATTTAACTTTACAATAAAATTGTATTATTAACTGAATACATCTAATCCAAGAAATTTATATTTTCAGAAATAAAGGAGATGAGGAAATGTTTTTTAAATCCTTCATTAAAATTACCCATGAGAAATTTTAGGGAATGTTGGCAGCCAATAAATGATATCAGAACAATCCAATTTCAAATACAATTTAACTAATTTACCAGATAGTGATGGAACTGCAAGTGCTGGTTTAGACTTCTGTAGCTCTTCCTGCAAATCACACTCTCCAGAAGTAACAAAATTGCTGGGAGCTAATACTGTCCATCCTTTATATAGCAATTTGAAAATTGCTCTATAAAGAGAATCTCAAAGGGAATTGTAAGTCCTGTTCAGGTAGGAAATAAATAAATAAGGATCTATCTAAAAACACCCAGACACAGGAACTCATTCATTCAACACCAAAATGCAACATTCTGCCTTAGAGAAAGAGAGAGAATTACAAATATTTAACTGTACACAGTAACAGAACACGGATCTTCTTGCTGCAGGAACTCATAAACATCCTGTTTCCTACAAATCTGTGATATTTCAAAGATAGTACACCAAGTACAACTTTCATAAATAATTTTATTCACAGCCTTGTGATTCAGCATCATTCACTTGTTTTGTGGCTCTCTTTTCAACATATAGCCTAGGGACAGAAATCACACACAAACCAGTTTAAGTGTCAGGAAACTGGTTTAAACCTGTAACAGAACAGAAGTTCAGGGCACACAGACTGCTTTCAAAGTGGCCAAACGTGGTTTAATATAAAACTGGTTGGATGTATATCAGACTTAACTGATTTATGTTAAGAGAGAAATGCCAGGAATAACATAAGCCTCTCTATATGGCCTTTTTTGACCTCATGAAAGCTTTCAACTCTGTCAGCTGAGCAGTGTTGTGGAAGATCCTTCTGAAGTATGGATGCCCACAGAAATTTTTCACATTCTCTGCCTGCTCCATGATGGCATGTGAGTGGTGATTCACACTAATGGATCTACCATAGATCCCTTTGAGGTTAAAACAGGAGTTAAGCAGGGCTATGTCATCTCTCCAACACTGTTCTCAATATTCCATGCTGCAATGCTACATCTCACCACCGGTGTCTAAAAAGTGCAATGGGATCTGGACCTATATGTCTGAAAACTTCACCTTGGATGCCGCTCAACTACTGATCTCACCCCATGAAGTAATAGGTTTTTCTACACAAGAATGAAGATTACGGAGGGTTTAAATCTTAGTGTGACCTCACATCACAGTTATGGGGTGCCTGTATGTGCGCGGAATACCTGCTCTGACATGCTGTAATTACAGCACTCAAGAGCAGAGGTGATTAATTAGCTGGCACCAATTAGCATGTTCTAGCAGCTTCATCGTCTCATTATTTAGTATCCCCACACTTCAAAATAGCAGCCCGGGTGCTTTAACTGAAGCTTGTTGAACAAGTTAAAGTATCCCCACCACCATTTTGAAACATGGGATGCTGAATAAATAAGACACTGTGGATGCTTTCATGAGAGTGGCTCTTGGGAGCCACACTAATTAAAAGTTTCCTTCCCCACCCCCAGAACTTGTGTAAAGATGCCCATGAAGGCCTTTAAGAGAGCCAGGTTTTGCTCTGTGCAAGGAAGGAAGGGAACCAATATTACCACATATAAAAAGTCTTGTTACTCTTAAGTTCTAGTCATGTAAAGTCCTCAAAGTTAAGAAATCCCTGTGCAAAGTTATATTTCTTGCTTCCCTACTCCACTGTCCCTGAAAGAAGTAAACTAGAAATACAGTATTCGCATGTGAGGAGAAGGTCGATGTTCTGTTCCTGGCACTTCTTGAAGCTGCCAGACTGCAAACACCATGTTAGTGGTTCTGCATCCTTTTCTGAAGCCATATTGGCTCTCAGGCAGTAGGTCACTTAGATGGTCGGTCAGCCAGTTAAGGAGGACTCTCGCTAGCATCTCGCTGACAGTTGAGAGGAGGGAGATGCCCCTGTGGTTGTCACGGAGTTGGTGATTTCCCTTCCTCTTGTACAGGTAGATGATGGAGGCATCCTTGAATTCTTGAGGGACTACCTCCTGCACCCACCTACTACAGAAGATCTTGGTTAGTTTCTCCATGAAGTCGGTGAGGTCTCCGACGTAGCGAACAATGAAAGCCTCTGGGAAATCATGAAGAAATACAGATGACCAGGAAAATTCATCAATATGGTTCGACAGTTCCACAACAGCATGATAGCATGCATCCTTGTGAATGGAAAATGCTGTCACCCCTTTCCAGTCACAAATGGTGTCAAACAGGGCTGTTTGCTCACACTTACCCTCTTCAGCATGCTATTTTCTGCCGTGCTATCAGATGCCTTCCAAGATGATGATCTTGGTGTGGGGATTGGGTATTGTTTTGACAGAGACATCTTCAACCTGCACAGGCTCTAAGCAAGCTCCAAAGTCCAGACAGCCATGCTTTGTGACTTCCTCTTTGCTGGCAACTGTACATTATAAGCAGGCTTACAGGCTAACATGCAGTGGTCCCTGGACCTATTCCTGTCAGCTTGCGACAACTTCTATTACTATTAAACATGAAGAACACTGAAGTGATGTTTCAACCTGCACCTGGCACAACACTGCAGGAGCCACACATCTCAGTTAAAGACCAACAATTGTCAATGGTTAACAAGTTTGTCTGTCTAGGCAGCACGCTCTTCTGTCCTGTCCACATCACCAATGAAGTCAACGCAAGATTAGCAAAAGCTAACGTGGCTTTTGGCAGACTCTGTAGGTCAGTCTGGGACTGCAAAGGCAATGGAATATTGATGAAACTGAAGATATAAAAAGCCATCATTTCATAGATTTTCATAGACATTAGGGCTGGAAGGGACCTCGGGAGATCATCGAGTCCAGCCCCCTGCCCAAAGGGCAGGAAGTCAGCTGGGGTCATAGGATCCCAGCAAGATAAGCATCCAATTTGCTCTTGAAGGTGTTCAATGTAGGTGCTCGAACCACCTCCCGCTGGCAGACTGTTCCAGACCTTGGGGGTTCGGACAGTAGTGAAATTCTTCCTTATGTCCAGCCTGAAACGGTCTTGCAGGAGTTTGTGACCGTTCGACCTCGTCATCCTTCTATGACCAGGTGACGTTCTATGACCAGGTGACCTATCACGGGATGACGAGGTCGAACAATCACAAACTCCTGCAAGACCGTTTCAGGCTGGACATAAGGAAGAATTTCACTACTGTCCGAACCCCCAAGGTCTGGAACAGTCTGCCAGCGGGAGGTGGTTCGAGCACCTACATTGAACACCTTCAAGAGCAAATTGGATGCTTATCTTGCTGGGATCCTATGACCCCAGCTGACTTCCTGCCCTTTGGGCAGGGGGCTGGACTCGATGATCTCCCGAGGTCCCTTCCAGCCCTAATGTCTATGAAAATCTATGAAATCCCTTGGGGCGCTCTGGTGAACAGACGTTCCCCCAGATCCTGGTGGTCACCCCTCATAAACTTATAGGTGGCCATCAGATCACCCCTGAGCCTGCGCTTTTCCAGGCTAAAGAGTCCCGTGGCTCTCAGCCTGTCATCGTAAGATCTGTTTTCCTGACCTCTGATCATGTGCATGGCTCTCCTCTGGACTCTCTCAAGCTTCTCCACATCCTTTTTGAATTGTGGAGCCCAAAACTGGACGCAGTACTCCAGCTGCGGCCTCACCAAGGCCGAGTACAAGGGGAGAATGACGTTCCCCGGATTTGCTCGAGAACCATCTATGGATGCACGCCAGCATTTTGGTCACTTTACTAGCCACAGCATCGCACTGCAGGCTCATGTTCATCTTGTGGTCAATGATGACCCCCAAGTCTTTTTCTTCTGTAGTGCTAACCAACGTAGCACTGCCGAGCCTATAAGGGTGCTGCAGGTTTTTCCTCCCAAGGTGGAGAACCTTGCATTTATCGGTGTTAAACACCATGAGGTTCTCGTCTGCCCATTTGCTGAGCTTGTCCAGGTCAGCCTGGATCACCCGCCTATCTTCTGGCATGGATGCTTTGCCCCAAAGTTTGGTGTCATCGGCAAATTTGGCCAGTCCACTCCTGACTCCAATGTCCACATCGTTAATGAAGATGTTGAACAGTGTGGGTCCCAGGACAGAGCCTTGAGGGACCCCACTGGTCACAGGGCACCACGATGAGTGACTGCCATCAATCACAACCCTTGGGTCCGACCACGAAGCCAATTTCCCAGCCAATTCTCCCGACCCTCCACCCCTCGACCATCTACCAGCATTGTCAAGAAACTAAACCACTTTCACCTGTGCTGCCTGAGAAAGATACTAAAGATCAAGTGGCAGGACAAAATTCCAGACACCGAGGTGCTTGGCAGATCAGCTCTCCCCAGTATTCACAGTGTACTGAAACTAGTGCAGCTAAGATGTGCTAGCCACCTTTCAAGAATCCCTGACACTCGCCTGCCGAAGAAAATCCACGGTGAATTGTCAAATGCAGTATGCTGTCACAGCACACCAAAGAAATGGTACAAGAACATCCTAAAGGTGTCCCTAAAGAGTTTTGGCATCAACCCAGAGTCATGGGAGCAAATTACTCATGACCATCCATCCTGGGAGGTCAATCCAGAATGGAGTACTGGCCTTTGAACAGCAGTGCACAGCAGGAGCAATGAGGAAATGTGGCCAGGAAAACAAAAACCTCTCATACCCAGTCCTCATCACTTTCCTGCCCCTGCTGCAGCAGATTGTTCAAGGCAAAAGGTGAGGCTTATAAGTCACCTATTTACCCATGTGACCTAGCCTCCCTCCTCCCCCCTTCTGTTTCCTCTCTCATTTTTCTCCCTCCCTGTTTCTTTCCCATTTGTTTTCTTTCTTTTTCACCCCCCTCTCCTCTCCCACCACTGGATGCAGTCGTCTTTGCCTGTGAAGGACCACAACACAGTGTTAACAGCCTCAGATAGAGTAAAGAGGCTTGGGTTCTAGTTCTTGGGCTAGGCAGTGGTGTTCCACCTGCCAAAGGACATCATCAGACAAGAAATATGAAACCCAGGAATGTGGCATGGATCTTCTGAACTAGGAAGAGCAACTAGATGCAATGCAGTCTAATTGACTTGGAAACAAGCGGAATACCACCACTTGGTCCACTCGCAACAAACTCATGATGATATAGTGGGTTTCTAGGCCTATTTGTGATGTATGTGTATTTTTACTTCTCTAAATAATTACATCTCTTTAAATTTTTGCAGAATCAGGCCCCAAATAGCAACTGACATATTAGCCCATCAGTTTTTGAGCAAAGCTTGCCATTTTCCTTGTGGGGAAGCTCCGCTGGGAAACCAATAGGAGAGCAAAAAAAAAAAAAAAATAGTGGCATTAAATCAAACATCTGTAAATTTTAAAAATTATAATGGTTAGATGGAAAGGCAGCTGCAGAGAGTTCAATTATTTTTAAGGGAAAAAATATCTGAAATGAACAATGTTCTTGACCAATTAGGCTACATATTTTACTTTTCCAAATCCCAAATGTAAGCTATGAGAGGGCAGAAATTGTCTTACTATATGTGTGCACATCACATAGCACTTTGGGGTAAATACAAATAGATTATAATAGTATATAAGGGGATTTACGCAGAATATCTTAAGGCCTTTACCTGCAAACTATTATGAATTATGCCCCATCATAGGTATTTACAGCATCTGCCCTTTGTTTCTTCAAATGACAAAACACATTTCATTCTGCAGTTATAAATGTAAAGACAGAAACACAAGCTAGGAATCCTAAATGATGGTTTTAAAATAATTTTCATAAAGGAAAAAAAATTAGACAATAATTCTTGTAAGCACACAGAAGAATTATCTGCAGCAAAATAAATGTTTGCTACAATTTTGAATTTTTATCTACTATTCCTGTTATGTGCTAATGTACATTTGGTTGTACTTGACTTTATTTTCTTGCCAAACATACAGAACAGATTTCTGTTTTATTGTGGTTAGCACAATTTCAGTAAAATAAAGTTCCATATACAAGACCTTGAGAAATGAACTTATTTCACTCTACAACAGTTCACAGGAAGGAAGAAGAAAAACCACAGATAATACTCTTGGGTTTCTGATAATCCGGGGAAAACTCAAGACAGGATTCGAGGCTATAAACAAACATCTCACATTTTTTAAATAATTTTTGTAAGTAGGAACATCATTTTGTGATGGGAAACTGACTGTGTGGTATGATGGACTGAGAGTGCTGGATGAGAACTGGCACCAGGCAGATGGAGTACAGATTGTGGGATGAAATAAAATGTAGACAAAGCTTGGGAAAAAAAGAGTGAGAAAGGCAAAAAGTGACTGTGGGAAAAGCAATAATTGACTGCCTGACAATCTATGTAGCAATATACCAAAAAACATTACTTCAGCACTTACTCAAGCAAGCAGTCCTTACTCGACAGACATACCCAAGGTGGCCTGAAGGGTTCTCAGGCAACTTTAGAATGGACTGACCAACTAGGAAGGACAGGAACTCATAGAGGCTTACAAAATAAGGGGAGGACTAAAAGTAACGGGCACAAGCTGACTGAAAATTGCTTCAGACTAAACGTAAGGAAAAACTTCTTTACAAGTCAAGTACCAAGAGTTTGGAACAGGCTCCCCCAGGGGTGGTAGTCACCCACCCTGGCAATCTTCAAATACATCTTGATGCCCATCTTGCCAGGTTTATCAGCAGGGGGTTTCCTGCCCAAGTGCAGGGGGGCTGGACCAGATGATATGCAAGGTCCCTTCCAACCCCTAAGAACTATGAAAATCCCTTTCTTGAAGCAATCAGAGGCAGAGGCATTACAAAATCTTTGTAACATCACGAACAGCTCACATTAAGGTGGGGGTGGGGGGAACAGCACAGGTTGACCTACTTTGCCCTCAGGGCCTGTGTGTCAGAAAATGGCCTGCTAAGGTTAAGTGACACCTCACTCCTTCCCATATAAAACACTGATCCAGAACAAGAAATGTCTGGGGAACCAGATTCAACCCTAAGCCAGACTGCCTTGCTGTTCCTTGTGACTTGTGCCTCTATCTGCTCTCTGTTGGACCTTCTAGCTACCTGACTAGGCTCACCCTCTGAATCCATGCTCTTCTAGGTTTACTCCTAGACTCCACTGTTTGACCTCCTGTACACCTGACTCAACTCATGCTCTGACTAGGGTGACTAGGCATCCCTAACTGGGCAGGACAGTCCCAGAATGGGAACCTCAACTCCAGGCAACAAGGGGCTGCCAGGATTGGGATGCAGCATGCACCTTTTGCATGCCCACATGCATGCACATGGCTGGGAATGCAGCCAGGTAACATGGAGAAGAGCTCTCTGCAGATAAGTCTATGCAGGGGGAAGGAGGGAAAGGGGGTCAGATCAAGGCCTCCATAGTGAGGGAAGGGGAGGGGCAGGGGCTGAGGCACTGCCCAGCCTGGGTAGTGCATGGGAAGTGCTACCTGTTGCTGCATTCCATTCAAGGGGTGTGGGTCATGGTGGGGGGTGGCTCCCTGACACTGCATGCACACCTCTGGGGGAGGCACGGGGGGGGTGCCCCCCAGATCTGTGTGTAGGGCAGGGACAGATGCAAGCTGCCCACTGTGGGCTCAGGGCTCCCCACCCTGCTGCGCTCCCCCCTGGGAGCCCTGGGTCACCATGGCGTCATGCCTCCTGTCCACCCAGCAGCAGCAGAGGCAGCAGTGGTGCAGAGTTGTGCCCCCTCTACTGCCAGGTGGGAAGTGGGGAAGTGACCAGTGCAGGGTTCCTGGGGAGAGCGCAACAGGATGGGGAACCCCAAGCCCACAGCAGGAGCCCACATCCACCCATGCTTCACTTGGCTTTGCTCCTGCTTTGCTGCCAGTGGCGGGGAAGAGGTGGAGGTGGCCATGTGACTCACCTTTACATTTTAAAAAGGTGGTCAACCTACCTCTGACTTCATGCTCTGCCTGGACTTTCAGTTCCCAGACTCTACTTATCCTCAGGCTAATGCCCCCCCACCCCAGCTCCTTGACCTGATCCATTCCCAGACTTTTCTCTCTGCCTCACCCTGGACCTGGCTGCCCAAAACCTGGCATGACATATTGGTGGCTACTTTGTTGCTGGAACTGCATACATTACAGGGGAGACACAGATCAGGATTCACAGAAAGCTGTTGCGGAGCAGTTGCGTGGCTAAAAGGGGGTGGCAATCAGGGCAGCAGCCCAAGGCACCACGTTTGAGGAGGTGGGGAATGTAAAGGTAGCCATTGTCATAGCAGCAGCTGATCATACGGCAGCAAGAGGCATGGCAGCAGCCCATACTCACCTATGCTTCATTGCTCCGCAGACATGTAGCTATCCTGCTATTCCTCTGTTGGGGAGAGCTAACTACCCCATCCTTCTGAATCACTGAAGGGCCTGATTGATAAACAACCAGTCTATATCCCTATTATGAGACCTCACTGTTTTGAGAATTAATAAAGCTAGTATAGACCTCAATACATGTCCAATCCAGACAAACTATTCACATATAATAACACCTTGCCAAGTAAAAATTTGAGAATACACCTTTAGTCATGCATTTTTTTTTGCGGTGAATTTTTGTGTGCGCTAAAAATAACACATTAAGACATATTTTTTCCTGCTGCCATCATCACTCCATGACCCTACCATCTTAACTCAGCTTCCCTGTAGCTTCCATTGGAAGTCTGCAGGATCTATCACTGTTTCATTTACAGCATACAAGGTTCTTTAAAATTATTCTATAAAATTAAGTCCCTATTAATGTAATATTGGCAATAATATCTGGTAATATCCGTAACACCATTTAATTATAATAATTCTAATTAGTACATGATTATATCATTATAAAAATAATATAACTAAGTGTAATCATAACAGTTATATTATAAAAGTGTTTACATTTTTGAGTTATCTGGTCTCTTCTGTTCTTAGTCACTTCTTAGCCACTCTCTCACTGACTACACCAGGCATTTGGTTTTAGAGCTTAAATATGAATTTATAGTTGTACAAAATGTTTATTTTTGCATGATTGCGTTCATTTCTTTTACATTAGTCAAAAACTCTTTTCCACTATTTAAGCTCAAGATTTTATACTTGAGCACCCATAAAAGACAATAAGTTAGTGACCGCTCTTAATTTGCTGGTAATTTTATGTACATTTCCTATAATAAACTGTAAGTACTACAATTTCTATGACTATACTGATTCCAGAAGAGGCTTAAAATGTAGGTCAAATTAATTCACAGGAAAAAAAATAAAGTTTAAGGGGTTTTTCTAACTCAATGTTTGTTCAATGGTAAATGAATTTAAAGGGGAAATTGTAAAAAAAGATTAAATAGATTTATGATATTCTTCCATCCTTCTGAACTGTAGCAAAACACTTGGTTTTAGAATTAAGGGTCCAGTTCTACAAACACACAAGAATCCTGTTGATTTTACAAACTCCAGGCTAAGGACATTTGCTGGCTCAAGCACTAAAGTTGTTCTCTGCAATTTGGTGTCAAATAAAAGCCACATTTTATCACCTCTACTCACAAATCAAAGGGACAACAACTCACACAGCCAAATACTTGGTGGAAGACTAATAATGAATATAATTAAATTACAGGATGAATGATAGTATCTTTACTAATGTTAAATACTACCTTATTCCTTAAGCAGCTCCTGAAATCAATGAAACTACATTTACAGTAATACACTACTTGGAAAACTCCTGTACTTTCAGTCCCCTCTATTCTATGAGTAGCTCCATTAGAATCAAAAAGATTGAAAATCAATGGGCTCCTATACACGTGCAGGGAGCCTGCTCCAACACACTGAATTAATCAAGTCTGCTGGAGCATGGAAATCAATGCAGTCCAGCAGACCCTAACATCACATGTATCAGCATCCCCACACTGAAAAATGGTAGTGGGGTGCTTTGAAATAAAGTGCGGCTTTAGTTCAAAGTGCCCCACCTTCATTTTTTCAGCACATGGATGCTGATACACATGACATTTGGGCACTTTTATTTAGCACAGTAAAGCACCACCCCCCACCTGGAGCACATGCAAAAATGCCCAATGGGACCACTCAAGAAGTAACAGCCTATTCATCAGAAGTCAAGGCTCCAGAATTTGCTCCATATAAGTTCAAATATTATCAGTAAGATCAAAGTATAGCAACACTTAGTTTAAGATACTAATTAAGGGTCAGACTGTGACACCCTCCATCAAACTGACTGCACTTCAGCCTGCTGTATTACCCTCTGGCCCCTGGAAAAGGTAAAAATCGATCTAGTCAATGAATGTGTTGACTTTTTTTTTTTTTAATTTTATAGAATATCCTACCAAAAGTTTTAGAATAATTGTATGGTATAGATGGAGGATAGACAGAAAGACTTTGTAGGTATTGTAGGCTGTTCTGTTGTATACATCATGCTCAATGAACCCTTATATGAGTATGTGACATCATGGGGAAAAAACTGGAAACAGAAGAAGAAAACTGCCCATTTTTAAATATTGTTTATGGGATTGTCAGCGTTATTTCCATGTACCAACAGCTCTCTTTGGTCATTCTCATCACCCAAAACAGTTCAAAAAAAAAAAAAACAACTTTCCAGGACCCTCTGCTGCTGCTGAACTCAAGCAGTGAGTTTCTCAGGTGTTTCCGTGTTTTTTGGCTGGCAAACATTCTGAGCTATTTTATCCACATATTCCCAGGAATAAATGCCAGAAAATTAATGTTCGAGACAAAGTCCAATATTACACAAATATTCAAAGGTGATGTATTCAAGGGTGCTGGACCAGTATATATTTGAAGCCTTTATGAGCAGAAAGTAAAAAAGTGGTGCAGTGATCCACTCAGGTGATGAGGAAAACTTAATGTCCTTCTTAATATTAGGTTTAACATCCCATTGCAAGATTATAGCACAACCTATATGAACATTAAACAAAACCAGGATTATGCCTCCATCCAGGCTTTTCCCCAAGTTCAGTACCCTTCATAGCATATTTTTTCTTTAACTCTCCCTTTAAAAAAAAAGGGAAAAAAAAAGCTTTCTGAAGTCTCTCTCACAGTTTTTTTCATTACTGAGTATTTCCTTTAACAGCTGCCAAATAGAGATTTTTACTCCACTTGGGTTCTCAAATAAAAGCCAAAATAAAAGGAGCTTTTTCCTCTTCTTTTATTAGTTGGTTGCTCTTTTCATTTTACTGGCTTGATACTATTCTGAGAAGAAGCATTCCTCTCCCTTGAATCCTGCCACTAAAAACCCAGATATAGGGTCAGTGGCAAAAAAGTTCACCAACAGAGGATTTGCAGCAATATAAATCCACCCACGCTCAAGCCTCTTCTACAAAGGACCAGCCACAGCAGCTGAGATTTCTTCCCAGAGTCTGTTAAGGTACATGTACATCCCTTCTGTTGACTGGGGCTTTTTTTTATATATTTTTCATGTCAGAGTTGGGTAACCATAGTAATTTTAGGATAATTCGGGATGGGAGTACATGCGCACGTGTCCCCCACCCCACCCCAACTCCCAGGAGCTGGGTGAGGTAGGAAAGCGCGGCAGCGACACACACACGCATGCACACCTGACCTTGTGGCTCCTGGGAGCCCTGATGGAAGGGCAGGACAGGGAGGAACAACGCGGAGGCTGGTGGCTAGACTCCATGCCCCACATGGACAGGCTGAACCCATCTGGGGTATCCCCTCCCCCCACCACTACCAGCCACCCAGGGCCACTACAGGCAGCCTGGGTCTCAGCAGCAGCCATGGTGGCAGGGCATGAGGCTGCCAGTGATGGGTGGCCATCCCAGCTCAAACACGCAGATGCCCAGTCCCCTCCCCCACCTCCAGTCTCTGCTGAGCAGGAGCCTGCCATGCACTGCAGGTGGGACTTCTGCTTCAATTTACACTAATGGCTGCAATGCTTAGATGGTCTGCAAAATCTGAAACTGTCTCAGCCAATTCAGGACATATGGTCACCCTATATATGAGACAATTTAAAAAAAAAAAAAAATTTCCCTGCTACAAAAGCAAAGAACGAGGTGTTTGTTTGCTCTAACAAAGATGAGCAAATGTATTAGGTTCCAAAGAAATTCAGGAGAAGGATAAAATGCCAGAAATACCCAAAATGCTTACTGCCACCTGCAGTGAATGGCAGGCTCTGTTGAACAATATATTTAATTCCCCTTTCATATACATTTATTTCTAGTTCTGATTACTGCAAGTCAAACTTCAACCACAAATACAATAAAATATGGAACATTAGTATACAGATTTATCAATTTCATTTTTTTTAGCTCTGGTGTTACTGAATGTTTTAACAGTTTTTCTACAAACTTTTGTAGTGTCCAAACCATTCCATTTATACATAGCATTTCATGGATCTTTCCAGTTGCAGATAATAGGATTTTAAATTACTGATCCCAGACAAAACATAAACGGAAAAAAGGAGGAATTGCTAAGACATCATATAACAAAGTACTGGAATATTAGTGATATAACTTTTTTAATATGAAAAAGTACATTTACATCCTCCTAGCACTGTCTCAGATGACAAAAACCTGACAACGCTCTAACATCTTTGAAATTACACTTAAATTCTCATTATGCAGTTTCTACGGCCTGCAGCTTGGTCACTAAGTTACACTATATTTCACCCAATGTCTATAAAACAAAGCCATGTAAGAACTAGGGCAAATCTCTGGGTTGCAAAATGATCAGTCTGTCTGGCTCATAATCACCCTTGAATATTTTTGTAACATTGGTAGCCTAATGGATTTCTGAAAAGAGACAATGCTACAAAAATGAAGATAAAACTAAACTGTGGGTAGGCACACAAAAGACCTCCATGCCTTCTAACTGTAAAGGAGAAAGAGAACAAAGGATCAACCTTCCAGAAATAAATATTCCAGCAGGTATCCGACTGAAAAAATAGCATATATAAAACTTTGATTAGAAATACTAGGATAAACTGTTTCCCTGGGAGACAGCTGATCTGCTGTCATATTTTGTTTGGCAATGCCCTTGGAAGATTCAGAGGACAGGAGAAGGGTAAGAATCACACATCCTTAATAATACTCAAAGGCAATATGGCATGACCCAGTCAAACTTATTCACATCACACTGCCTTGCTCTAGATTTTAATTTGAATGGCCTTTGCTATTTAAAGGGCAATGGAAACAAAAATGTCTAAGTATTAACAAACATAGACATAAAGCAGGAGCCCCTGGCTTTTGAAAAATCACAATAGCTTATCTTATTAATTTACATTATTCTTATTAATTTGTGATAGCACTCAAAATATAGCAGGAGCTTTGCATCCAAGATAATTTCTGCTCCAAGAATCTTAAAATCAGTATTATCTACTATTTCACTTCAATTATCGTTTTTAAAAGGAGCATAAGCTAGTAAGAATCACAGAGAGTATCTTGCTGGCAGATACCTATTCTGGCTGGGATGCTGACCCAATGACACATAACAAGATATGTGCCAGGCACAAGATCCTTTTTCACGGGTGATTTCAGGTAATCTTTACTCTGCACCAGTGGAGATTAAGCCTTGTGTGCCAGTGAAGAGAGGCAATCACAGTAACCAGAATATAATTTGCAGTTTACATTCAACATTAACAAAGGCAGTTGCATTATAACCCAGGAGGCTTAGTTTTCAGGAGGTATAATTTGATGACCCAACCCAGTCAAAGACTAGCAGGGTCCCCGTCATTATGCATCCATGACTAAAAAAGGAGGCAAAAACACAAACCTGATTCTCGGTTCCTATATCTAGGGACAAAGTGGAACAGGGGGGCTAAAGGGACAAAGCTACCTTTGCATTCCCTGTTTTTCACGTAATTTGGGGTTCTAGCCAGCCAGTATAAGCTCCTTAGAGTTGTAAGCTATGCTCTATTAGAAACTAGAAGCATAGTCATAACAAAGCTCTCATACCAGTTCTATACCAAAAAGGGAGACCCACTTTAATGCCACTTTGTGCCGTCAGAGAGATGTAAAAAAGTCATTGTGATCATGAATTAAGCTCAGTAGCAACAACTAGAGTAGGCGGTGCAGGCTAAAGAACGGCAGTTTGGAACAACTGGTTGGATATTTCTAGGATAGAATCATAGAGAAGTAGGGGTGGAAGGGACCTCCAGAGGTCATTCACTCCAATACCCTGCCTGAGGCAGGATCATCTTTGTCCAAACCAACCCATACAAACTGTAATTTAAACTATTCATAAGACTACAGTCAGCCCTGACACAACATAGACCTAACACCCTAACCTATCACAGGTAAAGCAGGGGAACCATGGCAGCCACATCTTTACAAAGTAAAATGATTCTTTGGCTCTGACATCATAACTATTCTATTTGAGAACTGTGGTGTCACATTACCTCTGCTATTAACAGGAGAAAAACGGGAAGAGGAAGTAAAATTTATATGCAACAGTTAGCCACTGAAAAAAGGCAGGGGATGGGGGAGACAAGCAAGCAGAAAAAAACATATTCCTGGAAATCACACAGAGCTGCATTTGAACATCATATTTGTATAATGTGACTGTAAGTTGAAATGCATCTTTTAGTGTTTTCAATTATGGCTTCATGTTAATCATTGGCAGCTTTCAGTTAACAAAGCAAAATGGAGAAGTGTTTTATTGCTGGCTTGTTACATAAAGTTTTCTTCAGTTCTAACAGTAAAAGCAGAAAAACCAAGAGTCATTGTTACTGCTGTGTCTGAGAGAAAAAATATTTAAAATGCTTGGCCACTTCCACAGTGTTATTATAGTTCTCTGAAGTACAGCCATTAGGGAGATAAAATAAGTCACGTCATCTATTGTTTCACATAACCCATCACAGCCTGTAGTAGCTGTCAAGCCAGCCCATCCAATTGATTTTGAAAACCATCAGAGCCCAAACACATTTTGACAAGCAAACGTGTGGGATATTAGCAGAAGCAGAAACCAAAATTTGATTTTGAGAGTTCCAGGAGCCTGCAAAGGCAGTGGAGGCTTACTGTCAAGTGCTGACTGGCTGTGAATAAAACAGCTCTGGGAAGAATTAATGCTTCTAGATTATATGTGACAGATGCCCCTCACGCTAGGCTGACTTTCAGGCCACTCCATTTGAATTTTATTTGTGGGGGAGGGGAAAAAAATTAAGGATCAGAACCTAACCATTTCAAGATCATGTGTGATGGACTTTAAATTACTCTGACATTGTCAGGGCTTGTTACATGCATTTTCTTTTCAGAATAAATAGATACAATACAACCAAGTTGTCCTTTTATTGCAGCTAGGAAAAATGCCTTTGTAGATGGTAAATACAGTATTTCACATAAGAACGTTTATTTAAGATGAACAAACAAAGGAGGATAAAGAAAACTGGCACTCCTGAAATCATCAGTAGGGTTTCCTGTTAACGTGGCAGCTATACAACACTTCAGGTTGAAGCCCTACCAGGCTTCATAAAAATGTTTAGCTTATAATTCGTACCACAAAACCCAGAGAACTAATCCAGATTTTGTTTTGTTTTTTAAGTCATTAAGTCCATTTTTATGGCAAGAACCTGCATCACTGAAAGTAAATGCACTGATTCCTAACAACTTCCACAGACATTGAGCCAAACCTCCTTGGCTTTTAAACTGAACAGCAGCTGCTTGCTTTTCAGCATTTTTAAAAATCTGGTCACTATTTCATGTACCTAAACGGAGGTTTCAAAGCTTAACTTTGTACGTCTGTGTTCTAAAACACTGGCTCTAGGGTTCAGCGGGAGTTTTTGTACCAGTTCCCCAAATGGTGCACACTGGCCCAATTTGTCTCAATATCCCAGTTTACAATAGTAGAGGATCTTGCCTATGGGGTCAATGCAACAAGTAGGCCTGCTTGCAATTTCTGCTGTATGGGAAATTTTGTCATTTTAATATTTGTTTTAATTTACAAAAAGAATGAAATACTGGCTTTCAAACCACAGGAAATTACATTTCGAAGTTTAATCAAAATGATTAATCAAATGGTCAATCAAAATGATTTTTTTCAATTCTTTCTGTTTTGGCATTATATGTCATTTTTATTATAACATAAAGCACATTTCTTGATGAAATGGCAGCACAGGACCCAATCCGGGCACATGGGGCTGGCAGAGGCAATGCAAAGCCCAGTTCTGGTGTCCATGCTATACACCAGCCCTATGACACTCATCTGGCCCATGGAGCCAAAAGGCTGAGCACCACTGCTTTAGTATGTAAAGTTGAAATAGGACTTAGCCATAAGTGACTGTCCATAGAATGACTTGCGTCAGAGGGTGGAAAAGGGCCATCGGGCTGAGCTAGAACAGACAAACAATGAGTATTCAAAGAACACAGCTGCACAGTATCTGGCAATGAATCAAATAAAAAGAATTTCTTCTACGATTCACTTTCAACTAGTTTCTAACCAAGACAGCAGTAATGTCTGCTTTGGCTTATTTTACTATACTGAAAGCTGCACACAAAAAATGTGCCTGTATAATACATGCAGTGGATGACAGCAAGTGCCAGTTACCTCTACATTACTTCCCACCATTGACCGCATGGATCCCCAAGAAGAAAGAAGGTAATTCAAGATGGAAGGGTATGGGGCATCATACTAGCCATCACCTTCCTAGCCATCCTACACAGTGAATCAGGGGAAAAACATCACAACACAAACGTGCCATTTAAGCTCAGGGGAAAGGGAATATACAAGGAAACAACTTTACTGCAGTTTTCTCTCTTAATCTAATCAAGGCCCATTGCATGGGTAGCATGCAGAAGTTTGGACTACCCAATCTGTGCTTACTGTATGCATTCAATCTGCTACCAAACCTTCCATAAGAAAATATTTTGCAACAGTGTTTGCAATAAAATATAAAAGGGATGTGGGAAAACTCTTATAACATGACTATTTTTCATGGAAAATTGAAGTATATCCTTAATGAATAGTTTATCCTTAAAGTTTTGAGTAGAAAGTGACAAAGCAATTTGAGAGAGTCAAATTCAGTGAAACAACAGGACCAAGTAATATCTACTGAAGGATTCTGTGAGAAGGGAAAAAACCCCACACCTTCTGACAAAGGAAGATAAAACAGTATATACACTTTAAAAACAATTGTTCTTGGAGATTGGAAATTCACTTTTATTCAAAAAGGATGATTATCCTAACAAGTTCCCATCTAACACTAAGAATCTAGTTAGGAATATGCTTATTCAAGTATTTTAATCTGGCATGGTCAAGCCAGCATGGTTTCTGAAGGAAAACAGTGTTTCTCTAACCTGTTACATGTTTTTGAACTAGTTAGTGAAATACTAACTGAAGGTGACCCAGTTGCCCATATTCCTTGAATTTTCAAATAGCAAACAATTAAAAAAAAGAAGCATAGAAGGGGGGAAATGTTAACATGGAATAAAGAATAATTAAAAAACAGCAACAAGTGGCTAAATCTTCTTAATTTTATTCACCTGGACTAATATGTTACTTTTTAAGTAACCCCATTGACTTCAGCAAGACCCTTCATGGAGTAAGGTGCAATTCAACATGAATGAACCTTAATAAATGGTTGTCTTCAAGGAGGTGGGAAATGAACAATGAAGATCCCAGGGTAGTAGTCAGGAATTTAGTTATTTACAGGATATATTAATATTTTGGAAACATTAAACAGAATATGTTAAAATTTGCTAGTTATACAAAATTCCTCTAGTGAGAAGAATGTACTAAAATAATCTTAAGGATCTTCAAACTGTTTGTACAGCAAGTAAAACAATAGAGAATCTACCCAAGGGCAGATAAACTACTGCAATATAAATAATAAACTATAATGGAGACTAACCCACATCAGGGAACAGAACTCTTCAAATCATAGAATCACAGAGTCAGAGAGGACCTTAAGGATCCCATTGTATAATTCCCTGCACCAATGTAGTACAGCTATTTCAAAACTATCCCTGTTCAAATGCTTAGACAGCCTTTTCTTGAAAACATCCAATGAAGAGTTCCTACAGCTTCCACAGGTAGTCTCTCTCTCTGCCTTACTGTTCTGACAGTAAAGATGTTTTCCTGAGATGTAAACTAAATCTACCTTGTAGCTATTTGAAACCACTGCTTTGTGGTTTGCCCTCTCCCTCTTCCTTAGAGCTGCCTTTCAAATAACTGAAAAAATGATCTCATGCCCTTCCTTAATCTCCCTTTCTCCAAGCTAAACGCCCCTAACTATCTCAACCTTTTTTGTTCAGCTTGCTTTACAAACCCCTTTATCACTTTTGGTACTCGCCTCTAAACCCTCTCCAGCTTTCTAATATCCTTCCTAAAATGGGAGCCAAGAACAGTACACAATACTCTAGGTCAAGCCAAAGCAGCACCCCAAATCCTTCTCAGCCACACTACTATCTTCCATTTGCACTAGCAAATTTGGTTATTCTTCCCTAGCTGTAGCACCAGGCATTCATGGGAGCCACCACAGCTGACCCAGCCCCTTCTGCCGCTGTAATCCAAGGCATGGACCCTAGCTGTTACACCGCTGCAAAAGGACAGAGGTGTTGGGGGCCAGACATGCTGAACTGACCATGGGTCCTGGGCTGCACATCACATGGAAATCCTGGAACATGCAGTCCACCAACCATACATTCGGCACAGGACCCCAGTGCCAAGTGACCCTCATAAGCCACAGAAGCCCTCCCCACCGTTGATCATATAGCATGAGCACCCCACCATCACTGCCACAAAAGCCGACCCCCACCGCTGACCCCAATGTCACACGCACACCATAATGGTGGCATCGATGCGCGAGGCACCAAGATGGCGAGCCCCACCCTGCTTCCCCGCAACCATCACAAAAGGGTAAAACAAACGCTGCCATACCATTTCTTTCGTTATCAGAGCATCACCAACATTAGGTGAGGTCAGCTAGTCTGCAACGCCAAATAAGGCCGGGACACAGAACCCTGAGAGGTGATAAGCGAAAACAGCCAGCTCACCATTGAGCACGTCACCCGAGTGATATAAGGGAGCGCACAGCCACACCCAAGCGAGGTCGTTCATCACCCGCTTCAATTATCACAAGGGACGCAGCCTGATCACCTAGCTTCTAGCTTCCACCTTCCGTTTGCGATTAGCAACCACCGAATGCCACTTCATTGCCGGCCCTGACATGATTAGCAGTCTACTTCTCTGCATCTCATTTCTCTCCTCAAAGCTCACTGTGAGTAAATAAACCTCTACCTTCAACTACTCTCTGTCTCCATGACTATCACCTCACCTCCAGTCTGTTCGGGCAACGTGAGCTGGACTCGCGTTAACCGTCCCATAGAGAGCTAATCGGCCCTTCTAACCCCACCGTTCCAGTCCCTTGCGGTGCGATCGGACAGCAGCATGACACCCAACATGGATGAGGCGCCCCCTGCCACTACCACTAGCACCACATGGGCAATCCCTCCCCGTGCCATACAAGCGACATGAGCACCCTCCGCTGGTACTGCTGCAAAGTTCAGCAAGATCACCATCCAGAGACTCTGGCCAACACAACAGCAGAAGGAACAATACATCTCAGCAGGAGCCTGCAGGCCATGTTATCCCCTCCCAGGCCAGATGCAGCCTACAAGCCACCAGCTAGACAGCCCTGGGTCAGTAAAATCTGAACATGCATATCAACATGCATATCAACATAAAGGCTTTATTAATCACAAGAAATAGATTTACTAATAAGTTAAAATATATTTAAAAAAAAAAAGAGAGAGAAAGACTGGATATAATATGGAGCACTGTAAGAAAATGCCATCACCTCCTTACCCCAAACTTTACCTGGATTTTTGTGGAATTATTTTATTTATTATTTTAAGTATTGTCTCATTCTGGATTAGCATTTACAATTAGGGGCCCTGATTATATCAATGCTTATGCAGCTGTTTATGTATATAAGCTACCCCAGTATGGTCAATGGGAACTTCTGCATGTCTAAAGCAAAGCAAGGTTTACTTTGCAGAATTAATGCCTTCGTTAGCGTATGTACACACCCAGAACACAGCAAAGATGAAGAAGGTTGCAAGATGGGCAGCAAACTGTTTAGCCATATGGCAGCAGTTCATATAAGAATTGCACTACAAATATTGTAAAAAGTTATAGACTGCAAGGTCTTTGTGGCAGGGCTGGTTGTTTGTTCTTCATGTGTTCAGTGCCTAAGGCAGTAGAGTCTCAGTTTGCAAATGGTGCTCACAGGAACAAATATGATGCAAGCAATTAGTAATATTAAAAATGTGGTGTAGTGACCATGCATTTCTTATCTGCATGTAAAAAGCTGAGCACAATTATGGGCAGTGTATAAAAAATACCCTGTCTAGTAAAATAAAAATAAGGGTTGACATCAAAGAGCAGTAAACTTACATCAAATAAAGGAAAATCTCTTTATATGAAGCTTGTAGTCAACCACTAGAATTTAGTGTCATCGAAAATGAGACAAACAATGCTCCCAGATTTTTTAAAGGACTGACAATGTTTATCAATGACATTTGCATCCGTGCAAGATAGCAAATGATATGGTTATTCAAACAGTGTAAATCAGTAAGCCTTGCTGTCTTGCACTGTTAGCTAACTGCATTATAGTAACAGTAGAAAACATGGGGTTTGGGAGCAGCAATTGTTGAGGGTACGTTTCTGGAATATCTGTTGCTAGCTCCTGCTGGAGGTAGAAGAGAGTCTGGTGACTAGAGCAATCAGATGTGAAAAAGTCTATGCTCTTATGCAATATTTTTTAAAGACCCTCATAATGAAAATTGTAACATTTTAAAAGCACTACGGTGACATAGGGGTCTTAGAGGATCATCTATTCCAAAGCAATAGGCAGTCCTAGGGAGGAGTGGGATGACCATTCAGCCCATAAAGTTCATTGATACACTCCCAAAGATTGCTGGTGAGGTCACTGGAGCTTGGCCCCAGCCCCAGCTTCTCAACACTGGTCTCTGGGAACAGCCACTGGGAACAAAGCCAAAGTTGTCTTGCCATCAGTCTTCCAAGTTAGCAGCACACTGAGTCAGATGAATAACGTGTGGGGAGGGTGTCTTCAGTCATATTGCCTATGGGGCAGACTTCTGTAGCCCTACGTCCACTGGGATTTGCACTTTGAAATTAATTTAGATTTACCTTAATTTAGACAGGAATGTTACCCAAATACACACAGTACCTCTGTGGACTTCTACTGTCCATATTTATACCATAGGCAAACCTTAATTCATAGTTCACTATTTTCTAAAAGCCTGTAGAAATCAGAATCTATCCCATTCCCTTCTCTTCTTGCTTTTATATTTTCTAATCTTAGGCCCTGACCCCATGAAGAATAAAGTGCATCCTTGACTTTATGCAATAAGTACTCCCATTTGTTTTAACATCTGTGCACCTAGGGCAGAATTCTATTAAGCTTTGTGTCCCTAAATGGCACTTACACACAGCCACATAAGTGGTCTTCAGGCACTTATGTGTAACTTGCAATTCTATTACTCATGCAGCGTAATAAATCACAAAGGCTAGGTACAGACATTCAAAAAGCCTGAGGCAGAATTGACCTAAGGTTTTCTGTACATGGACTAGTTTAGATCAGTAGTGAACAGAACACACATTCTCCCTGTGGTGAGGGGTGTAAATCTTAGACTAGGTTCTGCCATTTTTAAACCAGTCTGTGTATGACATAGACTTGACTTGTGGAAAAGTTCATACTCAACCGTGAGGGATCACCGACCACGACATGTGCCAGACTTCTGTTCTGTTATGGTTACAGACAGGTTTCCGATCACTTATATTAGTAAAAGTGTAATGTCTGTACCTGGCCAAATTGTACATAAGTGCCAAAAAACCCCACTTAATGTGGATGGAAAACATGACATTTAGGTGCACAAAACATAGTAGAATTTCACCCCACGTATGAAGTGAAGCATATGAGTGAGGTTTTGAGGAACTGAGACTTTACATTGCAAGTATTCTGGGGCTGAGACCTGGTCTTTCTTACCAAAATGCTGAATTAACAAAATATAATAGCAAATGGTATACTCATCTACACACAGAGCTGGCATTGAGACTAACAGAAGGCTCTTTTTTCAATTTGTCATTTTCACTTCAAGCCTATAAACGAAAATAGATAAGAAATCTAACTGATGCATTGCAACAAAGATAAAAGTGTCTCAGAAAGAAGTTGAAAGTTCTCTTCTGTATCAGAAAGCTTTTAAAATAACTCTTCTTTCTGAGCATGATCTGAGGAGCTCAAAAACTGAGGTTGACTTGTCTAGGTTTCCTTCTTTCTTTCAAACTAACCAGGTCTGAAAAGCATGAAGTCACTTCCCAGCTCAGAGTTTTCTAAAAAGCAATAAAAGCAAATAACTGAGGCTGTTGAATGGGAATGTAGTATAGTCCAGAAAAGAGAACAGTCTCATGAGTTGGTGATGCTCAGCCTTTCCCTGGTTCCATGGTTACAACAGAAAGATGCATTAGCAACCTCCTCCTACCTGGACTATTGTTTCCAGTTCCAGTTCAAGGTCTGTCTCAGGAGGCACTCCCAAACTTTATAAAGAACATTTAAGTTGCACAGGTTGTGGAAAGATGCTACAAGACATACTCAGATCTAAAAAACCAGCGTTACAGTAAGACACTAAAAATCTGTTAACTTTTTCCAAGAGGTGACTTTGACCAGGCACTTATACAAGTATCTACTTGACGGTCAAGTTTTATTAGCTT
Source organism: Crocodylus siamensis (assembly GCF_052110815.1). Taxonomy (NCBI): domain Eukaryota; kingdom Metazoa; phylum Chordata; order Crocodylia; family Crocodylidae; genus Crocodylus; species Crocodylus siamensis. The sequence continues at coordinate 390,390,472 of NC_143395.1, read as the reverse complement.
GAATACAATCAAGCTAATTTTATTAACTTCAATGATATTATGCTTGATTACACTCTAAATCCTTCATCACCTTCTGCCTCTTGCCACACAAATTCTAAATTCCCACTTCCTTGCCTGGATTGCTCTAATCTATCCTCCAGGCTTCTCATCTCTTCCCTGCCCCCAGCTGCTGCTTTCCCATCCCCATTAGTTCTTCCCAACTTCCCATTCACAGCCTCCTTGCCCACCAGTTCAGCATCCCAATCCCAGGTGTTAATACAAATCTACTTAGCTCCCAGAGGCTCCCTGCTCTCTCTGTTCAAGTTTAATAGCTCAGAGGTGAAAGTTCTGAGAAAGTCTTGCTTAGCAGTGGGTTTAATCATGCCTAATGACCTACAATGTAGCCAAATATGAATGGATTTCCAAAAGGGTTTCAAAAAGTACATTCTTGATCAACCACCACCAAACTTCAAAGTGTGGGATAGTAAGACATTTCCAAAAAATATATATTACTACAATTTTTTTTAAACTTAGCAGGACATCAGAGTTTTCCCTTGACCTGTTCTCACAAACAGAAGATCAATTTTGTTTGAAGTGCCCCTCCTCAAAAAAAAAAAAAAATCAAATAAAAGAAAAGAAAAAAAAAGAAATCAATCTGAGACAGACACCTGACAGAAAATTTCATCCTAAGGCCTAGCAAAGTTATAAGCAATTTAAACAGTCTTAGGCTGAGTAGTACCAAATAGCCTTAATAAGATGTCATGCTATCAGACCTACCTTTAATAGGTGAGTGAATAATCAATCCTAATTGTGTATTGCAAAAAGCAGTGTTAAAAATGGCAATTATACACACAAGAAAAGGGCAATACATATATAACTAAAATTTAAAAAATTGTGGGTATTTAGGATCTGTCTCATAATTAATTCCCATCTTATATTTGAAACTGTTCCTCTTCATGGCCATTTAAACTGCCAAAAAGCAACTCCAAAACACTTTTCTTTACTTGGGAGAAATTCTGAAAAAAAACTAAGAATTAGAGTAATAGTTCTGACAGATATAATTGTCTAATTAAGAACCTTCTTTTTATGTGTACTAGTGTTTATAACATTGTATTTCTGTAATATTAGAATTCCAATAACTTCTGGCATCCTGACAACACGTATTGCTTCCCCAAAGGACAGACAGTCTGAGTTATAATGAGTACTGAACTTGTGCACACAGAAAAATCTCTTTCAAAGTCCGTGGACATTTTACCTTTGCATGACAGTGAAAGCTCCAACCCCAATTCTCATTAATATTAAGATCCTTTCATGCTATAGTAGTAAAGTAAAAAGGCCTTAAAGTGCATAGAACTATGTCCACATTGAAACTACTTTCTTACTACCAGAGCAGTGTAAGAAAACCTTAACAAATGGGAATAAAGCCTTCAGACTCCAAAAGGCAAAAATGCAACATTTCCTAAATCTGTTCAAGATACTGGTTAATCTTTTTTCCCCTTAAAACTAACCAGAAATAAAACAACCATAAGGAAAAATGCCTTATCCTCCTCAGGAATGATTTTCAACAAGTTTGAAAGCAAATTAAAAAAGAAATCTCTATGGGTTGCAATTCTGCTCCGTGACAGAACAAGCTGTCTAGGAAAGATAGGCAGATATACTCCATGGGGAAGAGAACCTGCCATTAGGCTGATTCAAAAGCAGCCATGACTGTGCCCTTGGGTAAGAGCTCAGAGCTAAGATCACTGACTGCCTTAAACAAAATTACATTCATTGTAACTATGGCATGAGTGAGTTTCAAGAAAAGTTCTGCAAAATAAATTCCCTTTGGTTTTATATATATTGAAGTAGGTCAATTCATATGCATTGGGAACCTGAGAACATTAGAAAACATGTAGTTAAGAGAAAGCTGCAATGAAAACTTGTTTATAGGTACAAACAGAGCAGCACCAAAGGGGGACCTGGAGATATTACTATGGTCAGATTTCCAAGAGAACTGCACCCTCGACATTCACTTAACTTTGGAGTTCTTCTGAAAATCTGGCCCAGAATAGAAAATTTGGCCTAAATGGAAGCTGAACACTTTCGTCATTTCCAGACAAGCATGGCTGTGTGATATGTGGTGGCGCAGACCCACCTGTGGCACCACACATTCAGGTGGTCTTACATGCGACACTGCTATTTGTCCCATGGGAAACATGCACCCCTACATGGGGACACAGCCCTACTGTTCATATTATTATCCCCAGGCACTGAGAGGGCTAACCAACTTAAAAATATTTGTACCATCACACAGACAAGCACATGCTCCTTTTAGGTGAGGAATTCTCTTATGATTGAACAACATTAGAGCTTTCTGCGTCAAGACTGCCATAACTTATATTACTAGTTAACTATATTTGTGAAGTGAGAGAGGCATGGAGAGTCCTAAACCTTCCAAATATTTATTTAGGCTATATAAGATCAGCAACTAACCTTCCTAACACTGGATAACCCATTGAAAAGGCATTCCTCAATAAATGACTTACTTATCAGTGTTATTACAGTAAAGTGGAAGTGAAATTAAGGATTGGACATGGGCGGCATTAAGTCAAACTAAAGCATTAGGAATTTTACTAAAATTTACACTATTCAGTAACTGAAAATTTTCTTAATGGCAGCACAATTATTTGCTATAACTTCACACACCCAGTTTATAAACACAGTAGGCTGAGATTCACCCTTCTGAAGAATTTAAGTGCATTGAGTGTTTAAATGAGTTTTCTATGGTATATAAGCCTTGAGCTTTTTCACACTGATTAAATAAATAATCCTTCCCCAACAAATCCTGTTCAAATGTAATGCTTACCTTATCTTTATTTTCAGAGCCAGAAGCCTCAAGTTTGGTCCGAATCACAAATGGGGTTGATAATCTCAGGAGGACTCTTTCAAATGTGGCACTGATCTTCGGAGAAACTATGTCAAAGCAGTCCTGGAATTTCAATGTTTTGTGAACGTCACATCTGAGCTGTTTCCTAAGACCTTCCCCAAGCTGGAGAACCAGCATGTTGGGATCAAACATCAGATGGAAGGGAAAAGCTCTGCAGAAGGTGCTGATGCTTATCCTCAGGTCTGAGGGGGACTGGGACGTTCCTAGTGGAAGTGTTTTTGTGATATTTGCATTTTCACGTTCCTTGATAAGAAAAGTAAGACTGCTGCAGTTACCAGGGTTTGACCCCTCTGAGCACAATTTATCATTAGTGATTTGTTCCACTTCCACTTCCAAATGGTAAATCTTTTTTGCGGCCGCCTTTATCATCCCCATCATTGCAAATCCAACAATATGATGTGGGTGAAAGTACTGGAGCATAAGACTGCCTTCAGGAAGCTCTTTGCATAGGAAAGAAGGGGATTCCAGAGTGGCCTGTCTTCCAAATGAAGTTCTAATGTGCTCCAGCAATGCATCAAAACCATTGAAGAAGTCCTGCAAAGTGCCACCTACAGCTCGAAGAACTCTTTCATTTTCATCAAAGCAGATATTGAAGAATTCCTCCCCAAATTTTTCTTGCATTTCTTCAAACTTCAAACCTATGAGGCAATGATAAACATATGTCATCAATGTGGTATAACAGTTAGACATTATTTTCTATTTTGTCAGCAATGTTGTGTTACAGCTGCATAATATTTTCCACTTTAATTCTGTGTTTCCACAGGGGTTCCAGTCACCAGTATAGGGTTTCTGCCCTAGTCTCTTCTAAATTTCACCTGATGTTTCTAAGTCACCCTCTCCATCCCATGCCTCACTCCTTTTGGGCTGCCCTCTTGCTATTCATCTTCCTTCCTCACTCCTCTGTTCCACTTCATGTACCAGTGATAATTTGACAGTTTGGTTTTTTAACTTCTTCTCATCCTTACTGGAAACCAGAGAGCCCTGGAATCATCCCATGTTTTACATCTTACTCACTACCACATTATGCAACCATCCTTTGACCGAGGCTGGTAAAGCAGGACTTTTTTTGAGAATCCATTACTACTGCTCATGAACTGGACAATGGGGTCACTAATATTTGATATAGTATCTTCCCTTTCATTGCCTCTGAAATCCACTTTTTGTGCCTACCAACTTGAGGAATGAAAAATGTGGGACATGGAATCAAACGCACATTTTCCACCAAACTATCCCAAACCCTACAACTAAACAATCAGATATGCCTCTCCTGCAGTGGTTCTCAACTGAGGTGCTGGGTAGACCAGGAAGCAGCTGCAGAAGAAACCCCTCTGCCACAGCTCCTCCCAGCCTGCCTAGTAGACCCCCTCCTGGAAACAGAGGCACGTGGAACAATCCTGTGTGGCTGCAGCTGAGTGACCAAGGCATAAGCCTTGGGCACTGACTATGGGAGGTCAATGGAATGGAGGGGTGGGGGGGCCCTCTCTCAACTTGTCACATATGATTAGTATACCTCTGCCTTCTGTGCCCAAATCCAAACATGCAGGCATGTGTGGTTTGTGGCACTGCAAACATCTTTGTAGCAACACAAAACACACATGTTGTACATTAAACTGTGTGTGGTGCACTGCAGCGAAATTTGCTATTGGGATTTCCCAGTAGATATATTTTCCCTGATGTAGCAGTGTGAGGGAGACAACTTCAAGGCAAACCTCATAATTTTACAAGCATTCGATTATAACAAATTTATCAATTTCCAGCTGTAGAGTCTAATTATTGGGGTCATCTTATATTCAAATTAACACTGTATCTTTGTTGTTGGAAGAGATGGAAGAGTAAAAGAGTCGTTCTCACCTGGGGTGAAACCAAATTCACAAAAACTATAGAGAAAACATCTCTAAAAAACTTAAGAACCATTGTTCTACTGATTATATTTACTCTGTAGCCATGATGTAAGATAGTCTCAGACTCTTAAAATGTCTTCTTGTACACATATAAAGAGTTGTTGGAGAATAAAATGGAATATTTGCATTTCTCTGTGTTGCTCGAGGCTGAGAGCACATCCCAGTGGCTAATGGTTGGCCAGCAATGTGACAACTGGAAACAGATGTTAGATCTCCTTAAGCCCCCATCACAGTCATCTAAGTCTTGATTTACAAAGATGACAAAGTGGATACAGGCAAAGAAAATGCCATCAGTGCAAAGCTAGATCTCTGACTGACAACGTATATCAAATGTTGTTTTGGCTTGACTGCATCTATTTTAAAAGAAAACTTGGATAATTCTATTTAAGATTACTACTGAACATCTTCATCTCTGCTATTTTTGAGGATGCTTTTGTAAGCATAATTTGCATTTAAACATGGTATATCATGCTACACATATAATTTATAGAACTATAGGACAAGTCCCAGCTATGAGAGAAGAAAACAATAAAAAATAAATAAATAAATAAATAAATAAATAAAATCAGTATTCTTTTCATATGATTTACCAAGTGTACATCCAATAATTGTGTACAAAGGAAATAAAATAAACTAGGTCTTGTGTCTAAAAAACTGAACTCCAGTATATAAAAATGTATTACAGATAAGTGTAATATAAACCAGTTCAACTCATGAAAGCTAGTCCTAAATATCCCAATAGTAACGAAGAAAACAATCCTTTATGCCCTCAGGGCATGAATCAGGTTATCATCATAACATACATTCATCATGCCTTAAGATGGCTTTGATATCATGCCTTAAGATAGCCAGTTGATTGCTAAAAAATTTCATACAGTTTACATGGATAAATTTTGAGCAACAACAAAATTTACTAGTTTCATACATAACAGCATAATAGGGCACAGCAACATATTCTAACCTTTTGTTTGCAGGAAGAAAAAAATTCTGATCATTTCAAGGAAGTTTCTGAATAAGTACCCATCTATAATTGTATATGTTTGTTATTTCCAGAGAACCTTTTATCCAAGAATTCCAATGTGGCCCACAAGTGCTCTACAAACATTTCATGCAAAAATCCATTTTCCCATCAGTTTAAAAACTCATAACACAGCACAACAGTTCAGGACTGAACATGAAGAAAAATACTTTATGCAGGAGAATTAAGAAATAAATTTGAATGGGTATAATAATGTAACTAACTGCACTGCAGCGTATCCATAAATCTAGGTTAGCAGCCTTACTATTTAAAAAAATTATCATCATGCAGAAGGTAGTACAGGGTTGGGATCTTTAATCTTTCAACAAATGGTCAGAAATGTGGTTGTGTGTCTAATCCAAAAGAAAGCACACTACTGGCCAGTATCATGACTCAAAGGAAGCATCCCAACTACTAGGTCACTATCACTTCTGCAAAAAACATAATCCTCTAACTTCGTTCATCTGAGAGCTGGCTCCATGTAATGAGGGTTATTTTATGCAATTCCTTTCAGTGGTATGAGTACAGTATATGCCATTTTAGTCCTAAAATGGGCAGATTTACACCAACACAAAATGAAGTAATGTAGCAGTACATCAGACATACAGAAACATAGAAATGGTCTAAATGGACCAAGCCGGTCGTCTACTCAGTCTTTTATACAAATGACGCATAGGAAGAAATTCTTCTCAATTCTCATGAGTTAAAAGCTTATGCCCTGAAACACTCCCTTCCAAAATGTTTTACTGTATTTCTTACTATTGTAATTCTAAATGATTTTATTATCCAAACCAACGTTAAAGAAAAACAATCCATTTTTCAGTCCTAACAAGTTCTTGGTCTTCGTAACATCAGCTAGCATGGAGTTCCACAGGCTGTGTGCATATAGTGTTATACAATATTTCTCTACTAGTTTTAATTTTACCACTTTTTCAGTTTCAGTAACAGAATAGACCAAAATAGAAGTAATAAAGTTAACAATTCTATATACGTTTCTTTTATCCTATCTTATCATCAACTTATCCCTTACCTTTTTGAAGAGTCCCACTCTTTTTAATCTCTTAAATGGTAGTGGCATATTTTTGCCCTTAGGCCTATGTACAGATTTAAGAAAAAAATGTCAATTGCCACTGTTATGTTAAGCCAGATCAGATCAGTGGTCCATCTGCTAAGTCATTCTCTCCCAACAATGGCTGGTATCAGATGCTATAGAGAAATGTGTGAAATCTAATCAACAATTACAAAAAAAAAAAAAAATACAACCCCCCCAATTTCCCCTTAACAATAACAGTTAGTTTATACAAAAATATGAGGGCACTAAAATTCACCTAGATATTTTTTATTATGTACATAAAAATATGATTTTAAAGAAAATGCTCCTGAACTCTTTGCCTTAGTGAGATACCATTTACTAAATTGAGAATCCAATTATTTAATTGTTATATAAAACTATATATTCAAATGTTTAGAAGTTCAATTATATTGAGTATTTTGTGTTCTTTTTCTTGCCTTCTAATAATGGGCAAAGAACTCCAGGCTGCTTTTATTTATATTGTGCATTTTCACATGCCTCCATCATGTCTTCTCTCTGAACTGAAAATCTTTTCTAGCTCTTTTTGTAGGAAATTGTGTTCATTTTTTTACCCTTCTCTGACTATTCTGCTCTAATATTTTTCCAAAGGGTGACCAAAATCGAAGGCAGTATTTAAAATGTGAGCTAACCCTCTGCTCAGTTAATGTCATTAGCATATTTTCAGTGCCATTCTCTCTCAAAGCTAACACTTTGATTTTCTCTTTGACCCACAATTTCACGTTGATATAACATTTTTGTTTAATGATTCACAATATCTTTCTGAGTGGCTAATATTAATTACGCTGCAGTCCATCTGTATGCATGTACATGTCCACTGGGAATAAACTTGCAACTTTCTGCATAGACTTTCACGTAGCACACAGCTCTTAGGTCTTCTGAAGAGTAATATCCTATTAGCACTAATTAGGCAGAACTCCTCATTGGTTTCAGTAGAAAAGTCTGATGAAAGAGAGAGCGAGATGATATAACCAAAATCCTCTTCACATGCTTTCTCATCTAATCTAAAGAATTTAGCATTAGAACTTTGAGTGACTCCTCCACCCAGTCTCTCAGGTCATTAATCAGCATCTTAGGTAATCTTCATCCTAGTTCATATCTTTGAAATACCAGAGTTTTAATTTTCTTCCACTTTGAAAATGAATCTAAGCTGTTTTCACTGATCAGTTTTATACCTGGCAACAGTACCTCAGGGAATCAAATGCAGATTATATATTATTGGCACCTGTTGTCTTCATGATTCACTCTTTAAAGATAAATGGATGAGCTATAATCTGCCCTGGCCTACTGAATGATACTGGGAGAGACTTTATCTGTGTGTTTTATTTGCCCCATCTGTAGAGACAGAATGTAGATATTAGCATCCCTTGTAAAGAGCTGCAGGGTTTACAGACAAAAAGTTATATTATTTTGCTGACTCCATCACAAAAGTATTATAGCACAAAAATAAAAGCATCAGAGAAGAGCAACAAAAAGAAGAGCCACAGAAAGAATTTCATATGAAGAAAGCTAGAGAGCGAGGCTAAGTATAGACAGTCAAAAAGCCCAAGGCTGAATCAATTCAGTCTTCACAGGTTAGTCAAGACTGCATGGACTGAGCAATTGAACAGACCTTCACTTTTGATTCCAGAAATACAGTCACATGCCTGCAGTGGCCCAGGCCAGAATCCACAGGGGGGCGGCACTAGAGAATACCTCCCTGCTCAGCTGGAGAAGACATCTTGGATTAAGGCTAGCCCACCTACTGGGCAAGGAGGTGGGCGGGAGGTGCAAAGCATGTGCGGGAGGTGCAAAGCATCCTGGAATGCTGGAGAACTGTAAATTAACTTGAATCTGGAAGGGACCTGGGACAGAAGTTCAATAAATCAATTTAACCTAAATCAGTTATGTCTGATACTACAGCCATCCAGGTTTATCTTAAATTGGTGTATATCAAAAGCAGTTTTGAAAGCAGTTTATGTGCACTGAACTTCTGTTGTTTTACAGATTTGAACCAATTTCTGATCACCTATACCGGTTTGTGTGTAATTTCTGTCCTTAGTCAAAGAGGACAAAAAGGGCATAAAATGACGGCTATTAAAGGAGATCAGTTGGGAGTTTTTTTCTTTGCCCTCTGAAAAAAGCGCTGATAAGAGCTATTCTGATTCTTTAACAAATGTGTCTAAAAGGCTGGTGCACAAAAAATAAAGAATGAAAGAAAAGCTCTAGCACTGCGTGCATAATTTTGGACCAGGCCCTGCTTTAGTAAAGCACATGTTGAAGTGTTTTGCTGAAACAGAGTGTGAGCAGATAACTTAACCCTTGTTAGGAAACGCTGTTGTCTCCCTTTTCTTCTCAGCAACCCTGGAAATCCATTTGGCCTATTTGGCCACAGATCACACAGAAGAAATTACAGCTTATCCATTTATTGTTGAAGAGTGAATCATGGAGATGACTGCTGCCAGTAATATATAATCTAGTGGTCCACATCTGACCCCTCAATCTTCATGAATATATATACACACACACTATCTGAGATACCTTTAAAAAGAGTCCAGAAGTGTCATCTAAGGATTAGTAAGGTTGGGATTCAATTTGTGGTTCTAACATTCATATAAAGAATAAAACCTAAATTCTCTCTTCTTATGTACCAAAAGTTTCTTGGGTATCTTTGATTAAATATAGATGTCAAGTGTTTACTCTAAAACACAGATCTCTGCTCTACCTGATAAAGGTTCAGATTAAATTAGAGATTCCAGGGTACTGTTTAAATATATCAGGGACAACTATCACTGTGTTTTCTTACATGAAACACATCCTTTGATATAATACATACCTTGGTTTTGAAATGCAGAAAGAAAGATTTTTCCAGAGTTATGGCTACATAGAGGGGCAGAGCCTTACCTTCAGTTAGCTCACCCTCCCTTTCCCACTTAACTAAAGCTGAAATAGCAAAAGAGAAACCAGAAGCAGGTAGCAGACAGTAAAACTGCTGTTTAAAATGTTTGATTGGTGGGACATCAAGCCCATAAAAAAAAAAAAAAAAAAAAAGGTTGTTAACCCCGTTGGAGTGAAAAACAAACAGCCACTAAGTCAACTACCTCTCCCAGCTGCTTGAATAGTAATACAACAGCTACTGAGTTTTTAGTTGTAGCCATGTTGGTCTAAGGACAAAAGCAGCAAAGTTCTTTGAGTAGATGCAATCTTTCATTAGACCAACTGAGTAGTTGGAAAAAAGAGTTTTAGGTAAGCTTTTGGGCAAAATAACCCTTCTTGAGGCATAGGGAATCTCTGGTGGTCTAAGACTCCAAGGTATGAGAGAAGCTAAAAGTGTGACAAAGCATCAGTGAAAATGTAAATAGGTAGAAATTAGAAAGACAAAAAGATAAAGTAAGCAAGAGAGGGGGAATAAACCAGGGTGGGGAGGTGGGCTAAAAGATGACAACAGTGATAGAGTACAAGGTAGGGGGAAAAAAAGGCCGTGTCTGTGAAAAGGAAATAGTTGGAGATCAGGAAAACAGGAATGAGAGAAGCTAGAAGTGTGACAGGATGTCAGTGAAAATATAAATTGGTAGAAATTAGAAAAAATGAAGAGGTAAAACAGGGAAAGGAGGAGAAGAAAGCAGGAGAAAGAGGCCAAAGTGAAACACTACAGTGATGATAATACAAGGCAAAAAGAGACTCTCAGTGAAAAAGGAAAATACTTGGAAAGCAGGAAAACAAAAGGCAGAAAAGTAGGAGAGGAGAAAAGGTGTGGGAAAAGAAAAATGTAAGAGGTCAGGTACCTGGTGAATCAGATGTCAGGCAGGTTGTAATGTGTCATAAATCTAGTGTCTAGATCGAGTCCCTGATGTTTTTTTTGTATCCACTAGATTTATGAAGTAAAATTCATAGGTTCATCTATGAAAAGGTGTTTTGTAAGTTGAGGATTAGAATCGAGAGATTGGTTAGGGAGAGACTGTCCTGTAAGAAGTGTGCTCCCACAAGCAATTGGGTATTCTTGATAAATTGTCGGTGTGTTCATTCCGGTGCACAGTTGTTGTTTGGTTTCTCCTACTTATTTTCCATTAGGACGTTTAGTGCACTAGATAAGATATTACATTTCTGGAGGTGCAGGTGTAAGATCCAGGAGTGGTGATGGTTCTGTTGTAGGATGTAATTATTGTGGGGATGGTGGAGATGTGTTGGCAGGTTTTGTACTTCTTGTCCTGACATGGTCTGCAGCCACTGGGTGTGGCTTAGGTCACAGGGAGTTAGCTTATGGTGATCAGGTTAGCAAGGCTCAGTGCTTGTTTAAAAGGCTAGGATGGGTGGTTCTGGAAAAATCTCTTTAACAATGGGGTCTTCTAGTATTGGTTTCAATTGTTTGACGATTTTCCATGTAGGTTCCAGGGAAGGGTGATATGTCATAAGTAATGGTGTGCGATTTGTGGGAGTTTTCTTTTTGTACTGCAGCAAACCTTCATGTGGTATCTGGGTGGGTCTTTCAAAAGTGCGATCTCTGAGAGACAGAGACAACTTGTTGGCTGAAGGCCCTTTTGAGATTTGTGAGGTGGCAACCATGGGTCTTCTCCTTGCTGCAAAATTTGGCGGCACCAGAGAGCTTGGCTCTAAATTACAGCTTTCTTGGTGTGTTTAGGTTGCTCTCTCAGTTCTGTCCTCAAAGGAATTTACAAAACACCTTTTGTAGGTGAGCTTACAAACTTCACTTCATAAGTCTACTGGATACAAAAACCAGGGACTCAATATAGACACTGGATTTAAGCTACATTACAACCTGCCTGACATCTGATTCACCAGGTACCTGACTTTTTACATTCTTTTCCTACACCTTTTCTCCCTTCCTGTCCACTACTTTTCTGCCGTTACTTTTCCTGCTTTCCAACTATTTCCTTTTTCACTGACAGCCTCTTTTTACCTTGTATTATCATCACTGTAGTGTTTCCCCTTGGCCTTGTTTTGTCCTGCTTTCTTCCCCTTTTACCTGTTTTACCTTTTGTTTTTCTAATTTCTACCAATTTATGCTTTCACTGACATCCTGTCAGCCTTTAGCTTCTCTCATTCCTGTGTTTCTGATCTCCAACTATTTCCTTTTTCACAGACAGCCTTTTTCTACCTTGTATTTTATCATTTTTGTCTCCCTTTGGCCTTTTTCACCCTACTTTCTTCCCCTCCCTTGCATTTTACCTTTCTAATTTCTACCCACTTACATTTTCACTGATAAGTTGCCACAATTACAGCTTTTCTCATACCTTGGAGTCTCAGACCAGCAGAGATTCCCTATGACTGAAGAAGGATGACTGTGCCCGAAAGCTTACCTAAAACTCTTTTCCAACTACCCAGTTGGTCTAATAAGAGATATCACATCTACTCAAAGAACCTTGCCTGCCAATACAAGAGCTACTGCATTGTGAAGCAGGAATCAAAGCAGGCTGCTTCTATCCCAGTCAGAAAATCAGTTTCCCCACTTAATACACTCCCCTCCCCCATCTTTAGGGGCTGATTTTTTTTTGGCGGGGGGGGGGGGGTTGACCAGCTGAAGTGCCACTAACATTCTATAAAACGCTGACCTAACTAGAGTATAAAAAATAATTATATCATCACACAGGGAACCCAGAGAACTTTTTCGTATTTTTTTTTATTAGTTGGGTATAAATATAGTAGGAAAATCCCACACATTTACCATATACTTTTAAATATAAATTTCACACAGCTGTACCCCTGTATTAACCTTACTTTGTAGTAGCATCATACCTAGATACATGTCTGATGTAATGAAATAAATATATAGTTGACATAAACATGAATTTGGGCTTTAAAAAAAAAATATATCAGTCTTATTTACCTATAATTAGGGTTCTACCTAACTTGGTGGGCACCTGATATGGCAGGCTGATGACAGCAGGACCTCCTTCATGTCTCTGAGTGGGCAAGGGGCCCCAGTGGCCCCACCCTTTGCCTCTGACTAGCTGTGAGGGCTGTCCATTATACAGCCCCACCCCTCACTACTAATTGGTTATGAGGGCTGTCAGTATGCAGCCCCATCCCTTGCTGCCAATTGGTTGAGACGGGCAGGTCCACACAACAGGCAGCCCTCTGCCAATCAGTGGTGAGGGGTAGGGGTGGCAGCCATCTTGGGTTCCCCTTTGTGTGGGCAGACTCCCTCCAACCTTCCCCCCAGTGGGCTGTGTCGCCCTCTGAGAAGCCAGCATTTTATTTTTGTTAAGTTTTCTAATTTTTCCTGTAAATTTCACAGACATTGCCCATTTTTGTGGGCAATGCCAGATTTCGTGATTTCCTTGAAATCTGCAAAATCATGATTTTGGTAGGTTCCTGCCTGTAATATTTATGCTACCTGTATTTTTACTGAGAAATACTAATAGTCTTCTAATCATTTTTTTAATTCAGTTCTGCTACCATAAGTTCTTCTCTATTCCACTGTGATCTTTTCTCCTTATACAGCAGTCTTTCCTACCCAATTGCAGGTAGGGGCTGGACCCAATGATCTGTAAGGTCCCTTCAAGCCCCTAACATGCTCAAGGGCAACCAGCATGATTTCATTAGGGGCAGGTCATGTCAGACCAACCTTTCATGACCAGGTCACAAAAGCCTTGGATGCAGGTGTTGCCACGGACGTAGTCTTTCTAGACTTCAGCAAGACCTTTGACACCATCTCCCACCACATCCTCATTAAAAAAATTGGGCAACTGTGGCATTGATACCTACACAGTCAGATGGATTGCAGATTGGCTGAAGGGTTGCACTCAGAGGGTGGTGGTGGATGGGTCACATTTGACCTGGGGAGAAGTGGGCAGCAGAGTCCCCCACGGCTCAGTCCTTGGGCCCGTGCTGTTCAATCTCTTTATCAGCAATTTGGATGACAGGGTGAAAAGCAACCTGTTTAAATTCACTGATGATACCAAAATTTGGGGTGAGGTGAACACACTAGTAGGGGGGGAAAGACTGCAGCAAGACCTGGATAGGTTACAGCAGTGGGCTATCAAAAACAGGATGCGTTTCAATACTGACAAGTGCAGGGTGCTGCACTTGGGCAGTAGTAACCAGCAGCACACTTATAAGATGGGAAACGCCCTTCTCGAGAGCATGGAGGCAGAAAGGGATCTTGGAGTCATTACTGACTCCAAGATAAACATGGGCCGACAATATGAGGTCATGGTTGTCAGGGCTAACCAGACCTTGTCATGCATCCACAGGTGCATCTCAAGTAGGGCCAAGGAGGTGATCCTCCCTCTCTACTCATCAGGCCACAGCTGGAGTACTGTGTCCAGTTCTGTGCACCCCACTTCAGGAGGGATGTGGACAATATGGAGAGGGTCCAGAGGAGGGCCACCCGCATGATCTGGGGACAACAGGGCAGACCCTACAATGAGAGGCTGCGGGTCTGGAATCTGGTCAGCCTTCACAAGAGAAGGCTGAGGGGGGACCTGGTGACTGTCTATAAACTCATTAGGGGGGGACCAGAAGGGTTAGGGATAGACCTTGTTTCCCCCAGCGCACACTGGCATAACAAAGAATAATGGCCACAAGTTGTTGGAGAGTAGGTTTAGATTAGACATCTGTAAGAACTACTTCACAGTTAGGGTGGCTAGGATCTGGAACCAACTTCCAAGGGAAGTGGTGCTGGGTCCTACCCTGGGGGTCTTTAAGAAGAGGCTTGATGCCTACCTGGCTGGAGTCATCTGAGCCCAGTTTTTCTCCTGCCCAGGAAGGGGGTCGAACTTGAAGATCTACAAGGTCCCTTCTGACCCTACTTCTATGACACACATACAGAATGCAGGCTTCAGAACTTGCCATTGCTGCTCAGCCACTCAGGAAAGAGACCCTGAGAGAGATCTATACCTCTATATAAATCCATGGTGTATCTACACCTTGAATACTGCATGCAGTTCTGGTCTCTATATTTTTAAAGGATGTAGTTGAATTAGAAAAAAAGGTACAGAGAAAGCTAATAAATGACATGAGGGGTAAAAAGCAGCTGCTATACCAAGAGAGACTGAAAGAGCTAGACTCTGGAAAGGAGAACGCTAAGGGAGAATATGATAGAAATCTATAAAATCAGGAAGGATGTGGATAATGTAAATAAGGAACTGTTACTTACCAAGTCCCAGAATGCAAGAATAAGCAGACAGCCACTGAAATTATCAGAAGGTATGTTTAAACCTAATAAAAGGAAGTCCTTTTAAAAAAAAACAAAAAACAAAAAAAAAACCACAGTGGATGCATCTACATGTTCAATCAATGCGATACCATAAACTTCAGAGCCATTTGAGTCAGAGTACACTACTCTCAGGCACAGAGTTTACATGTACACTCAAGACAGCAGCACTTTGAGCTGGGGTGGAGCAGCCCCAGGCTGGCAGGTGGTACAGGGGGTGAGTCCTGGTCTCTGGGTGGTGGCAGCCAGCAGGGACAGGGCTTGCAGGGGCACACAGGTGCAAATCCTGCAGAGATTTGTGGCTAGATAGCAGGCAGCCCTCACACATTGGCACCCTTGTGC